>NC_041395.2:51065258-51375417 GCF_900747795.2 Erpetoichthys calabaricus | reverse complement strand
AAAGGGCAAGAAAGCACAGCAGATGAGTGGAAAATGCAACAAAAGGGTCTTTGATTACAAATTTATTATTCTGTGGGTGAAGAGTGTCCTGGCTCAGGGGTCCAGGAAAAAGAAGCAGAATTATTATTATTGTAAGAAATTTACATATGTAATACATTTCATACATTGTGCTTTACAAAGTGCTTTACAAAAATTACAATAAAATTAACCTTAAAAAATATAATTTATATAAAATACATATATTGTCATGCATGCCTGCTTGAGGGTGGCATTCCAGGCTCACCTAAGGTATGTGGTACCACCCTGGGACGAGAGGTAGCCCTGTTGCTAGCAGTTTTGTCCCCTTTTTTCCCTCACAGCCTCGAGATCAACAAAGCCAAGGAAGCCTTCCGGTCTTTTCTGTATAAAAGGGAGACAGATGCTCCTGGAAGATGGAGTCTCATTTCAGACCTGACCGCCATAAAGGACAGAGAGAGAGAAAGTGTGTCCTTTAAAGAGTACTAAATCAAGGGAATTGTCCCAGTCAGAGTGTGCCATTGAGTGTATGTTTTATTTACAGTTTTCTTTTTTGTTACCATTAAACAGGGTTTGCCAGGTGGCACCCTAAGTAATTGGCTTTTGCCCTGCATTATCATTCACCTTGCTACTATATATATATATATATATATATATATATATATATATATATATATATATATATATATATATCCATCCATCCATTGTCCAACCCGCTGAATCCGAACACAGGGTCACGGGGGTCTGCTGGAGCCAATCCCAGCCAACACAGGGCACAAGGCAGGGAACCAATCCCGGGCAGGGTGCCAACCCACCGCAGGACACACACAAACACACCCACACACCAAGCACGCACTAGGGCCAATTTAGGATTGCCAATCCACCTAACCTGCATGTCCTTGGACTGTGGGAGGAAACCGGAGCGCCCGGAGGAAACCCACGCAGACACGGGGAGAACATGCAAACTCCACGCAGGGTGGACCCGGGAAGCGAACCCGGGTCTCCTAACTGCGAGGCAGCAGCGCTACCACTGCGCCACCGTGCCGCCCATATTATATTATATTATATTATATTATATTATATTATATTATATTATATTATATTATATTATATTATATTATCTGTGCTACCCATGTAAGTAATCAACATAGACCTTATGTTTTTTTTATTTGATACATGGGTTGTCCATTTGGTCTGATATCATAATATGCACCTGATCCCTTTCCCTTCCTTTTTCCTCTTCAGAATAAGCTGCCTGTATTCATCACTTCCTTTTAATTTTTACTGGTAAAATGCAGAAAACACATTGGCCTGGTTTAGCCTAGTCCTGTCGGACTTTTGGTTTCCCAAAGTTTGCATGGATATATAATTATTTTCACTCATCCATTGCCCATCACGCAAAGTTATGTCCTTAGCATTGCAGCTATATACCTTGTTCACGTGGTCCAAGCGGGTGCAAGAAATTTGCTACCACGCTGCTTTTGCCTCAGAATAGCATCAAACAATAGAATAGGCTGAAAAGACCAATTTTCTTACTTTTAGATCCTTATTTGGTATTTTTATTATATTTTTTATTTTTTTACCAAACTTCTACATGTTTTGCTTATTTGTACAGTTTTCTTCCTAACCCAAGCAACCGTATGGATACACAGGTACACAGACACACATACAGACACTTATCCTTTTATTAAAAGAGATAAGCTGATTTTTGTCTGTCTGGCAGTTAGTCTCTGTTAGATATATATAGCATTAACGTTTGCAGTACTTAATCTATCGAAATGTATTTAGCAATACATACAGTAATAAAACACATTGCATTTTTCATTCCAATAGATGGCACATCACAAATATTAACACTGCATTTATGAATTCCATACCAAATGGCATACAACAGAAACAGCAACCGGACAGACACATAGATATACAAATACTTTTCATTTTATTTAGATGAATTATATTATATTATATTATATTATACTACACTAGCTGTGTTTACCCGTGCTGTGAAAAGCCTGGGCTCCTAGAAACCATGGATTCTGGCACTTCAGTCAATCAATCGCATCGGTTATGTATTAATTACTAAGCGAGGTTCTCTCTCCTCAGAGGTTTAGTTTTGCTGACGTGTTCACCTCCATTGTCTGTCAGCAGCTAAGCGAGTTTCTCTCCTCAGAGGTTTTGTTTTGCTGATGTGCTCACCTCACTTATGCATTAGCGGCTGAGCAAATTTCTCTTTTGTCTGCGTTTTCACTTTGGCAACAGAGTCAATTTCTTTGAGCTTCATGCTGTAGAAATCTTGCTGTGACAGAGAGACACACACACTTCCACACATAGACGTTTCTATATTATCCTTCCATCCATTTTCCAACCCGCTGAATTCGAACACAGGGTCACGGGGGTCTGCTGGAGCCAATCCCAGCCAACACAGGGCACAAGGCAGGAACCAATCCCGGGCAGGGTGCCAACCCACCACAGGACACACACAAACACACCCACACACCAAGCACACACTAGGGACAACTTAGAAACGCCAATCCACCTAACCAGCATGTCTTTGGACTGTGGGAGGAAACCGGAGCGCCTGGAGGAAACCCACGCAGAGAACATGCAAACTCCACGCAGGGAGGACCCGGGAAGCGAACCCGGGTCTCCTAACTGCGAGGCAGCAGAGCTACCATATATTATATTATATTATATCTCATATATATTTTTCTGGTTCGTCCTGCTTCCACTTCAAAACCAGTCCCGCCCACACACAGCCAACAGGGCATTTCTCAATTCCTATTCGTCCTCTTCCATGTCATACACTATACCAGGGGTAGGCAACGTCGGTCCTGGAGTGCCACAGTATGTGCAGGTTTTTGTTCCAACCCAGTTCCTTAACGAGAACTCAATTATTGCTGATGAAGCACATATTGCTTAAGTGACATTTTAATGCTTCATTTTAGTGGTCTCGCTTGTTAAGGTTCTCCAACCTTAATTGCTTATTTCAATCTTAAACTGCTACACTCAGTGTTTTAATTGCTCCTTATTAGCAATAAGATGTAAAACAGGGGTAGGCAATGTCGGTCCTGGTGAGCCGCAGTGGCTACAGGTTTTCATTCAACCCAATTGTTTAATTAGAAACCAATCATTGCCAATCTCAGACCTTATTTAATTTTATGGCTTGTTAGTCTGTGCAATGTAAGGCTTTTATATCGTAGATTTTTTTCCTTTCCAAGGATATCATCCAAATGATTTGAAGCCTAAAACAGATCATTTTCAGTCTGTCACATTTTTCTATTAAGTGTTTTATTAAATCAAACCGTGCATGATGAACACACACAGATGTAATTGGAAAAAAGCTAGCTGGAGAACTGCTGGCTGCTTTGTCTTTTACATCTTATTGCTAATAAGGAGCAATTAAAACACTGAATGCAGCAGTTTAAGATTGAAATAAGCAATTAAGGTTGGAGAACCTTAACAAGCGAGACCACTAAAATGAAGCATTAAAATGTCACTTAAGCAATATGTGCTTCATCAGCAATAATTGAGTTCTCGTTAAGGAACTGGGTTGGAACAAAAACCTGCACATACTGTGGCACTCCAGGACCGACGTTGCCTACCCCTGCACTATACTGGCCTGCTGAGCGTAATACACCCAACAAGTACTCGAAGTGCTGCCACAACGGTAAAGTAGCTTTGCCACCTTTGCAGGAGTTACCAGTGTCTTTACAACGGCTTCTTACACAGCAAACATCAGAAGCTAAAAATATCGTGAACACATTCGAGAATACAACTCTTCTCTAGCGTTTGCTTCCATGGGTGCACAGATAACTCAACTTCCTGGCCACAGACCACTGTTTTAAAATACACGGGCAAATTTATCATCAAATCTCTCCACTATACGCTAACACTTCTGCTTCTCCAGGATATGGACAGTTGTATGTTTTTCACACAGCGCAAGCTACTGAAGTACGCTTACAAAATAAAGCAAACTCTGTATGCAGTGAAAATGTACTTCTCCAGCTAGATTCCATGTTCAGAACCATCAGCCCCTTCGCTAAATCATACAAACACATGCATGAAATCGCTCAGTCCAATCCAACTGCATCTGTACGAATAGTTTTCAAGGAAAAATCTAGGCAGGATTTATGACGATACAATGCCACTACATGTCACACGGATGTTGCAACGATTTTCATCGGAGAAGATGGTGAACAGCTAGCTGAAAGGGACATTTGCATCTATCCCATAGGCAACTCCTGTAAACAGATTTCCACACTCAATATGAATTGCGATCCTATGGTTTACCCACTTTTATTCCTTTACGGAGACATTGGCTGGCACAAAGATTTACAACACGTTCCCGATAAAAGAACCGCCAAACGAATAAGGCTTACTCAATGCCAATTTTACGCATACAGATTAGCAGTGAGGAATACATTTAGTATTTTGCACTCCAGCGGCAAACTATTCCAACAATATGTCGTAGATGCGTATATTAAAACAGAGGGCGCGCGTCTCAACTATCTCAGATTACAGTAACAAGATCTGCGTGTGGAACAATACAAAGGACTATCAGACGCACTGCAAGCAAACAATGAAAATAACAATGTATGTGTAGGCAAAATGATCATATTACCGTCCACATTTCCAGGAAGTCCAAGATACATGCAACAAAACCATCAGGATGCCATGGCCATAGTATGTAAATTTGGAAAGCCTAATGTATTTATCACTTTCACATGTAATCCTGCTTGGCCAGAAATTCTACATGCACACTACGTCTTTCAAGAAGTATTTATTTCTTCTTGATTTCTGAATTCCTTTCTCACCGTTTTCCATTCCTATTCTTACACCGCCGTATGCTATGGCGGGCGTCGGCTATTATATTATATTATATTATATTATATTATATTATATTATATTATATTATATTATATTATATTATACTAAACATTAAGCCCGTTACAATAACAGGCGCTAGAATAGTAATGCATAAACATTAGTAGGAACAGTCTATATTAAATGGCAAGAGACCATCTACTTTCTGTTACAGTAATACTGGCTTGTATGTGGCTATAATATGCATCACTGTATTGTGTGCCTTTAATTTTCTCTCACAGTAATACATCTCTCCAGCAAGCATTTTAATCTGTGCTGGCGTGCAGCTGATTATTGTATGTATGGCGTCTCCCCAGCAACGAATTTTATGTGCGCGAAAATAAATCTACTTTTAAAAGTCATCCTATTGTAATATTATGAAAATTCGTATATTTAGGAAAACACTTTACACTTTACCGGGCCAAGTTTGTTAATCGCAAATCTGACATCCTCAGAGTGAACAACAAACACTAATCCCACCTCTTTGGGGAAGCTGGTCTCCGCGTCTCAGTACCTGATTGGATTTTTCGTGCGTTACATTTTAGGTCTTGCCTCATTTACCGAAATCCGATTGGATCGGCCGCATGATATTATATAGGTCCCGCCCTCTCTGTCTTGTGTGACGCGTCAGGGGGCCTTTGAAGCATCGCACCGTGCCCCGCGCATGCGCACTTCACCAGAAGACACACACACACAGACAAATGGACACACACAGGGATTTTATTAAAGAGGATTATATTATATTATAACATTGAAACATACAGACTCACAGTCCTCAGATAAAAACAAAATTGAAGATAAAAATCTGTTGATACTTTTTTTTTTTACTTCTTTCTGTTCCTCTAAAAGTCACAATGTATTTCATTACTTTATCTTGCATGCCTATGAGTCATCATGTTTGGCTGCTGATCGGTTGCTGTATATTCAGGACAACTTCTTTCTTGTCAAAGTTATGTACAGTATGTAGAGCAAGCGTAACTTTTCTATTTTGGCAGCACATTCTTTTGTTTTTAACAGTAATGGAATATTTCTTGAGACTGATCACTTTGCTAAGCAGTACTCTTCAAAGTAACATCTATATAAGGATGTGTTAGATGATCTTCTTGATTGTCACCATGCATTTCTGCCTCTGGGATGTTTTTGCATTTTGTATCCTGGACTTTGTCTAGCAGCATGCATATGAGTCATTGTGTTTGTCTGCTGTTCAGTATTACTCTATATTTGGAATTACTTCTTGCTTGCCAATATGATTCAGCATCTTGACTTCTTAATCTTTCTTGTTCTTTGTCATGTAATCACCTTTTGCAATTTGCATGATGTTCAACAGATGTTGCACTTCTATTTCTTTCCACCATTATGGTGGTCATGATTTGGTTGTGCGATCAATAAACATAATGCTTACATCTGCTTATGAATTCTGAATATGTGTGTACCAGCTCTTTAGGGATTATCAAAGGAAGGGTTTGCAGAGATCATGCTTTTATTATAAACTTTTACGTCCACCAGTAAAGTGGCCACCATGTTGTCTGACTCTAAACGTTTATGAATTTCCAGAATGTAACAGGCTATTTTCAGGGTTACTTCTTGGTTGTTTATTTGCTTCAGCATCACATCTGCTTGTTCTTTCTCACTCTTTGTTACTTAATCACATTCCGCAATGTACTTGATGCACAGCATTTGTTGCTGCTCTTCTTTCTACTGTTTCCATTATGATGTGTAGTACTTGGTTTCTCAATCACTTTGCCATTCTTTACAGCCAAGGGGTTGCCATTGCCTAAACTTTTAAATTCAGGATTACTTCTTACTTGTCTATGTGTGTCATCATCTTCCTCCTTGTTATTTAACTGTTCTTCATCACTTAATAGTCTTCTGCAATGTGCTAGATACTCAGCACGTCACTGCTCTTCTTTTTCATTTTGCCATAATGGAGGCGAACACTTGGCTTCTCAATCACTTTGCTGTAAGTAATCAACCACAGGTCATGGCCACCAGTTTGCCACTACCTAATTTTTTAATTTATTTTCAGAACAGATCAGGTCATAAGCTTTTATGTAAGATGAAGATCAAGATTCTAGCCCAAGTAGTCTTCAAGTAATTATGTGACTGACAGACAGACAGACCCTAGGATTTTATATAGATTATATTATATTATTTTTACAATGGCTATGGCCAGATGATGATGGAGGAGAAGGAAACAAAATCTCCAGGAAATTCAATTTTCAGTAATTCAAGAATACAAAAATGTGATAACCTAGGCTAAATGACCAGTTAGTACAGTGCATCTGGAAAGTATTCACAGCGCATCACTTTTTCCACCTTTTGTTATGTTACAGCCTTATTCCAAAATGGATTAAATTCGTTTTTTTCCTCAGAATTCTACACACAACACCCCATAATGACAACGTGAAAAAAGTTTACTTGAAGTTTTTGCAAATTTATTAAAAATAAAAAAACTGAGAAATCACATGTACATAAGTATTCACAGCCTTTGCTCAATACTTTGTCAATGCACCTTTGGCAGCAATTCCAGCCTCAAGTCTTTTTGAATATGATGCCACAAGCTTGGCACACCTATCCTTGGCCAGGTTCGCCCATTCCTCTTTGCTGCACCTCTCAAGCTCCATCAGGTTGGATGGGAAGCGTCAGTGCACAGCCATTTTAAGATCTCTCCAGAGATGTTCAATCGGATTCAAGTCTGGACTCTGGCTGGGCCACTCAAGGACATTCACAGAGTTGTCCTGAAGCCACTCCTTTGATATCTTGGCTGTGTGCTTAGGGTCGTTGTCCTGCTGAAAGATGAACCGTCACCCCAGTCTGAGGTCAAGAGCGCTCTGGAGCAGGTTTTCATCCAGGAGGTCTCTGTACATTGATGCAGTCATCTTTCCCTTTATCCTGACTAGTCTCCCAGTTCCTGCCACTGAAAAACATCCCCACAGCATGATGCTGCCACCACCATGCTTCACTGTAGGGATGGTGCCAGGTTTCCTCCAAACGTGACGCCTGGCATTCACACCAAAGAGTTCACTCTTTGTCTCATCAGACCAGAGAATTTTCTTTCTCATGGTCTGTGAGTCCTTCAGGTGCCTTTTGGCAAACTCCAGGCAGGCTGCCATGTGCCTTTTACTAAGGAGTGGCTTCCGTCTGGCCACTCTACCATACAGGCCTGATTGGTGGATTGCTGCAGAGATGGTTGTCCTTCTGGAAGGTTCTCCTCTCTCCACAGAGGACCTCTGGAGCTCTGACAGAGTGATCATCGGGTTCTTGGTCACCTCCCTGACTAAGGCCCTTCTCCCCTGATCACTCAGTTTAGATGGCCGGCCAGCTCTAGGAAGAGTCCTGGTGGTTTCAACTTCTTCCACTTACGGATGATGGAGGCCACTGTGCTCTTTGGGACCTTCAAAGCAGCAGAAATTTTTCTGTAACCTTCCAGAGATTTGTGCCTCAAGACAATCCTGTCTCAGAGGTCTACAGACAATTCCTTTGACTTCATGCTTGGTTTGTGCTCTGACATGAACTGTCAACTGTGGGACCTTAGATAGACAGGTGTGTGCCTTTCCAAATCATGTCCAACCAACTGAATTTACTACAGGTGGACTCCAATTAAGCTGCAGAAACATCTCAAGGATGATCAGGGGAAACAGGATGCACCTGAGCTCAATTTTGAGCTTCATGGCAAAGGCTGTGAATACTTATGTACATGTGCTTTCTAAGTTTTTTTATTTTTAATAAATTTGCAAAAATCTCAAGTAAACTTTTTTCATGTTGTCATTATGGGGTGTTATGTGTAGAATTCTGAGGAAAAAAATGAATTTAATCCATTTTGAAATAAGGCTGTAACATAACAAAATGTGGAAAAAGTGATGCGCTGTGAATACTTTCCAGATGCACTGTATGTCCTCTGCATTCCTCATTATATTCCCGAGCCAATATCTGCAATATGACTCAAGTAATTCCATTCAAATGCATGGCCAATGCAGTATCGTGACTATATGAAGTCATCCATCTATTTTGTTAAGTCATGCTTCCCTCATCAGGAATACTTGATGGTTGAAAGGCTCTGGAGGAAATTGCAGAAATACAGCAGAGTTACTCACAGTAACACTCTTTACACACTTCTATGTGTAAACATGTTTTATTTAAATATTCAATGGAAAAAATGTTCATCCATCCGTTTTTTGAATCTGCTTATTCCAAACCAGGGTCACAATCGAAAAAGTATGTAACCAGCCACAGATAGGATGCCAGTCCTCGAGAAGGTACAATCCAAATGGGGGTTGTGGGGGGCTGAACCTATGCCAGAAACACTGAGCACAAGCCTGGAACCAAATAAACCAACATGCATGTATTTGGGACACAGCAGGGAACTGGAGCACCACATGGCCGCTAAAGAACATCTCAATTCCAACCAGACAGTCATGGAGCTGCGATTTGAAGACAAATTTCTGAGAAACCAGAAGTTTGATAAATACAAGATGAACATTCAGTCCACAAAACATTCTTGGCCAGCTAACAGCTAAGTTGCCCCAATATCTCACTGAAATACTTTTTCAGATCTGTCAATGTTTTATACTTTACTATATGACTCAGTAGTTTCTTTTTCCAGATTCCCACAACCATTTTAGCAAATAAATGTTTCCTGTGTTTCAACTTGAATCCATCTTCCCTTAATTTAACCAATTTCTGAAATATGTGAGCGTAAGAAATCCCAGCTGGAGAAGGCAATTCAGCTCATAAATGTTCATCCAGTATTATTCTTTTTTTTTTTGCTAGCTTGAAAACTGTGGTTTATCCAAGACAGACGGGAAATGCACAGGCAGTGAGTGTGCCCTGGTGGCTAAACACCACTGTTATCCACCCACTAAGCCACTGAGCAGATTGCATAACCTGACATATCTGCATACATGCAAATATTAAAGTGCAGGTGGGTCTCAAAATGCAGCAATTCCAAAGATACAAAGAGGAACATTAAGAAAACACATTTTAAACTTCAAATGGACTTTCATCTACAGGTTTGTGCTTTTTATTTATAAATGAAGCAAAATCATTTTGACGCAGATGAGTAACTAATAACTCACTAACAGTAAAGTATAGGGCAGTTCAGTACCCAACCATTTTCAATCATTCAATCATTCCCACACGTCACTGAATTTAACTGGCAGCACCTGTGGCCACACAAAAAGCTTCATCACAGGTCAGTAGCTCGATCAGCAGCTGCCTTTCGTTGAGCTACAGAAACCCACTGCTTGTAGTTTTCAGAGTCCTAAGCATGCTTCCCAGTGATGGTGTCTCTGAGAAGCTATTGGAAGGGGGAATTGACACTCTGAGCGTCCCTCGTGAGACAGAACCTGCTTTGCAATCAGCAGTCAGCGGTAGGTTTTCATGGCTTCGTTATGTCTTTTCCAACTCCACGAGATGCTGCTTCATTATCAGAACTGTGGGTGTTTAAGAATATGATCAGTACACTGTACACACCAGTGTTTTATGATTTAGTGTAGAGTAAAATTGATTCACTATGATTTTGATAATAAGTTTGAAAGCATTTTTATGAAACAGTGTCATGCATATGTGTCTGTGGACCACTCCCCAGGCTCATCTGAGGTATGTACTACCGAGGGGGTGCAGACACTAACCTTCTCATATCTGTTGTATCTTTTGCAGCACAGAGAAGATTTCCAGTGAGGGTCACTGACTCCACACCTTCCAGGTCCCTGCCTATAAATCCCATTGCTGCCAAAAAGAGGTGTTCAGTCTTTTGCCAAACTTACTGCAAGATGGAGTTCCTTCCTTTGCAGTGCAAACCTTACTTAGCCTGATGGTATCTTGATTTTGAAACTCTGTTGTAATGGCACACATACAGTAGCAGCACCATGTTTTGTTAACTTTACATTTATTTTTGTTGGTTATAAATGGGGACAACTGGGTTGGTACCCCAACATTTCCCAGTGGTGATGTGCAGTTTTTTACTCGACAGGTCAGGTCACGTTGGGGAGCATGCACTGGTACAGTGCTTTGCGGCACCCACCACATGACAAAACAGCTCAGGATCCTGGTTGGCAACTCCCGCCAGGAAGAAATGCAGTCCAGTCCCATCCTTCGGAAATGACCCTCTATCTGCCTGGTCCAGTCACTCGGATTCTCAACAATGAGGACCCCGCGAGCCGGATCACCCTCAGGGAATCGCGCCCACACGGCTGTAGTGCCGTAACTGATGCCCCCTCATAATGCAGGTAATGTGCCTCATTCAGGACTCCATGAGCAACCGCTCATTTGACACAAAGTCAAACAAACGGTACCCAAGGATTCTCCGAACAGACACAGTCCAGTCTTCGTCTCAGGTCACTGGATAGAGTCCATGTCTCACAACCATATAGCAAAACAGGAAGCACCAGGACTCTAAAGACTTGGACCTTCGATATCTACCTTTTGCATAGATATCGGGAGCACCAAACACCCCTTTCCAGCGACCTCATGACCCCACTATGCACTCCTCCTCATAAGTCGAGTCACCAGAGATATGAATGTCACTGCCGAGGTGTTACTCATCCACAAGAGTTAATAAAACAATACGTATTTTTGCTCATCTTTACATTTAGATACATTTTCTTTGCAAGTTCCAACTTTCATACAAAATCGTGTTCCACGGAAATGGAACTCGTTCATAATCCTTGTAATTGATACCTAAAACTGAAATCAAGAAGCCTAACAGATCTCCTCAGTGAATGAGTAAAGAAATAGAAAAGAATTAATAAAACAAATGACAAGTCTAAAGCATCGTCAGGAAAACCAACTCCAGTTGCTGACTATAGGACATATGAATATACTGTTAAAGGGTTCTAGTGAGTAATCCAGGCACAAAGTAAGCAGGGGTGGAAGTGACATTACTGCTTGCAATCTTCACCTCTTGTAAAATAGGCAGAAAAAGTGATATTTAGTAGAAATAGTAGTCAGACAGGCTGGGTCAGAAAAGCCTAAATTCATTACAGTGTCCAAAAACAAAGGGTAAGCAGAAAGTCTAAAGACTAGAAGAAGACAAAAGCTTAAAATTTTAATAGAAAGGTAGAAAACAATTTCAGTTTCTTGATAGACTACTTTTCTTGTGCCAATGTGTCACCAATTGTAATGTTTTGGTGTTTGAAAGATGACTGACGTCACATCCACACATCCAGACATGAATTAATAGCTTGTGGTGTTGCAACAACAGAAACATAAAAATGATGCTATTGGTGAAATTACCAAAGGAATCCCTTTAACAGGTACAGAAATTGATGCAAACAAAGTAGATAATAGATTTAATTTCTGACAGTCACAGACCTCTGGAGCTTTAGCTCAATTGGCTGCAAAAGCGTGACCCTTAAGAGGAAGCGTGCTGTTCCTCAGATTCAACAGATCAGTGTCACCTGCTCAACATGGAGCTGTGGAACACAAAACAGCAAAGAGAAGATTATAGCAGGCCACAAATTAGTGCATGTGTGTGATGTTGCGGGTTCGCTCCATGCTCCCATTTGACTTCTGGGAGCTCTTGAACCCGACACCGTCGGTAATGTCACCGATGAGCTGGACAGTGAGGCACAACAAAGCAAGGGGATGGTGGAAAAAGTGCAAGGTGCTTTTATTAAAAACAAAACCAAAAACAGTGTTCAAATTAAATAAAGCGTGTATCAAAATAAGTCATTAAATAAATAATCCATAAAACAGGTGAAAGGTGGAGGTTAAAATCCAATACAAAAAAAATCCTTTAAAAACTCGAGGTTAAAATAACGGCTGGAAGCAGTCTTTCTTTAAAAAATCTGGTGCCTTCTTCTTTAACCTGGCTACTCCCCTGCTTCTCCCTTCCAGGCCCCTCAACAGGGGAATCGCCCTACCAGCAAAATGCAGCTCCTTCTATACTGGTCCAGTAGCCCTCCGATCCCTGGCTACGTCAGGCTCCAGCCGGACCGAGACTTGGGTTCCTTCCCCCAGTGGCCAGGGCGCTCACGCTGGGGCTCAACACGCCCAAAGCCTCCACGACTGCCACTGCCTTCTTGGCCTTACGCGGCGAGCCATCCATGATCCTGGTCACTCCTGTTCCTCTGAAAAGCTCAGGAGAAGTGACCCAATCCATCCACCCTGAGTGTCAGCCAAACATTCTGTCAGGACTCTCCTTCTAGCTGCCTGCCTTTGCTCAAGAGAGTCTGCTATTGCTTGCTCGCTCGCACCGGCTCCCCACTTCTCCAGCATTCCTCTCCCTTAACCTCCGGCCTTCTCTCTTTCATCTTCTCTCTTCTTTCCTAGCCACCTCGCGCTTCTATTTATTATGGGGATGTGGATCAAATGTGGCAGTTAGCAGCTCCTGGCACCATTTATGGATGCGGACAACTCCTCATCTGTGCACTGTAGTGAGGACTGTCCTCATTATGCATCACCCGGGAACCGTTCTGGCCACACATACTCCCTCGCTAATGTATTTATTAAAAAGTGGCCTTTTTGACGTGAGCTGTGAACCAGCTACACCACAATGTGCCACAAAGAGCAAGAATATAAGTGTATAAATGACACCACCACCTCAGGAAAGTCAAAAGTCTGATCAATCTCTCAGATTATGGGGGCTGGCTTGATTTTCATCACTCTCAAACAGTGCGGAATAAGAGATGAACAAATACCATCTTCTTCCTTTTTCAAATAACAGTTCAAGAAGGATGGACAGAAAAGCAATGAGGAATCCAAAAAGTGAATCACCAGACACAAAATGAAGTACTAAAGCATACCACCCAAAACCCAGATGACCTGCACAAAACAAATACAACCAACTGGAGGTGACTCTTGCTATAACACTAAATACAAAACTAAGCGCCTTTCTTCTTGTTGTTAATTTGCTCAGCAGCACAGAAAATATCAAGCCCTGGTGGAAAGCGCACCAGTTTTATTCAGCTGGCTTTTTCCACCTGGCCAATCCTCATCTATGTCTCCCTGGAAAAAACAATCACAAATGTCACTCACTGATCAGGTGAATGCATTCTATTTCTTGCCTTCCTGTTTCCAAATTCTGAACATTCTTCACTCTTTTGAGAACTAAACAAAATAATGTCCTTATTAACGTGAGTATGCTGGCAACACAACTAAACGCTTCACTTCTTAATTTTGTATTGCTTGATGGCCGCCTCGGTGTTGGTCTGGGGTTAAAACCCCAAAGACGCGTCTCTATCCTGTTGGTTTGCAGGAGATTGTGAGGTCCATGAGGAGAAACCAAACTTCGATGCATACCTTCGCATTTCCACCTTGTTAACCCTCATTGGAATGCTACTCGTCAAATGCCAGGTATGCACATTTTACTACAATAACTATTTATATTTTTATTTTTATGCTATAAATAGAAAAATCATTTAAGATAAATTCATCTGTCACACTTTCATGATTTCCACTGCATACCACCTGCTCAACTTAGTGCTGTGTGAATAGTCTTTGCCAAGATGGAAACCTGCACTGTGGGCAGACCTGGGCAAGCTTTCAGAGATGAAGCTGCAATAGCAGCCATTAAAAAAGCTATGGTTTAAAAAATGACTATGTTTATCACGCAGAGAAGGGATTACAAACAAGCGGAGGTCAAAATGTCACGTAACAAGCTTGTGAAAAAATGTTAAAAGGCGAAAACTCACTAAATCACTAAACAAAACACGGGCACTTTAAACATCTGTTTCAAAGGAAAAATGAGAATGGCTTTTGGGCTTTTAATTTCCCAGCTTTACCTACAGCTTAACAGCAGAACCGGATGAACAGAATCAGATGCAAGCAGTTAACAGAAAGGAAAGAGATGGCGCGATTAAGAAAACCAACAAGCAGGAATGATATTACGTGCTAGGCCCAAAAGGTCTGGAACAGCAGATTGAATTTTAAGGGCCTTAAGGTCACCATTGCCTCCAGATTTCTCACTCCTTAGCCTGTGAAAGAGAAACAGATAACTTGGGTGTTCCCCCAGACCCAACATTCTTGATAAAGCTGAGGGATTAAAACAATCAGAGAATCAGGGAGCTGCACACCCCAACCCTACGCTAACCCTAAGTTGACATAGATCAACAGCTAATCAGTGTGTCTGAAATGCTTTGTGTGTTTCCAAATAAGTAGTGAACAACCGTGGGATGGTTATGGAGGTTTTTCTTCCCTTTTTTGGATATTCCTGTCCCACACCTACTGATGTTTTCTAACTCTATGATGGTAACGCCATTAACACCATAAATAGCTAAAGAGATAACTGGTCTCCAGTAGCCAGCTTACTTCTCTTGTCTCCAATGTGAATGTGAGGAGTAGCTCATTCATTTCCTTCTTCACTTCTTCACTCCTGGCTCCTTCTTATTTCTGTAACTTCAGCTTTCCCCTCCTTCACAGAGACTCATTCAAATGTGTAGCAATTCTACATAGCACTATAATCGGGTTTGCTTTCTGGACTGCTGTCACTACATTATAAGGTCTGGATGATGATAAAGGAGTATCCCCTTAGGCATTATAGTTGACGGCTAAGTCTGGGACGACCTGGTAAACTCCAGCTGCCTAGGGCAGGCATCATGTTGCTATGACGACCGAAGCAGGAAATGGGATGTTTCCGTGGGAAACCTTTTTTTTTTTTTTTTAAAGGGGAACAGCTGACCAAGAATGTGGAAGAAAAAAGAGAATCAAGAGGCATGGAGCTCGTCTATCTAAGCCTAAGAAGACAGTGAGATCGAACTTCACCCAGGGACGTCTGATATTTGTGGGTGGCCACCCAGAAGATAAGAAACAGCATGGCGAATCCCCGAGAAGAGGCAAGGGTTTCTTTATATGGCCCAGTGGTTCTCTGGGTGCTCTCGTTGGTGAGTCGGACTTGCCCTTAAATTATTAAGGATAGAGAGAAAGCAGCTTTATTCATCTGCTGTTCGTTTTTTTTTTCCCACATCATACAATGAGAACTATAAGACTGAATTCATCCTCGTTTCACACGGACTATTCATAATCGTCCTCTTTCTGATTTCTTTTTCTTTTTGTATGTGTACCAGGGATTAAGGGTTGGCCGCTGTAGGTAGGGAGGTTGGGGAGGGCGTCCAAGGAAAAAGGGAACACAAACGAGAACCCAGTCACCTTTCATGTATACAGTATATATAAACATTGGATCCTGGATTACAATACACTTGCATATTTAAGCACTCTAACTATCATCTGGGGTTCTTTTAAGTATTGGCGGGGCAGACGGGGGATGGGGGTTGAGGACCGAATATTTTTAAATGCTGATATATCTTTCAAACATCGTCCACTTCCTCTCGGGTAGTGAAGCGTAGCGATCTCACCCCATATAAGGCGGTTGTTACAAAAGAGACAACACACAAGACGGCAGTTCCTGAGAGGGGTACAAAGAAGAAGTACAATAGTTTGAGAGAGATGGTGAGAGATTTTTTGTATTTCCTAGGCCATGGGTTGAAGAATGAAAAAAAGTCTTCCATTCTTAAAAGCTATATTTATGATAAAGATGGGCAATAATTTCTTTTTTTAAAAGTTTTACTTCTTGAAAAAGTTTTGGTGATTATGATAGGCAGCTTCAAACTGAACACATTTAATTTTAGATTGATTGTATCACGTAGGATAAACATGAAATTAACTTTTATTGAATGTAGTTTGTTTAATCACTGAATGATGCTGATAGATTGCTTTCGTTCAATTGAGCTAAAAATGTTTTTGTTACTGATTTTCATTTGTCCTCAGTTTCTGATGTTTCTCATTTCAGTGTCCAACAATAGTCAGCCAGCATTAATGAATTCAGCTTGCCCTGATGTTGTTTTTTTTTTGTTGCAATGTCCCGGTAAAACCTTTCACCATGTTTGTCACAGACTGCACTGAGATTACCAGGGATGATGTCTTAGTGTGACTGTGAATCTTTACCGATGTTTGTATATATGTGACACGTTGTCATCTAGCTGGGTGTAGTTCAGTGCTTTCAACAACCTCCTTGAAATCCTTCCATGTGATTTATTCTGGACTCTCTAGCAAATCATCGATCCTCTTTTATTGATGACGTGTCTGATTTGTGGACCAAAAAACTGCTTTCCTTAAACTTGGCATCAGTTATTCGTGGAAACGTCTGTCTCAGATATCAAAATTTAATCACCTCATTTGTTCATTGCTTTCACAAATTTTTCATCAGTTCAAGGTTTATATGAAAAGGAAGCAAATCCATTTTTGTCAGGCTCACAAGTGGTTTATGTGGCACACTTTTCTGTCCTGAAACCAAATGCTCACAGAGTGGCCAAATGTAATGGGACTCTTCAGTGTGGCCGTCTCATTCACAAATGAAACAACAGGACTTGGTATGGCTGAGCTGCATTCCTAGTAGAAGTTCTGCTACTTTTAGATCACCACAGATGTTCCAGTTGTAGTTGTTGTATTGTGTGATTATGATATGAAATCACAAAAATAGGTGATTACAATAAATTGCAAGTGACAGGAAAATTTAAAGGTGATTTTTGTGATCAGAAGGCTAAAATCCATAAGATACAGCAGAAAGTGTTAAGGAAGCGATGGACAGGTGGTAGACATGAAGGAACCACCCCATTTAATACTGAGATCAAAGTGGAAAATGAACAGGTGCATGATAGCACCAAAAAAAAACAGACAGTCACTGCCAAATCCACCTCACTGGGTGTCAAACAAAAAGGGTTCAGTAGGGCTGGTCAAGTTTTAGGAGAGCTCTGTTGTTCAGTGTCTCAAGTCCAAAATGCAACATCTTCTTATGGAGACGTTCAGCTTGATTCCGTCACGACTGGCAGGGGCAGAGCTTCTCACAATCAGTTGCCCTCAGTAGGTGTCTTCTCTATGACAATGCCCATTGCCATCCTGGGGTGGCATTGCATACCTCAGGAGAGCCCTGGAAGGCAATCCTCTGAGGCACTTGCACCATTTCATGTCATGTCATTTTCTAACCCATTTAATCCAGACCAGGGGCATTTGGGGGTGGGCTTTAGAAAATCTAAACTAGCATAGGTCAATTCACAGGAACAAACCCTGGAAAAATCATTGTTATCCAGTGTAATTATGTGATCGTCCCTTTAACCCTGAAGTGAATTCCACAAAAGATGAAAGGGTAGATGGATGGATGGCATATGTGATTTTTGATGGCAAACAAGATATTTACAAGATAAACCTCTTACTGTGTAAGACCGAATTTATATAAATTGAAGTTTCCACATATAAATTAGTGTAAAAATCCAAAACTACCCATAGACTGCGTCTTATTGATCTGCAAGTTGTGAAATTACCAACCCAAACTTGTGTCACATAAGTTACCTGCCATACTAATGCAAGGTAATTGCATAACCTTCTGCTTCACTTCTTTTCAAATTGGATTTTGACAAACCTGTCTAAGGTGATAAGTCTGAGGAAGAGAATTGGGAAAAAAATCTCTCATCATGCAATCCAGGGTTCCAAAGTGTAATGAAATAAAAGCAAAAGTCATACCCTCAATGTTGTTTCTTTCTACAAAATAGTTATAAGGTCCACGTACTGCCTCTTACCTGAAAGAAAAATGACGTTTCATGCCTCAGTCATATGTTTATTATAATATTGCGTGAGAAAAAAAAAATAACAAAAACAGGTTATTTCAAGGGGGTGCAGTGACAGAATTTCTTGTTAAAGAAGAATCGCTGTGGTGGCCATTCACGGCAGGAAGGCTTGTAGTGATTACCTCTACCCACTACCGAGAGTGAAGCATGAAAAGTCGAAGAGCTCTTCAGAGAAAATCAATGAGTAACTATCAAAGAAATGACGGCAGAGATTTGGAAAGGGTACTGAGAACTTCAGTCAACGCACATGGGTAGAAAAGGGACCGAGACTGGGAGAGTCAATATCATTCTGATGTGAGACGATAGATGGAAATCCAGTGGTAGCTAAGGTGCCACACATGTCAATATTGTTGGGTGTTTCTTGGTAATTTCCATTGTGTTCACAAATTTTGGTTTTACTCTTGTACATTATGTATTAGTGATCCACAGCTAAATTATATATTGTGTATGAATGCAAAAAATACTTGGCAAAATACAAAACAATATTGCTTCATTTGCCTTGATGTCTCATTTAGTGCCAAGAAGGTATTTTGTCAACACCTTCATTCTTGGCTTGGTTTAACAAGAATGTTTTTAAAACCCTCTAATCAGGGACATTTGAAGCAGACTTTGCCAAAATTAATTTTGGTCTCCTTCTAATGCCTAGGCATTTAGTTGAATGACTGGATATTGTAGAAAATATAACACGAGAAGACAATTCTTTCAAACTTTGCCAACAAAGTCAGGCATTGAATCTTGCATATCACGCACTGCATTGGCCCGAAACATATGTGCATGTGATGAGATTTACAGATTTGACATTGAAAGAGCTTTCATAAATATAGAGGCTTATCATTTAGCATAGGAGATAATATTTTAGATTTCAATATTTTTCTGTCCAGCTTTGGTGTTTAGAATAGACCCCAAAACCCCTAGTTTTGGAATAACACAATAATTAAACCACCATCACCTTAAGAACTTCAAACAGAGTCAAGATCTAGAATCAAAATATGTTTAGCCTTTGGATTTTGTGACAGGATTTACCTATAAATTAGGGTCACGTATGTGAACAAAGTGATCAATCCGACAGTTTCCCATTTTGAGATCTAATGTAAATCTCATGTATTGTTATATGTACACAGCATCATGGTGTTCTCATTTTTTTGTGATCAATTGTTTATTATATTTAACAAAGTTGAGAAGACATCAACATTTCAAAATGAGCAACAATCAGCATGTGAAATGAACCCAAACTGGAGACCTTCACAGCCAACAATCACTTTTCTCCCACAGATTCAGCAAAGCAATGGCTCTGTTTCTCAATCCCTATGGACTCCTCAGAGCATGCAGTTCAGCTCCTTCTAGTTCAGCTTAGCACACTGTCACCACTTCAGAGCTCTGCTTCCGCAGAGTCAGAGTCATCTCCTGTGTCTCCCTGACTACGCCAACTCTCAGCCAATTCCACTGCTCAATCATCAAGCATCACAGGTCTTCTCTCTCTATGCCTCTGCCCTTTCTCATCGAGAGATGTATCCCAAACACTTCTCCTCTTTCTCATTTTTTCTGTTTTTTTCATATCTCCCCGGTTCTTCCAGCCTAGCGTTTTTATCACACCACACGGTCTCTAATTCACCACACCTAGCCAGCACTATAATTGACACCTGCTGCCTCCTCACTAATCCCACTGATTACCAAATTCTCCAGCATGACTACCACTTGTGTGCCCTTAATGCCCTCTCCAGGCCTGGGCCATGTCTTTTACATCAGCTGGCTCACGTGTCTCTAACATAGATGCAGCACTTCCTGTTCCCTCTCTGATCAAAACCATAATCGCCAGTTCAGTAAGTGCAATCTGTTTTTTCACACCCATTCCATACCATACCATCCACCCATAACCACACCATCACATATGATGAAGTGAGTCCAAGAACATAAAAGACTGAATTGTGCAAGCAGACGATTCCTAGTTATGAATGAACTCGCTGAATGCTCCATTAATCCGTGATGCAGACAACTCAAGAAGAATCAGGTGGTAAAAGGAAGTCAGCCAGTTCTTCAGTGAGATTAGTTCAGGGAACTTCCACCTAAAAGCAAGAAGAATTTTGGCAGTTACAGTGCCAGGACATAAGAATCTGTGCTAGTGCACTGACAGAGCAAGGCCTGAATGATCTAAGAGTACAAGGACATGTGTCAATAGAGAAATAGGAAGTGATGGCAATTAAGAGTGTGAGTAAGATATTAGAGACTGGAAAGCCAGCACAGGGGTCAATACATACACACTAAATGTACCTGGGACATCACAGGGACATAAGTGACACAGAGAATCTGGGCTAAGGCCCATGAAATGGAGCTTATACTGAGGTAAATGTAGCCTGTGTTCAAACATAAAGTGAATAAACTTATTACTAGGGAATCTTGATGAATGAGGGTAATGTGAGTTGTGACACACATGCGATTGGGAGGCAGCTAAAGGACTTGAATAACAATAGTACCATGTCAGGGGTGGTGAGCTGCACTGACTTTCTCTCTCAATCGTCTGTAGACCATCCACAGGAAATCCTGCAAGGTCCTGGCGCCATTGATGACATCACTTCTGGTACCGGCGCTATTGATGGCGTCACTTCCAGTTCTAGCACTATTGATGATGCCACTTCCGGTCCGGATAAAGTCACATTCCTGTTCTGGTCCTGATGACATCACTTCCTGTCCTGGCCTTTAAAGCCAACCATATTTTCACTCTTAAATCAGTTCTGTTTTGGACTCCAACCTGTGAACAACTCAACCAAAATTACCCATTTGCAACCAGGGCATAATATACGGGTGGATTCCCCAAACCTTTTTGATGCCTGTGGACTGTTATTGTGACAGAGTCCTGGGACCACTGCGAGACAATGGGTAGAGGTTTATAGAAAGGATTATATAATAGGAAGTAAACTAAGAGGAACTCACAGGAGAGAAATGAGGATGGCACAATAAAGGAAGATGTAAGGGAGACACCATGTACCCTAAGTGCTGAATGGAGCTGTGGGTAGTAGAAAAAGTTGGAAGAAAGAATGTAAAAGTGAGACTGATGACTTTCAAACAATTTAAGGCCAGAATCCCAAACAGATCACCCATCGCACCAATGGCACAATGCCTCCCAGCACGCAGGAAACCTAAATTGTCACCCAAAAAAATTGCATGATTATTAAAGATAGGAGAGTGCATATGCCATTTGCAGATGTTACCCAGGTGTTTTAAAGTTTCATAATAAGTTTGAATAACATGGGCCCTAGGTTGGCACATACAACTGAATTTAGTTTGTAGGAGTGTACCAACTCAAGGGAAGATCGAATGGCTTATCCAGTGCTAAACTGGACATAATACATAAGCCCAGTGACACTCCTGCATTATATGCTTCATTCTGGGTCTCCTGCCATTCCAGATAAAATTGGAGCACAGAGAAGGAACCTCGGACCAAAGGAGAGAGAAGAGAAGAGAAGAATTTATGACACATCGACATTTATATAATTGAAGAAAATCATAACAGACTTAGGAGATGACCAACAAACTTCTTCCCTGACTGATCTGCAAAACCTAACTTTAATTTCTTTTTTCGAAAAGTGACTCTAAACTGGACAGATTCTGAAATTGTAGATGTCCTCTTCATCCAAAGCAAGGACAAAACTGTGCGCCCTACATTCCACTAGACACAGAGTGAAGAGAGTAGTGTGCACCGGTGATTGAAGTTGGAGGGAGCAGGACACCTGGTGCCCAGTTAATATCTTGTGAAGCACAATTTACTATATTTTATTTATCTAATTTCTCCATAATATGTTTTTTCTCAGGTTCCAATGAGTAGTGTCATATGCATCTTTGAGATATACTGTAAGTAAATTGAGCAAAAATAATGATTTTACATTTGGTCATCATGACTTGTACATCAATAAAGTTGACAAGATTCACATTATTCATTGTTCTTATTGTTATCCACTCAAATAAACCCCCTTTTTATACTCAGTCTTGAATCTTTCAATTAGCCTCTGTATCAAACCACAAAAAGGTGGAAGTCTCATGACAAACATACTGTAAAACAACAGAAAATTGTCTTGTTCTCAAGCCAGAAGACATCAGAAACCTCTGGACTAAGTACTGACAGAAAGGAGTTCACGACTAGAATGCGATGCAGCAACCTCGACTGTGATTCCACCATCCTGATAGCTAATGGTGATTTTTACAGTGACCTCCAGGCTGGTTTTATTTCCTCAATTGTCTTCCTTTAATGGTTGACTCTCACACAAGTTGTTGTTTGCATGAAGTCAATGGCAGAGGCAAGTCCATCAAGCTGCTTATTGATAGTGCTCTACTTCTTTCTCTGATAGTCTACTCACTCGCTGTGTGGGAAAAACTGGATCATTAGATGGATAGTTGCTGAGCTAGCCAGATGATTCAAAAGACAGCATGTGATGGACACCACATGTGTACTGGCATCCCGACTGGGATTGATCAAAGATCCTTACCTTGCCAGGAGGCAGATACAATAGAAGGACTTGGGGAGATGAGCACTGATAAACATTTTCTCCCCCAATACACTAGGTGGCAGCCTCCTTGGGACACCCGCAGATCATGCTGGAACAAGTAGTTCGTGAGTCAGCCCTGTTAGCTTCCATGGGGGCTGCCAGGAGAGCTGAAGGGATTAGCTGTTCTTACTTTTTGGGACTTCTAATTGACCCAGAATTACTTCCATTGAGCTATGTCCTAGTATCGTAAGTGCTCCCGGGGCATAAAAGTAGCTGATTGACCTCATCCAGGCGAGGTGGAGTCATGTGTGGAGGACGGAAAAAGCTCCTCTGGGAGGTGTGGAGGTGAAGAAAAGAGAGAGAAGAATTACATTTTGCTTTATGCCTTTTTTGAAGCTTTTTTGTAAGGTATTTTTTTATCATTAATTAACCTTCTATTTAGGACTTGTGTCTGTGAGGTTGTGTCTTGGTTTTAGGGTGCTGCAACGCCCCCTTGGTAGTCACAAGGAGCACATCTTGCATTCAACCAGCCAACTGCGATATACATCACTCATCTTTTCAGGTCACTACATTGGCTCCCTATTTATATCAATTGCTTGATGCTTGCCTACAGAGTCATCAGAGGGTCAGCACTGACATGGTTATGGAGTCATTCATGAGGGCCTATGCTCCTTGTAGGCAACTCCAGTCTGCTAAGAAACAGTGTCTGGCGATGCCTCCTCTGCGTAGCATCAAGTCTCAATTCACACTTTCTTCATGTGTAGCTTCTAGTCAGTGGAATTAGCTGCCCACTTTGATCAGAACTGCTGTCTCCCTCAGTGTGTTTAAGAAGCATTTGAAGACTCTCTTCTTCATGAATATCTGTCAAATTGAAAATGGTTTTGGTTTGAGGTTCTTTTAAGGAAGGAAAGATTAACAAGCTTTGTGTTCTGTTTGATTTAAATCTCTTCAACGTGTGATGATCAGTTGTGTAACCTTGTCCTGTAACACGTGTTTCAAAGCTGTCCATAGGCTGATGGTTATACTATCTTGTCCTCTTTTATAAGTCACTTTGGATAAGCATGTCTGATAAGTGTATAAATGTAAAAAAAAAAATAATGTAAATGGATAGCTCTTTGTATCTAATAAACTCTCTAAGAGTCGTAAACTACTCCTAGGCAATGAAACTCATACCTTAGTTAAGAATTTTTCCTTTAATTGCAAGCCAGTTCTAATGAGGGCTGGCCTCGGTACGACAGGCTGGTGTAAGAAATACGGGTGAGGTAAAGTCCAAATGACAGTAGACACGATCAGATGTCTGGCCACGGGAGGTGCTGCTATTAACTCCACAGTTGCACAACTTTGTTGTTGTAAACTCTCCTTTCTAAATATCAAAGAAAGGAATAATTTAAAACGCAATCTGAACTCAGAAAGTACAGTACTTAAATTCCTGTTGCTGTGGTCTGTAAACAAAATTAAATACACAATGTTACATACAAGTACACATTTTAAATACTCTCGCACACTACACCTCTGCTGCGGAACCTGCACTGGCTCCCTGTGGCTGCCCGCATCAGGTTCAAAACCCTAACACTTGCCTTTAAGGCCAAAACTGGAGCTGCACCACCTTACATATCAGCACTGGTTAAGCAGCGTGTCACTTCTCGCTGTCTCAGAACATCAAGCACTGCACGTCTCGGACCACCCTTACTTAAAAGAAGAGGACGACATGCATCAAGACTCTTTGCAGTGTTGGCTCCTCAGTGGTGGAACGAACTTCCTCTTGCTGTACGAACAGCGGAGACCCTCACTGTCTTCAAACGTTGCCTGAAGACACACTTCTTTCAACAGCACTTAGACTAAAGTCCCCATACTTTTTTTTCTACCCTTTTTCTCAAAAAAAAAAAAAAAAAATTTTGTACTAACTTACTATTTTCTTCTAGCAGGGTTTTGTATACAACTTGGTCAGCGGTAACTCGTTTAATGACAGTAGATTTAATCCTAGCCTTAAAGACTGTAGAACAGTCGTAGACTACTAAGCACTGTTGTAAGTCGCTCTGGATAAGAGCGTCTGCTAAATGATGTAAATGTAAATGTAAATGTAAATGCACATGTAAGTTTAACAAACATTTGAACATCTTCATATCAAATTATCTATAATAGACTTACTTTTCCGCAAGGACGCACAGCATTAATGGCTCATGTGATATGAGAAAAGGACAAACTATCATCATAACATGTAGCAAGTAAACAAAGGAACGAATGAACTATGAAGCCTGAACTTTCACCTGGAAATATGTAAGAAAAGTTCTAAAAGTGTTTCTAATATTCTGCCATTAGAGGTCGCCATTTAACCTGACAAAGGACTTTCTGGCATAGCCGCCCCCAAATTTGTTAGCACAAATTTGTACTTCAAGAAGAAAGTCCTTACCACCCATCTGGTCTCTATTCATCACAGTCTTCAACAGCTGGAAGCCTGACTAATTTGACTGAGGGTCGGACATACACTCGATCCTACACCTGACTCTTCACCGTACGTATGCGACCATCAGGTCCTGGGTAGGTTTCAATGATTTTACCACTTGGCCATGATGCTCTTGGGAGTTACGCATCAATAATCATGACTACCTCTCCAACCTTCAACTCATCACAGTCAGTCTGCCATTTCTGACGGAGCTGGAGATCAGGTAAGTAATTCTTGACGAAATTATTCCAGAAGTGATCAGCTAAAATCTGACTGTGACGCCATCGCCATCGTCCCAGCAAATCATCTGGAGGGTAAACTACCTGTGGTAGTGAAGCATCTCGCTGCCCCATGAACAACAGATTCGGAGTTATCGGATCAGGATCTGCCACATCTGCGGATACATAAGTCAGGGGTTTGGAGTTCAAAATACCTTCAACTTCTATAAGAACTTTTTTTTTCCAAACCAATCTTTTGCAGTCGATTATGTGTTTAAGTTTGGTATAACTATTCATCACAGGATTTTGTACAGATTGTTGTGATAATGCAAATGAAGTAACAATATGACTTATGACTTATATGACAACATATGACTTATACTAAAGAGGTTCTTCTGAAATCCAAAACAAATTTAATGGTTTGAGAAGACTTCTGAAAAATCAGGAAATTTTAATGTCCTCAATCCTATCCAAGTGGTACAGCATTAAACTTTTTCTCAGCCTTATCTGTTCCACTCGATCAAGGAATAGTTGTGCTAAATATATCCATGGGTGCTCTTGCAAAGAAAAACAACACGTTCTGTATTGTCTGTAGATTGAAAGCACCAATTGAAATTGCAACATTGATTCCATAAATTCTTGTCCATTCAAATCCAGCGACGAGTAAAGCACATTTCACCTTAACCAAAGCACATCATCCCAAAAGAAATTCATGACGGCTTCTTGTGTCTGCTGGACTAGCCATGATGAATGTTATGAACAAATGATTTGTGCCATAAGGTGGAAGTTACACGACTGTTAATGACTATCATTCTTCCTCTATATGACATCTAGGGAAGGATCACCACCATCTCATGCTGAGAATGTAACTTTGTAGCATTCCATTCCAGTTTTTTTTTTTTTTCCACAAATTGTTCACTTCAAACATAAATTCCCAAGTACAGGAATCCTCTGGTGCCCCATAGTAGATACTCTTCAAGATGAGGCGGTCGAAGTCCAGCCTAGAGTAATAAATGTGCACTGTTTCCAGCCCATTTTTTGATACACCAAGAAAACATTTTTTTCATATGCCGCCTAGCAAGCATTCAGTCAAACAACATCCCCCTTTTTTTTGTAACAACTCCAACAATATCAACTTCATAGGCTATGACTTTGATTAACATTATGAAATCTGGAATGGAGAGACTATTCTTCACATTTCTTAACTTCACCAAGACTGATTTGATAGCCAGTCCAAACAGCATTCCCGATAAAGAACAGTCTTGTCTGAAGCCCCTCTGGACCACAGAAGATGAGGTACAATGGATTACATCACTGTACGTTTCATTGAATAATTGTTGAATATATTTAACAAAACTTTCCCAAAAAACAAAAGCCCTCATTATGTTCTAAAAAAAGGAATGATAAATCCAATCAAAGCCTTTTACCTGATTAAGTAAAATAAAAGCATAACTCAAATTAAAAAAAAAATATTAAAAATGGACGAGTTAATGCACAGTATCTTTGATTTGCATGTACCTCTTTATTGAGAACAAAGTCTTTTGACCAATTATTTTGATTAAAGTTTAGAATCTGCACACAAAAGTGAATTTGGCTACTAGTTCCTAATCTCATACAAATTACTTTTTTTTAGGAAAGTATATTACAACAGCTCATCAGCAGGTCTGGGGCAGCACTCAAGTTGTGAAACTTTGTGTGAAAACGTCCTACAAATTTGGACCAGTTATATCCCAGAATTCCTTGTAGAATTCCCTCAAAAATAGGAAGCTTGCCAGCATTAAGTCTTTTCAAAACATTTGAAAGCTCTGACAGTATCAACACTGCATCTGAACTTTTAAGATCTCCATTTAGGAGCTGAGCTGATGGTGGTCATCATTTTTGTAGCAAACAGTGTTTTATAGAAGCACCTCACCAACCGCGCTCATCTCTGCTGGCTCTGGTTTTCTGTCCCATCTGATGCTCGTAAACTATATACATCCTTACACTGCAAGCTCTTCTTTTCAAGCCAAAAAAGTATCACCTTGGTGCATCCATTTCATTTTAAACTTTAAAAGCGGGCTCCCACCTGAGCTTCATGGAATCTGGTCTCTACCAACTGGGCCAGATCCCTCTTTTTAAATTTAAGGCTCTGCATTACCTGCACATCTGGACTTAAAAATTTGGTAACATTTCTAATATATTGTTGACACAATTATTTATTGTGAACCTTTCCTAACTACCACCATTGTTTCCAGCTTCTGAACTCCCTTTTCCTACTTTTGTAACCTTTCCAAAAAAAATTCTTAATATGCTAATCTTGAATTAAAAAGTGTTAAAAAGCTGATATGCAGTTTTCAGTTTATATGCTGTTAAAAACACACAACAGATTACTAAACTATGGTCAGAAAAGTCCACGGTGAGGCTTAAAACTAAAAATGAGATCCAATCTTGCCAGTGCAACATTCCCATCATTTATTCTCCTCTACTTGTATTACCTGCTGCTACCATTTCTTGTTTTGATCCTACATACATCCACCAGCTCCATTCCACTCAGTTCTTGTGCTGAGTAAGATGTGGGTCAGACTAATTTTTCCTGTCTAATTGCAATGAGTGAACCCTGCTGAAGTTGTCTTTGTCTAGAGTTCCACAAAATCACAGAAATGTTCACAAACTTCACAGAGTTTACTTCAC
Source organism: Erpetoichthys calabaricus (assembly GCF_900747795.2). Taxonomy (NCBI): domain Eukaryota; kingdom Metazoa; phylum Chordata; class Cladistia; order Polypteriformes; family Polypteridae; genus Erpetoichthys; species Erpetoichthys calabaricus. Next base: position 51,347,174 of record NC_041395.2, on the reverse strand, counting down.
AGAGTAAAATGCATTGACGTCAATGGAGAAGGACGAACAGAACTTGTTTTGATTGGATTATAATAGTGTAACGGTCTTTGAAGGGGAAAGTCTGCCAATAATGCTGGACCAATTATTGTGGCCAAAAATGTGATCTGAGTTGTGAGCCAATGGTGCTAACCACTGTGCCTCAAACAACAAAAGATCAAGTCAAACACTCTAGGTTTGCTCTCAGTAGTTGGCGTGGCTTAAGACCATGCAGCAGGTTTAAAAACTCTCTATTTTCAATAACTTAAAAGAAAAGTAAGGATTTCAAGAAAAATAAGAAACATAAAAAATAAATAGAAAAAGTAACATCTACCTCATTCTCCACTTTAAATGTCCCATCTTGACTTTTTGCTGCAGCTCCCACTCTTGACATGCACAGAGACAGCAAAATGGGAAGGAAGCAGATAGATAGATAGATAGATAGATAGATAGATAGATAGATAGATAGATAGATAGATAGATAGATAGATAGATAGATAGATAGATAGATAGATAGATAGATAGATAGATAGATAGATAGATAGATAGATAGATAGATAGACAGATAGATAGATAGATAGAACTATAATTGTCCCAGGAAGAAATATAGCTTTTTACAGAAGGTCTTTAAATCCATCCATTATCCAACCCGCTATACCTTAACTACAGGGTCACGGGGAGCTCCTTAAATACTGCAGATAAATAAATATATAAATAAATAAAGTATCTATCTATCTATCTATCTATCTATCTATCTATCTATCTATCTATCTATCTATCTATCTATCTAGATGGATAAGTAAATAAATAAACACACACACTTAGGTCTGGACAAACACTAGAATGACTACAAAGCGAGACATTTCAAAAGAGAGATGTAGACAAAACAAATACCACAGTCAAAAAAACAACAAACAGCCACAAATTAGCAATAAGTAAATAAAATATAGATCATTCAGCTCACAGACTTCCAGTCTTGGGACACACATTGTCCATGCCACAAAGGGACAGCGTCAGCCTGGCTCATTCCATTGTTTGAAGTTACGGCTCCAGGTACAGTGAGAGCATCTTTCTTAAGAAATGCCTTATGAATAGTAATAAATATTTTGTTTTTAATTATTTCACAGCATGTCCTGTGTCTTCTGATGAGGGCAGGGCTCCTTTAAGGCGTGTTTTGAGATCATTGCTGGACACTTGGGTTATTTGCCTGCATAATTAGCCATATGGTGCTCAGCTACCAGCGTAAAGGGATTAGTGTTATGTATACTGTGGTAGTACTCACTAGGGGGCTCTGCCCCCTGCTCACTTCGCTCGCCAACCCCTGGTGTTGGGAATGACAAAGAGCGTGATGTATGAATGAGATATAGAATAGTGTGACGGTGTAGATGATGCAAATAGAAAGCAAACAATAAAGTGTGTGGCACAGTGTAAAGGTTTATTTGAAAATTTCTTTGTACACGCCGTTTAAGTGTAAAAGGTAATTCCAGCTCAGAACTTGTAAGGTCATTTAAGATGGTTATTGTTGTGATCAGAGTCAAGTTTGTCAGAGCTTAGAAAGAGTTGTGTCTCTCCAGGAAGTAATGGAATGACTTGGGTATTAATGTTTTCCATATTAATATTTTTTGGACATAATATAGTGCGTTGTGTTAAAAGGGGCATTTGGTCTAATGAGATTGCTGTTCGAAATGTCTCTGTAACTAAGTCGTCGCAGATAAAGGCTTGAGGAATTGTAATAATATGTGCCTGAAGTCCAGCTGTATTGGTGAGTGTACCATCTCTCAGTTGTAATAAGCTATGATAATAATTGTTATGATCTGGTTCTGGACATCGTATCTTTTTTACTAACTGTATCTTTTGAAAGCAATGCCAATTGTCTGCGTATTTTAAGGTGCACTGAACAATAGCTGAGTGCATGGCATCTGGAAGAATAGCTAATCACTGTCTAAAATCTCCTCCTCATAAAAGTACCTTTCCTTCAAATCGAATATTATTATTCATAAACGTTTGTAGAAGTTTATGAATGGTGTTGAGTAAGTGACTTCATGCCATTGAACATTCATCAATAAACAACATTTTTTCAAGACGGATGTCACGTGCAGTGCCACCGTTAATGTTCATAGTGGATACCGATTTGTAGGATCTAATGTAGTTGATAAAGATTTCACTTTCAGGTACATCGTCAGTTATAAGCCTCTGTAGATATTCAGTATATGAATGTAAAGAAGGCAGTCTAATTTGACCCTTTTGACAACAACGTGTAAATGTATAACTTGTATTTCCAGTTGTTTCTTCAGGGAAGTGAACTGAATGACAATGATTGCAAATGACATTCATTAATCCGAATGAATTTTCCTGGTGTATGTTTTTCTTGTGCCGTTTGAGAGGCGCGTTGTTGCATGTGTAGTATTTGGGACGTGTTGTTTTGGAGCTGTAATCGATTTGCCTGTGCTGTGTGAGAAGCCCGTTGTAGCCTTCGCTGCCATTAACGTATGTCTGAGACGGGAGGTGTTTCGTTTTGAATCCGTGCCTGTTGCGATGCAGCACTTTGATTGATAGATTGCGTCATGTGGATCTAGGATGTAGATTTGTGCATATTTGCGTTGTTGATTTGTTTCAGGGTGCACTGTTCCAATGCGATGCAGTATTTGTGCACATATGCGAAAGTAGTATGGGCCATTGCCTTTTGGTGGCCTGATATTTACTCCGGTATATGCAAAAGCAAATGAACCATTGTAGGATCTAATGCAGTTCATAAAGTTTTTACTTTTAGGTACATCGTTAGTTAGAAGCTTTAGTTGAGCTTTGCGTTTTTGGAGTCGAGACATTTTTTCTTTTAGAAATATGGATAAGTAATAAGGAGTATTGCACTCACTGTTAATATGGAGCCTTTTCTGCGGTTGAACGGTTAATAGTGCCTTATTGTAATGAGATCCACCTATGCTGCATAGCCGTCTATTTTGTTGTTTCTTTCGTTTTCGTGTGTTTGTTCCTGTTATCCTTTCCTTTTCGTTTTGTACCCGTGACCGTGTATTCATGACTTGTTTCTTTCTCAGCATGCGAAATATGGATAAGTAATAAGAAGGATCGCAGTCACTGTTAATATGTTTCTTTTTCTGCAGTTGAACGGTTAATAGTGCTTTATTGTAAGGAGATCCACCAATGCTGACACCTATGCTGTCTAGTGTGAAGGTGTTGATGTTCACTTATGGATGTGTGTGTGTGGGGGGGGTTGAGGATTGTTGTCGCACGAGCGTCTTCTTTCTTTTTGTGTTCCTGTGTCTTGTTGAATCCCCCTGTTTGTGTGTGTCCCGTCCCTTGCTTGTAGGGTCTGTGGGGTGGTTTTGTGTTCTTTTTTTTGTGTTCCATGGGCTTGTTGAATCCCCCTCTTGGTGTGTGTCCCGTCCGGTGCCTGTAGGTGGGGGGGGTGCCTTGCTGTTGTGCGCGAGCCTCTTTTTTTTTTTTTTTTTTTTGGGTCTAGTTTCGTGTGCAATGTGTTTCGTGCTTTGCTTGCGTTTGAATACTTTTTTATGTGCCGTTTCCTTTTTTCGGTGCTCTTTGCGCCTCATTTCTCAATTTTTCCTGTGCTCACTCCTTTTTTCTGTGGTCTTGTCCGCCTCTCGCGGCCCCTCATCCGCCTCTCTCGCCCTCTTCTATCCGCCTTTCTCGGCTCCTGAGCCGACCCTCGCGGACTCTTTTTGCGCCTGCGCAGTACGTCTTTTTGCAGCTACGGCCCATTGCCGGATGTGCCTGCGTCCATCATCCGGTTTAGCATTCTCGGTTAGTAATATGGATAGGTTTTGTTTTAATTTGTGTGGGATATAAGTTTGGCACTATTTCTTGAACTTTGTGGCTTCTGGACACAGTTTTTACATTTTAAGTTCACTGACAACACACATACAACAATAGAAGTGCCCTGGGGGTTGAAATGACTGTGAGTGAAATAAATGAGTGTGGTTAGAGACAGAGATAATACAGCACAGTACTGTCAAGCACTTTGGTGGACTGGGGAGAGAGTGCTTTCAGCGCATCTCAGTTCCTGAAACTGCATTTCTTTTTCCTTGTGAGCCAGAAATGGCCACATTGCAATGATCTTAAAGTAGGCACGTGTGAGAGTTCTGTGCATTGCTGTTATAGCTCTTTTAAGTCACACTGGCCTCACGAAGCATCATGGGGCACTTAGAAATAACGTTTAACAAGCCGGCCCCAGAGCTGATCAAAATTACTGTCTAATAAGGTTCAGTTGTACAGTTAAAATCAACCCCTAATTTTTCAATCTAATCAGAGCTACACTGCTAGAAAATGATTTCTGCTTTCTTGAAAAGCCTTATTCTGTTCTATTCAGAGTATATTTATTTGTAAAACTAAAGAGTTTCTCTCGGATTGGAGCCTTAACCCTGAGTATTCCCCTCTCTACTATGCTGTCACAGATGTCAGCATTAATGCTGCTTGAGAACATCACTGCCACTCCTGCACTAACATTAGAGCCATTATTGAAGGAAATCCTGACATTGCTGTCCCTGCTCCACTCCCACTGGTCTTCACTGACTCTAGGGATCTCTTGTATAAAGGTGACTTCAACGTATTTCAGTTTCAGAAATTCAATAAGAGCCCCTCTTTTGCCAACTACTGATATTTAAACTTCATACAGTATATATTTATGATTTGAGGGGAGATTAAAGTTTAATCAAGCAGAAATTAAGAGGTGGCATGATTGAAGTGTTTAAAATTATGAGAAGGAGTTAGCCCAGTGAGTCCCAGCTGTTACTTTAAAATAGTCTTCTATAAGAATACAAGGACACAGATGGGAGCTTCTTAAGGGCAGATTGCACAGAAATGTTAGAAAGTTTTCTTCACGTAGACAACCATAGATGCAGCTTGTTGGACTAATGGCCTGTTCTTGTCTCATTTACTTCAGTGTTCTAATGAAAAAAAAAAATTGACTTGCAAATAAATCCAACACAGTAGATTAAAACACCTGATGTTTCTATTGATTCTATTGCAGCTCTATTTTAGACATCTTAGACTTTTTACTTTCTCATATACAAAGTATATGGAAAGTATTGTAATCATCTAAAAATTTGACATCAAGATTTTGATGAGACCTCCCTGAGTCCGATAATACATTTTTTGGAATTATGCATGTGTGTGTGTGTGTGTGTATGTAAACATGATAACTTGAGTACACTGCACTTAGGTCAATCAAGTTTTGCCTATAAGTATTAGGTATAAAGCGTACATTTCTATCAACTTTTCAGCTATTTCTGTTAACCGGAAGTGGTACTTTTTTATTCATGCAGCTGCAGAGTCTGATTTATTCAACTTTTCTTTTATAATAATTGTTCAATATATTACTAATTTGATTTGATTTGTTGTTGATGGTTCCTTAATGTACATAATATAAAAGTATAATCATTGTCTTGTGGTTTACTCCTCAGATATCCATCCCCATATCTGAGTATACAAGAAAATCTAGGGGAGACCACTCCTGATTTTTCTTTAAGTTCCTTAAAATATTCTTTCATCTGACAAGCTCTTATGAGATGAATATCACAGACGTGTACACACTATTCCTCAGACTACAAACTGAGAAAACAAAAAGATTTACATCTGGAAAAAATTCGGTCACATCAACTCCTTTTTCCCTGCTGTTTCCACTAAAAACTTCCTGAGTTCTATAATCGCCCGTCTTTTAGTACTTAAACATTAGACACCACGGATGAGTCCGAAATAAAACCTTCATGATCCTCACTTTCACTCCACACAAAAGAGTCTTCCTCAGCTAACAAATCTCAACTGCCCACAATAATGGGTAAAGCTGTGGAGCTCTCCTCATCTGTGGTTTAAGGGGCTTATGGTGTAGAAGAGATTGCAGCAGAATTCCATATTAAAGTGGTATTTGGCCATGTTATAATGGTGAAGTTTTATTAATCCATTGAAAGCTAAAAACTGCTAAAAATCTTGACTCTGCATGGGCACCTAAGCTTAAAATTAGTACTACTGCAGTGTACAGTGGGTTGGAATAAATGTCTTATGGGTGCTGAACAAATTATCCACCGCAGGGGACTGCTTCCACCAGATGGGAATTGTCATCCTGATGTCTGCATTGCCATAAGCTTGCAGATGGGATGACTATATGGGGGGCTGGCATGGAGGGGTTATAAATTGTTACGTTTTAGGTCCTGAGTTGCACAAAAAGACAGCCAGAAGAAGACTGGGCAAAGAGATATTTATTCCAGCACCTTGCTTGAAGGAACACTCTTGGAGCTTTGTCTACTCTTGTCCTTTCCTACTCTGCATTTTTAAGTTCAGCTGAAGGAGCAGCTTGTTCTTCACATTCTTCATTCATCACAATTCTATACTATATCTGATTATTCTTTTCTGAGCATTTTTTTACTAAATACCCCCCACTCTTGCATCCTAAACATATAGTTTTGATCACATGATATAAAAATTGTGTTATTGTGGCCATCCATCTTTAAATGCATGGAAATATTTTGACTTTTGTCCATTTGGATAAACACCATGTATATTTGTCTTCTAAACAACAGTATATAGTATGCTTCATTGTTTGGGATATGCACCCCAGCTGGACATACCTTATATACAATTCGTCTATGATGCTCTAATGCTCTATCGAGAACTTCATTTTTTAAGAAAGGGATACATTTGACAGGATGATCTTACGAGGCACAGCCGCCAATGGATATACCTGCACAAATAAACCACTCACTACAACTCCTTTTTCTATAAGTATGGGCATTGCAATTACAGAGCTTAAAAAATACAACTGAGTGACCAAACTGAGAGGCTGACCTCTCCCACTACCAAGACTGCACTCTCCAATGGGGAAAAGCTAGACCTACATGCCAGCAAGTCAAACACTCTAGGTTTGCTCTCAGTAGTTGGCGTGGCTTAAGGCCATGTAGCAGGTTTAAAAACTGTCCATTTTCAATAACTTAAAAGAAAAGTAAGGATGTCAAGAAAAATAAGAAACATAAAAAGTAAATAGAAAAAGCAACATCAATCTCATTCTCCACGTTAAATGTCCCATCTTGACTTTTTGCTGCAGCTCCCACTCTTGACATGCACAGAGACAGCAAAATGGGAAGGAAGCAAATAGATAGATAGATAGATAGATAGATAGATAGATAGATAGATAGATAGATAGATAGATAGATAGATAGATAGATAGATAGATAGATAGATAGATAGATAGATAGATAGATAGATAGATAGATAGATAGATAGATAGATAGATAGATAGATAGATAGATAGATAGATAGATAGATACTTCTTTACCTATACAATTTCTCCCTTGCTCATTTGCTCCACTGTACAGTGTTGGAGTAACAGACAAGATCCAAGTCAGAGTAGGTCTGCCCCCAGGATCTTCTTTAAGTCCTTACCTCTTTGATCAGGTTATGGATGTGTTGTGTCATGGGATAAAAGACTATTACTCCTGGTGCATGCTTTTTGCTGATGACATTGTGTTGTGTAACACCAGAAAAGAGGAAGATTAGAGGTAGTTGGAAGAATGCAGAAGGGCACTGGAAGACAGAGGTTTAAAGAAATAGAATACATGAGGTTTAATGATGATCAGGATTCAGATGTTAGCCTGCAGAGACAGCTATTAGGGTTAGGGTTAGAGTGGATACATTTAAATGCCATGGGTCAATGGTAGCCTAAGGTGAGAAACTCAATGCAAAGATAACCCACAGAGTCCAATGTTGATTTAACAATTGGAAGAAAATATCAGGAGTGTTCTGTATATTAAAGAATTATGGCAACATTTAATGGTAAGGTTTTTAAGACAGTCGTAAGACCAGCAATGATGTATGAAGCTGAGACATAGGCAGTAAAAAGAGCACAAGAGAAGAAGTCAGATGTGACAGAAATGAGAATGTTGAAATGGAAGTGTTCAGTTACTAATAAAACAATCAGAGGTACAGCAAAAGTGGGAGAGATGTCAAAAAAAGATACAGGAAAGTAGGTTGACATGGTATGGACATGTGATGAGGACAGACAATGAATATGTGGGCAAAAGAGTGATGGGAATTGAAGTACAGGGCAACAGAAAGCAAGGGAAGCCAAAGTGGATGTGGATGGATAAAGTAAAAGAAGATCTGAAAGAAAAGGGCCTGACTGGAGGTGCAGGACCGAGCTGTTTGGGGAAGGTTGATCAAGCACATCACCCCAACATAGAAGTGGGAAAGGGTGAAGAGGAAGAGGCCAAGGTTTTTACTGATGATGAGGCAGGGAGCCTTTACCCAAGGTGACTTATATAAAAGGCACTATACTAGATAGATAGATAGATAGATAGATAGATAGATAGATAGATAGATAGATAGATAGATAGATAGATAGATAGATAGATAGATAGATAGATAGATAGATAGATAGATAGATAGATAGATAGATATTTTCATTAAATTTAAAAAATAATAATAGTACCCCAATATTTTCTCAGGTAGGAAGTTCCAGGCACTCAAAGGGCAATAGTAACAACAGATTTACTTCCTTTGTCACATACAAACTCCAGCCATTATCTACATTATTAGTCTGCTAGTATTGTAAGTGGCCTTTCACTGGACTGCAAAAAGAGCACCATACTCTGAAAACATGATTTTACTGTCTTTTCAGTCCTGGTGCACTTTTCTTACACATTTCCTTTACAGGCCCTGATTGCTAATGTGTTTTTGCTTTCAAACATTTGGCAGCAGGAGATGTTGCTGCTCTCATTTTTAGACTTGGCAGATATTTTCCAAATAGTCAGTTCCTTCTCTGAACAGTTCAGTCCCAGGAGGAATTTTCTTTTCAGGAATTGTGTGTTCCAGAGCCTTGGACTGCCATCTAGAGTAGCTAAAGAAGCAGTACAAGTGGAGTGGCCACTTTTCTACTGTTTGGTCTGGGAATAATCTCTCTCTCTCTCTCTCTCTCTCTCTCTCTCTCTCTCTCTCTCTCTCTCTCTCTCTCTCTCCCTCTCTCTCTCTATCTATCTCCCTCTCTCTCTCTCTCTCTCTCACTCTCTATCTCTATCTATCTTTTTCAGGTAAATACAGACAGCTGAAGACAGCAGCTGGAAGTTCCTGAAATACCAACTTTGACTTGCCCTTTTCAAAACACTCACTTCACCTTCCTTCATTGGTTTGTCCTCCATCTCCTTCTTTCACCTGTATGCAAATGACAGAGGCTCTAATTCTTTAATCTCGCTGCCAACGGGGCCAAGCGGTAGCAGAGCACTTTATCAGGATTCCCCAGCACAAAACGGGTATTGTACTTAGGCTGCAAGTTCATTTTCACGAGAAACAGGCCAGCTTTAAGGAGCATTTGTTACAGGTCATTTTTCTCATGTTCCAAGTACTTTGAACTGCTGGTTGCATGTAGAGGAGTTAAAGTAATGGAATTGCCACAAATAAATCTGATAGATAGATAGATAGATAGATAGATAGATAGATAGATAGATAGATAGATAGATAGATAGATAGATAGATAGATAGATAGATAGATAGATAGATAGATAGATAGATAGATAGATAGATAGATAGATAGATAGATAGATAGATAGATAGATAGATAGATAGATAGATAGATAGATAGATAGATAGATAGATAGATAGTTTTGAAAAGCACTGTAAGACAGACAGGTAGTACTTTATTTTTCCTCAATGGCAAATTAAGAAAGCAATGAGAATGAGTGGCCAGGGTAAAGAAACAAAGCTGCCAGACTGGCACACAAGATTTCTGAGACATTAGAAGATGTGTGAGAAGCGTCAAAATCAAAGAAGATTTAATTGTCACTAATTATACTCCACACCCTGTCTTGTACAACAGCAGAAACTTCTACCATAACCGTGTTCTCTTTGTGACAATTTATGGGTGTGTTATTAGTACTATCATTCTGCATGTCCTTCTCCTGTAAAGTCAGAGCACTAACCTCACTGTCTACTCCTGCCATTTTCATGAAGTTTGCTTTTTTGCATTTTTAAGATCAACCGAGACACCAGCCTGTTTTCTCTTTCTTCATTTTTTCATTCATCACAGACCGATGTCCAATTCTTTTCGGGGCATGTTTTTGCTAAATGCTCCAGAAGCAAGCACCTCAAACTTCTGAATTTCATCTGATGATATCAAAACGATGCAGTCCTGACCAGCCCACCTAAAATGCATTGTAATATTTAAACCTCTGTTAATTTGGATAAGCACCATGCACATGTTTGTTCTAAACAACAGCATATGCTTCATTGCTGGAGATTTGCACTCCAAAGGGAGATACCTCATTTTTGAAACAATGATGCCTCCAATTCTCTTTCTAGAATTTTATTTTTTAGGAAAGGGGTACATTTGACAAAATGATCTGCCAATGGATGCACCTGCATAAATAAACCATTTACTCCCTACAACTACCCTATCCAGAAGTATCAACACCACATCGACAGAGCGCAGAAACAATTCAACTGACAGACTCATCCCCAAGGCACACTAATATTCTAAAATTCTATGATTTCTGCTACTGCTAGCACCACAAATAGAGATGAATTAAACAATGTAATAAAAATATTCTCCATTTTCTTTATTGATGTTTCAATTACATTATATGTTTCTTTAATAATTTCTCTTTTGTGATCAAATTTTTATTGAATTCAAGTAACCAATAACAAAAAAAATCCATACTCTTTTACTAGCTAACTCAACCCAGCCCTGAAAAACTGGCTATCAGGAGTATCAGAGCTAGAGGTGAGACAGCAAAATAAGGAGAGGGAAGCAACATACATGACAGACCCCAGAGAATACAGTCATGTGAAAAGTAAGTACACTCCATAAATAGTTGACTTTTGTGACATGCTTAAGCAGGCAAACAGTAGATTTTCATGCAAACAGTACCTACAGGTAAAGGTGACATATTTGAATAAAATACAAGGACATTTTCAGCCATTTATTGAACAAAAATATCAATAGATGTAATGATGCTTTGGAGTAAAAGTAAGCGCACGCTTGGTCTCACAAACTGGTATTGCCCCCTTTAGCAGAAATCACTTCTTGTGAGTGTTTTTCCATAATTGCCTGTCAGTCTCTGAAAATTTTCTTGGGAATCTTCTGGGGAAATTTTTGACCAGTCCTCCATGCAAAATTGGAAGATGTTTGTAGGTTTTCTCGCATGTACCGCCTGTTTAAAATCCCCTAAACATTTCAATGGGATTTAAGTCAGGTCTTTGACTAGGCCTCCTTTTTTTCTTTTCAGTCATTCCTTGGTGGATTTGTTAGTGTGCTTTGGGTCATTATCTTGTTGAAAGGTCCATTTCCAGTTCAGCTTCAACTTTCAGACAGATGGACTAACATTTTCCTGAAGCACACTTTAATATGATTCAGAACTCATAGATGACTTGATGACTGCAATCTGCCCAAGCCCTGAGGCAGCAAAGCAACTCCACACCATAACATTTCCACGACCATGTCTCACAGTTGGTATGAAGTTCCTCTCCTGAAATCCTCTCTCCAGTTTATACATGTCTTCTGTTACTGTGTGCCAGACATCTCTGCCTTTGACTCATGTCTCAAGAGCACATTGCTACAGAAGGCCTGGTCTTTGCCTATATGTTTAATGGCAAACTGTAGTCTTGCTCTAATGATCTTTTTGGACATCGATGGTTTTTCCTGGCACACCTTGCATCCAGGTCAAATTTGTGCGATGTCTTTCTGATTGTAGATGCATGCACTTTGACACCAACATTTTCTAGAGTTACCTGCGAATCCTGCAATGAAAGTCTGGGGTATTTGGAGACTTCTTTTAGTATTAAACAGTAACCTCGAGATACATTTGCTAGGCCAGCCAGTCCTGGACAAATTAACAATCATTTGAAATCTTGTAGATGATTTTCCTTAAATTTGAATAATTGATTTCAAATAATTTGGTGATCTTTTTAAATTCCTTGCCAGACTCATACGCATCAGCGTCCTTCTTTCTGATCCCTCAGACAGCACATTTAATCTTGACATGACACATCAATAACACAGAAAACACCATACCCTAGATATCTGCAGTTTAACAGATTTTACCTGCTGTGGTGGATTGCTGGCCTCATGGACTCTGTAGTTTTTATGCACAGCCCTGCTGGATACCTTGGGGGCCACCGGGAGTCGCTGTAGGGGGGCTCATGGACTCTTATGTGCCCTATAACCCGGGAGAACGTCATGGTCACGTGACAGGAAGAAAGGACGTGCTCCCGGGTTGAAGAAAAGGACTGTTCACCCTGGCAATAAGGACTTGTGGGTTTTAGACAGGAACCATTTCCGGGTCAGGGGATATAAAAGGACTCTGGGAGAGCACAGACATTGAGCTGAGCTGGGAGGTAGGGTGGTGAAGTGTCTAGGCGAGGAGGAAAGAGTATTGTATTATGATTAGTGATTTATATGAGTAGTGTGGAGTGGAGGGTGCTTTGTGCACGTGATTATACAATAAAGAAGAATTGTAGTGGTGCTTGGAGTGGTACCTGAGGGTTCAAGAGGTGAACAAAAGCCTCAACTGCTACACTGCACACTCCCTAAGGAAGGTTCTAATTATTGGCAACTAATCTGATGTGAAGTGCTGATAAATGTAGGGTGTATTTACTTTTTCCACCTGCCAAATATTTGTTCATTTTGATTATGAGACTGAACATATCATGTCAAATTTATGTGTCATTTGTTCAAGTATATCATCTTTATTCATAGACACTGTTTGCCTCTTCAAATTGTTGAAAAAGTCAACACTTTCCATATATCCTCTTTAATAAAATCCCTGTGTGCGTCCAGGTGTCCGTGTGTGTGTGTCTTCTGGTGAAGTGCGCATGCGCGGGGCACGGTGCAATACTCGATATTACTGTCAGAGAAAATTACAGGTGTTTTACGAAAATACAAACCAGTATTACTGCGAGAGGAAATTAAAGGTACACAATACAGTGACGCATATTACAGCCTCATACAAGCCAGTATTACTGTCAGAAAAAATTAAAGGTATATTACCGACGCGCACGCCTGTATTACCGCCAGAGAAAATTAAAGGTATATTATGGATGTACAAGCCAGCGGACGTACAAGACGGTATTACTGTCACAGAAAATTAAAGACACACAATACACGGCGGCAGCCCACGAAAAATAGTCAGCTCAGCAAGTAAACATCAACAAAAGAAAGGCTGAAAGACAAAGAAAAATACGACCAAATAAACAGAATGAGGTCAAAGTCCCTTGCCATTTAATATAGAATGTTCCTACTAATTTTATTATTGTAACGGGCTTAATGACTAGTATATATACTGTATATATATTTTACGGTAAATTATACAAATTGTAAGAGGAGACCAGGCAGGCATACAAGTCAGAGCAAAAGAAAAGTCAAAGTACCACCCTTGTAACCTCATTTAAGTTCAGCAAAAAAGAGAGCTGATAATGGCTCGAACAGGAAGTACAAGATATGGGTACAGAGGTGTTTTTTTTGTGATCAATTTTTGTTGACATCAAACAAATAGTAAAGCAACAAAAAAGGAGAATACATTTTTATATTCAAAATTTGAAGAAAAAAAATCCCTCCACCGGCGCCTACCCAACCCAAAACCCACCCCACCCCAGAGCTATTTAAGAAAGTAGAAGCTAAATTGGGACTGATGGTACATGCGGTCACTGACAGGGCCCAGATGCCCACATGCCCAGTTGAGGAAAGAAATCTAATAGAAAAGTGTCAGATTGAAATCAAGAGTTTGCAGTCAACCATGACTTGATTAAGGAGATAGTATTTTCCCATTTGTTAATAGTATGCGCAGGTACCCCATTAATCCACACAGTTGACAGTTCTAATAAAGCTAGATCGTATAAAGAGGACTTTAAGACCGAGAAGGTGACAGATAATGGGATTCTCCCATAGGGAGACAATTAGAACTTTGGCTGTTATGGCCAATGGAATAATATGCTGATTGTGAAGGGAAAGAGAGAGAGAGAGAGAGAGAAGAGAAATCTAACAGAAGTAGAGTGGAAGGAGACCAAGGAACAGAGATAGAGCCAGTCAATCTTCTTGAGTTTTTTTTTTTCTTCTTGGCTGTGGAGGAGGAAGGGAAAGATAATGTTAGTGTCAGCACCTCCTCTTGTCCTGGGATAGTACTGCTTACCTCATAAGACCCAGGAAGGTGTTGCCCCAGATTCAAATGTGTGATTATATCTAAATATAATAGTGAAAGGGGAATCAGAAATGAAGGATCAAAATTGTAATGCCTACTTTCACACAACTACTTCTCAAAATTGAGGCCAGAAAATCGAATCCAAACTATTGATTCTAGATCTACATTTTAAGAAAAAAAATTCTTCCCAAAAATAAGATTTTCAGTAGGAGGCTAATGCTGATTTTGTAATAATTGTGCCCAGACAGAATAGTTTCTTCTAAACAGAAATGTGAGGAAGGACAGAGAGATTTAGAAGGGGAAATATTGGTAACAAAAAGAGAAGATGGCTGAACATGGCTGACCAGTAATCAGATACAAGAGGAGAGTCCCAGAACATATGAAAAAATTTGCCCAGGGCATTCGATGTACAGAAATGGCAATTGAGATCTGCAGCCAATCCCATAGCATACTTAAGTAGTAAGGTACAGTATAAGCCATTGTCACACACGTGCGCTTGGGAGGCAGCTAAAGGGCTTGAGTAAGGGCAATTCCTAATCAGACCAGGATGTGGCCAGGATGTGGCAGAGTGCACTGACTCTTTTTCTCCCTTTCCTGCAGACCATTCACGGGAGATTCCACCTTTTCCCTGTTGACGTCACTTCCGGGTCTGAGCCTATGGAAGAAGACCTTGTCGGCTCCGGCCCCTGTGATGTCACATCCGGGCTTGAGCCTATGGCTGAAGACCCTTATGAGCCCGACCCCTCTGACTTCACTTCCTGTCTTCCCCTTTAAAATCCTCCACCTTTTCCCTATTCCCACAGTTCTGTTTTGGACTCGGTTTTGTGCACATCAGTGCTGTATTCATTTTTCAACTTTGCAGCCAGGATACCAATTATACGGGTGGCTGCCCCAAACCTTGCTATGGCTCTGGGTGGAATTTGTGACACCATGTACATATGTGGACGTTTTAGCAGCTGGGGTTTTTAAAAGGTAAGGAAAAGATTTTTGAAACTAGATTCCATGGGATAGGCGGTGCTGAAGATATGTCACACTACCTAACAGAAAATATTGGTAAGGGCCTGTACAACTCATTACATTGAACTACAAAAAGCTATGCGCAGAGAGGATAATGGAACACCACTCACCTTAAGAGCAGATCTGGGCCAAAAACTGAAGAAAAAACAAGAGCACCAGAAGACCCCAGAAACTGGTCCTCAGTGATTGGAAAGTTCTGAGCCCAGCGTCATTATAAACAGAACACCTCAACATGATCAGGACAGAGAGGAGGCATTATCTTCAATATGGATACCTGGACAATGAATGGTAGGTGCCTGCCAAACTGGACAGGAAGCAAGCTGTTTTTGAACTTTGCAGCAGATTTTCAGAGCGTAACAAATAAAGGGACCCAGACTGGGTGTTGTGTGTTTTCTCTCATTGTGTAAGTTGGCCCACCATACTGACTCACAACAACTTGGACATTCCAGATAAGCTGCATTTATAGTACAATCAACTGAAACCCCAGAGAGGTGGTATCCATTTAACTAATTTTGTGACTTCTAAAACCAATTGGCTTTAACCAGTGATGATTTAGGTGTGTCATATTAAAGAGGGTGAATACCTAAGCAAGCAATTATTCTATGTTTTATATTTGTAATTTATTTAGACCACTTAGTAGGGATCTGTTTTTACTTTGACATTAAAGGGTCATTGTCTGTCACAGAGTGTCAAAACCGCTTCATTAAATCCACTGATTTATTCCTGTTGAACTTGTGTGCACCAATCCCAGCTTTCACAACTATATATACAACAACAGAACATATGCAGACTCGGGACCTCCTCACATCCCTCGCCATCAACACTTTGCTGAATTATTGCACAATAATGCAAGATTCAAGTTATGGTACAAAGTTAAACATCCATCCATCCATTATCCAACCCGCTATATCCTAACTACAGGGTCACGGGGGTCTGCTGGAGCCAATCCCAGCCAACACAGGGGGCAAGGCAGGAACAAACCCCGGGCAAGGCGCCAGCCGACCGCAGCAAAGTTAAACAAAAGAACAAATTTTAGAAAAAGGAAGATATGAAAGAGCAAACAGAATCAGCCATAAATTAATATCACAGAGGGAGTGACAAAAGTACACACCACCTGGAATCCAAATTCTGATATGTGATACAAAAGCAATGGAGCCACCCTCCAATTACACTGGACAACACATTTGCTCCATGAAAAATGCTTGGTGATTATGTAAGACAGTTTCAAGCCAAACACAAATATAATATAATTCAGCTAGACTATATTGAGTAGGAATTTGGAGAAACATGAAATTAACTCCGCGGTGGGCTGGCACCCTGCCCGGGGTTTGTTTCCTGCCTTGTCCCCTGTGTTGGCTAGGATTGGCTCCAGCAGACCCCCGTGACCCTGTAGTTAGGATATAGAGGGGTATATAATGGATGGATGAAATTAACTTTAATTGAAATTAGTGTGTTTAATTGTTTAATACTCCTGACACATTGCAGTAGTTCAGCTGAGATAACGTTTTGTTGCTGACTTTCATTTGTATTTGAATGTGCATCTGATGCGACTCGGCCAATAGTCAGCCAACATCGATAGATTCCCTTTGCCCTGATACCGTTTTTCCATTGATTTTGTGCAAAGCTGAAACATTTCACAATGTTTGTCACTGATTGTACCAAGATGTTAGCTAGTAAGAAGTCCAAGTGTGAATGCAGAATATTGTAGATAGTTGAGGCTTCCACTTTCATTTAAGCATTAAAGTGCTTTGATCAGATAGTAGTGGCGCAAAATGCCACCACTGAAAAACCTGAAAAAAAAGAAAATTACATACTAATAATGATTGCAAATCCACGAAGAATATGTTAAGTCTATGCATGTATAGTCTATTAAGAGTGGAACTAAAACGTAGCTATGAAAAAGCAAACCTAAAAAGTGGGCTTTTAGGATTTAAAAAATTGATTCCCAGTGTCTGCGGTGGGCTGGCGCCCTGCCCGGGGTTTGTTTACTGCCTTGCGCTCCGTGTTGGCCTGGATTGGCTCCAGCAGACCCCCGTAACCCTGTAGTTAGGATATAGCGGGTTGGATAAAGGATGGATGGATGATTCCCAGTGTTAACCTGGTGTATCTTATTCGTAAAGTATTCCAGATTTTTTGTGCATTACTGCAAAACCTTACTCTATCCACATCTTTTATGTTTAGCTCTTGGAATAATAAGCAGACCACTGTTAGAAGATCTAAGGTTATGACTTGGAATGTAGGGGGGGCAGGCATTTCCAAATATAGGGAGGAGCAAGATTATTTAAAGCTCTACATACCATTAGTAGTATTTTAAAGTGAATTCTGTAAGACCAATGTAACGATGGTATAACTAGTGTGACGTGCTCAGGTTTTCTTTTTCTTGCTGCTGCATTTTGAACTTACTACAACCGACTGAGGTCTTTCTTACGTAGACTAGTTAGGAATGTATCACAGTAATCTTGTCGACTAAAAACTAAAGTGTGATTTAATTTCTCAGCATCTTGCAATATTGTAAGAGGTCAAACTTTTGCAATGTTCCTTTAATGGAAATATGCAGTCCTGGTAATTTGAGAAATGTGCAACTTCAAGTTGAGATCAGAGTCCATGATTACACCAAAATTCTTTACTTCTGCCTTGACTTTTCATAATAAGAGATCAGGTTTATTTCTAAAACGTTTATTATTTCCAGTTTTGCCAACAAATAAGATTTCAGTTTTATCTGTATTTACTTTAAGGAAATTACTACTCATCCATTCAGAAATACAAGCAGAAAACACAGAGCTTCCATCAGGTCCATCAGGTTCTATAGATAAGTAAAGCTGCGTGCCAGCTGCATAGCTGTGGTAGTTCACCTCGTGTTTTAAGATGATTTTGGCCTAATGGGAGCATGGAGATTGAATTTACCTGCAGGCCCCAAATAGATCCTTGTGGTACACCATATACAATTTCATGGAATATGAGAGGAAACCAACAAATGGGTCATTGTAATAAAATGGTATGTGATTTTTTGTGATTGATTGATTTCAATGTTCTCACTTCAACTCTCTTTTGTTTCAACTCACTTGCTTTGTTCTTTTTTGGCACTGGTGAAATAATAGAATTCTGGAGAATGACACTTTGCAATACATGTCTGATTGCAATTACATTTATGATCAAACCTTGTGGTTTGAAAAACAACTCACAACCCTTACAAAAGGCTTCCTTCTGTTTTTGATTTAATCTTTACTCTTTAGGAAAGCCTTCATTTTGTTTTTGATTTCAGTCCTATAACAAGTGTACACATCCTGATTAGCTGTGTTAAACATCATAGCAATGGCTCTTAAAGACTCATTGCCAGGAGCTTCCATGTTTGGAAAAAAGACAAGTGGTGGAGATGTAGAGGTGTCCGGCTGTTTTGTATTTTTGTAACTGGCATAAAATAGAACGTCTCAGAGGATGAGAGAAAAAAGATCTTTCAGTAGGAATTTCAGCACCCTTATTTATCAAGTGTCTCAGAATTGCTTCAAGGAATTGCACTAAAAGTCTAACTAGGATATGAATTTGTCCTACCCTGGAGCAGGACATGAGAAGTAGTTACGAAGCGGCCCACTCCCACTCAATGCCATCTTCTGGCAGCTCTTACACTAGTCAGGACAGCTCACAAGCTCTCCTAAATATCTGGTGAAGTTTCCTAACTTAGATAAATTGGCAAAATGCTAATGCCTGAAGAGTAGGACCGTATTTGCACTACGTCTTTTTTAGTTATAAGTAAGGTGGACACTTGCTTGTAACTTTTGCCTTACAGTTTACAGAAGATTAAGAGGTGATATGATTGAATTGTTTAAAATTCTGAAGGGAATAAGTACAGTGGATCGAGACTGTTATTTTAAAATGAGTTCATCAAGAACACTGGGGCACAGTTGGAAACTTAGGGATAAATTTTGCACAAACATTAGGAAATTTTTCTTTACACAAAGAACAACGGACACTTGGAATAAGCTACCAAGTAGTGTGGTAGACAGTAAGACTTTAGGGACTTTCAAAACTCGACTTGATTTTTTTTTGGAAGAAATAAGTGGATAGGACTGGTGAGTTTTGTTGGGCTGAATGGCCTGTTCTCGTCTAGAGAGTGTTCTAATGTTTGTGTGTGTGTTTTTTAAAATGATTAATAAAGTTTATCAAATCTAATCTCTAGTCTAATATATTTTTGGGAACATAAAGGTTATAGTGTTGTATTCTTTACAGGACTGACTAAACAGTATGTTACTATATGTGCTTTGCTCTCATAAATAAAACTCCAAACGCTATTGCAATATAAAGGAAGGCTAAGTGTAAAATGCACTTTCATGCTTGCTTGTGTGTGTGTGTAAAAAGTATTCAGACTTCTTCATTTTCTGCACACTTTTATTGTGTTGCAGATTTAATTTTAAGTGAATGCAGGTGCCATTTTTGTCTACACTCAATAACCCATAATGACAAAGAGAAAACATGTTTTCAGAAACAAAAAGGTAAAAAACTGAAATTTCTCATTTCTAGAAGTATTCAGACCACTTGCTGTGGCAGTAAAAATTGTAATCAGGTGCCTCCTGTTTGCTTTAATTCTCGTTGAGATGGGTCTAGAAGTTGACTGGAGTGCACCGATGGCAAACTGAACTGATTGGATGTCGTTTA
Organism: Erpetoichthys calabaricus; assembly: GCF_900747795.2. NCBI lineage: Eukaryota > Metazoa > Chordata > Cladistia > Polypteriformes > Polypteridae > Erpetoichthys > Erpetoichthys calabaricus. The sequence continues at coordinate 51,327,354 of NC_041395.2, read as the reverse complement.
GAAAGGCACACACCTGTGTATGTCTCATGGCATAACGTGAGCTACCACAGCTGTGCTGATGATACACCAATTGATAGCACCGGAAGATCCCAAATCTCTTGGTTCACTGACCCAATGTCTTACTTTGTGTTTCTGAATGGGTGAGTAGTAATTTTCTCAAATTAAATAAGATGAAAACAAAAATCTTAGTTATTGGAAAAAATGGATATAGTGAGGGTATTATAAATAAACTTGATCCATTAGGCTTAAAAGTCAAGGCAGAGGTAAAGAATTTAGGGGTGACTATTGACTCTGACCTAAATTTGAAATCATATATTCATCAGATTACCAGGACTGCATTTTTTCACTTAAGGAATATAGAAAAAAAGTTAGATCCCTTATAACTCTGAAAGATGCTGAAAAGTTAGTTCACGCTTTTGTGTTTAGTCGACTAGATTACTGTAATGCACTCCTCTCAGGACTACCCAAAAAAGACATCAATCGATTGCAATGAGTGCAGAATGCAGCTGCCAGAACCTTAACTAGGAAAAGAAAATCCGAGCACATCTCTCCAGTTCTGATGTCACTACACTGGTTACCTGCGTCATTCAGAATTGATTTTAAAATACTGCTTATGGTTTACAAAGCCTTAAATCATCTCACTCCATCCTATATCTCAGAATGTCTTACACCTTACACTCAAGTCGTAACCTTAGATCTTTGAATGAGTGTCTGCTTAGAATTCCAAGAGCTAAACTTAAAAGAAGTGGTGAGGTGGCCTTCTGCTGTTATGCACCTACAATCTGGAATAGCTTACCGATTTGGTGGAGCACTTTAAAAAAACTGCTGAAAACACATTACTTTAACATGGCTTTCTCATAGCTTCATTTTAGTGTACCCCTGTTAAGCTATATGTGGATTGAATTATCATTTTCTTCAAGGCTCTGCAATCAGTACTAATCCTTACTCCATTCTTTTTTTGGTTTTCTGTGGTGGTGACCTGTACCACCACCTGATCAGCACATCTTGCAGTCCCTACATTGATGGATTGAAGGCCAGATGTCCACAGGACCATCATCATCTAATTCTTCCATGTGAACCCTGAAAACCATGAGGACTGATTGAGATCATTTATGTTAGGTACAATGCCCAGTGGGTGCTGGGTGTTCTCTTGGGTTTGGAATTCCTGCAGATTTTGTTCTTTTTTTCCTGCCCATATGGAGTTTTTTTTTTAATTTTTTTTCTTGCAAACCTTTCTGAAAACAGGTTTTCACTTTGTCATTATGGTTTGTTGAGCGTAGATTGACCAGCAAAAATGGCAAATTTATCCATTTCAAATTAAACCTACAAGGTGGAAAATGTCTTAAGTGATTGACAGCCCAAAATGAGTATTGTATTATGTGAGTAAATATTGGTTTGTGTGCATACAGTAAGTACACTCTGCAATGAACCTGTGATCTGATGCTGCTGGCATAGTGTGACATGACCGTGAATTTCATTAACTCGTCATGTCTATAATGTAATAACAAGCTACAATGTGTTTGTGTGTGTATAGATATATAGACAACTACATAGATAGATAGAACTTTAGAACTTGTTCCTAGATGGAAATTTGGCAATTTGGTATAAGGTCCCACTGAGTAACCTGGTTAGTTTTGCTTTGTTGATGCAATGAAAAGAGGAGGTATTGAGCAAGAGAGTTTGAGACATAGAAGTAAGGAGGTAGAAGGCACACTGGGAGTCGCCCTCAAACACGGGAAGCATAAAAGTGGACATGAGGTGGGCAAGGCGTCTCAAAATGACAGGGTCTCGGAAGCTGGCTTTATGGGAACCTGCTCAATACAGGGAGTGCTGGTCAAGGTTTAGACACACAAGGGTACCGAAGAAAGGTGCTTAAGGTACACATAGGGCAAGAAATATCATATATCAAGTATTTTAACTTGGCCAGTAATATATAGTGCATCCAGAAAGTATTTACAGCGTATCACTTTTTCCACATTTTGTTATGTTACAGCCTTATTCCAAAATGGATTAAATTCATTTTTTTCCTCAGAATTCTACACACAACACCCCATAATGACAACGTGAAAAAAGTTTACTTGAGGTTTTTGCAAATTTATTAAAAATAAAAAAACTGAGAAATCACATGTACATAAGTATTCACAGCCTTTGCTCAATACTTTTGTCGATGCACCTTTGGCAGCAATTACAGCCTCAAGTCTTGTTGAATATGATGCCACAAGCTTGGCACACCTATCCTTGGCCAGTTTCGCCCATTCCTCTTTGCAGCACCTCTCAAGCTCCATCAGGTTGGATGGGAAGCATCGGTGCACAGCCATTTTAAGATCTCTCCAGAGATGTTCAATCGGATTCAAGTCTGGGCTCTGGCTGGGCCACTCAAGGACATTCACAGAGTTATCCTGAAGCCACTCCATTGATTTCTTGGTTGTGTGCTTAGGGTCGTTGTCCTGCTGAAAGATGAACCGTCGTGCCAGTCTGAGGTCAAGAGCGCTCTGGATCATCCAGGATGTCTCTGTACATGGCTGCAGTCATCTTTCCCTTTATCCTGACTAGTCTCCCAGTCCCTGCCACTGAAAAACATCCCCACAGCATGATGCTGCCACCACCATGCTTCACTGTAGGGATGGTATTGGCCTGGTGATGAGCGGTGCCTGGTTTCCTCCAAACGTGACGCCTGGCATTCACACCAAAGAGTTCAATCTTTGTCACATCAGACCAGAGAATTTTCTTTCTCATGGTCTGAGAGTCCTTCAGGTGCCTTTTGGCAAACTCCAGGCAGGCTGCCATGTGCCTTTTACTAAGGAGTGGCTTCCGTCTGGCCACTCTACCATACAGGCCTGATTGGTGGATTGCTGCAGAGATGGTTGTCCTTCTGGAAGGTTCTCCTCTCTCCACAGAGGACCTCTGGAGCTCTGACAGAGTGACCATCGGGTTCTTGGTCACCTCCCTGATTAAGGCCCTTCTCCCCCGATCGCTCAGTTTAGATGGCCGGCCAGCTCTAGGAAGAGTCCTGGTGGTTTCGAACTTCTTCCACTTACGGATGATGAAGGCCACTGTGCTCATTGGGACCTTCAAAGCAGCAGAAATTTTTCTGTAACCTTCCCCAGATTTGTGCCTCGAGACAATCCTGTCTCGGAGGTCTACAGACAGTTCCTTTGACTTCATGCTTGGTTTGTGCTCTGACATGAACCGTCAACTGTGGGACCTTATATAGACAGGTGTGTGCCTTTCCAAATCATGTCCGACCAACTGAATTTACCACAGGCGGACTCCAATTAAGCTGCAGAAACATCTCAAGGATGATCAGGGGAAACAGGATGCACCTGAGCTCAATTTTGAGCTTCATGACAAAGGCTGTGAACACTTATGTACATGTGATTTCTCAATTTTTTTATTTTTAATAAATTTGCAAAAACCTCAAGTAAACTTTTTTCATGTTGCCATTATGGGGTGTTGTGTGTAGAATTCTGAGGAAAAAAATGAATTTAATCCATTTTGAAATAAGGCTGTAACATAACAAAATGTGGAAAAAGTGATGCGCTGTGAATACTTTCCGGATGCACTGTAATATAATATAATATAATATAATATAATATAATATAACTAGTCATTAAGCCCGTTACAATAATGGGCGCTAGAACAGTAGTGCATAAACATTAGTAGGAACAGTCTATATTAAATGGCAAGGGACCTTGACCTCATTCTGTTTGTTGGTCGTATTTTTCTTTCTTTCAGCCTTTCTTTTGTTGATGTTTACTTGCTGACCATTCTTCGTGGGCTGCCGCCGTGTATTGTGTGTCTTTAATTTTCTGTGACAGTAATACTGTCTTGTACGTCCGCTGGCTTGTATATCCGTAATATACCTTTCATTTTCTCTGGCGGTAATACAGGCGTGCGCATCGGTAATATGCCTTTAATTTTCTCTGACAGTAATACTGTCTTGTATGTGTGTCTGTAATATGCGTCACTGTATTGTGTACCTTTAATTTCCTCTCGCAGTAATACTGGTTTGTATTTCCGTAAAATGCCTGTAACTTTCACTGACAGTAATATCGCGCATTGCACCATGCCCCGCGCAATGGCACTTCACCAGAAGACACCTGGACGCACACAGGGATTTTATTAAAGAGGATATAATATAATATAATAGCCTACGGGTGGTGCAGTGTTAGTGCTGCTGCCTCGCAGTATGGAGACCCGGGTTCGCTTCCCGAGTCCTCCCTGCGTTGAGTTTGCATGTTCTCCCCATGTCTGCTTGGATTTCTCCGGGTGCTCCGGTTTCCTCTCACAGTCCAAAGACATGCACGTTAGGTGCATTGGCGATTTTAAATTGTCCCTAGTGTGTGCTTGGTGTGTGTGTGTGTGTGTGCCCTGCGGTGGGCTGGTGCCCTGCCCGGGATTTGTTCCTGAATTGCACTCTATGTTGGCTGGGATTGGCTCCAGCAGACCCCCGTGACCCTGTGTTAGGATATAGTGGGTTGGACAATGGATTGATGGATGGATAATAGCCTACTCAGTTTCTAAATTGACATTCCAGTGCAGGGTCATTGGGAGCTGAAACATTCCCTGGTAGCAATGGCTAAAAGGTGAGAACCCCGTTGAACACTTGCTGGTTTATATAATACTAACCATGTTATGTGTCAAAGGCAGCCATTTGATTAATGACTTCCAGCACAGCGGGTATAATGTAGTGAAGGTTGGCCAGTACCATGAGAAGTGACAACAGGTATCTGATATAAACTGCCAGATAACCAAAAAAAGATCTAATGCACTGAATTAACCCTCTTAAAAGAGAACTAAAGTACAGTCTACATCACAATTATCACTTCTGAGGTGTAATATGTTTCTCATGTCAATGCACATTCCATTAATGATTCGGTGGTATGAATTATTATACGCGTGAGTCGTCATTTAGCTGGTTTAGTTGCATTTCACCATTTGATCAAGTGGCTTGTCATTCCCCAGTTCTCTCTGAAATATTACATATGCATGGGTTAGAGATTGCCGTAAACATATGCACATTCTCCCGTCAACTTTTCTTTTATAAATCCTCAAGCCATACCACATGCGCTTCAGAAGCTAAGCATGGCTGGTGCCGACCAGTACTTGGATGGGAGACCATCCAGAAAAAGTTTGGGTTGCTGCTGGAAGAAGTGTTGGTGAAGCCAGCAGGGGGCGCGGAGCATGTGCTCTGTGTATGGATCCCAATGCCCCAGTGCAATGATGGACACACTGTGCTGTACATACGGTGCCATCCTTCAGATGAGATGTAAAACCAAAGTCCTGACTCTCTGTGATCATTAAAGATCCCTGGACATCTTTCGAAAAGAGCAAGATGTTTCTCGATTTCCTAGTTAAAATACCCACCATGGCCTAGTGATTCTGGACCCCTAATCATACCCTGACTCTGATTGGCTAATTATCTCTCAGCCCTTCACCACCTAATAGTTAATGTGTGGTGAGCAAATTGGCTCAAATAAAGGCCGCCTTGCATCTTCCAGGTGGATGCTACACACTGGTGGTGGTTGACGTGGCTCCCCTCTGTTTATGTAAAGCAATTTGAGTAGCAAGAAAATGTAATCAATTATCATTACTACTATTATATTTGCATGGAAAGCTGCATATGCACAAATTGGACTTGAGGTCAGGATTTGAAATCCGGTATTTTAAATTGTGAGCTAGCAGCACTAATCAATGCACCACTCCCTATACGTTCAGATTATATTAGCTTAGACAAATGAAGAGAACGAAGCATTCAACATATCTGGACCAAGCAGAACATGCTTCCATTATTTAGCTGGCTTATTCAGTTCTATGTGGCATTAAATCCACTGGGATCAGATACCAGGGATAATACCAGTACAAAGTGGAAGAGAATAACAATTTTCATTCATAATTTTGTATAATATAATCTAAAATCAATGAAGCAGAAAAGGCTATAATCTGGTGTGACCCTGACCATGAAAACAATATCACTGAGTTCCAAAAAAGAATTAGATTAAGATGTCTATTTTTTCTTTTACATTTAATGGAACTGAACAAACTTTCACCTAAGAAGAAACTTCCTAGCCACCAAGAAGCGATCATTTGGACCTAATGCACTTCCACAGACAAACAATAGGCATTGTTTAATGGAACAGGTTGAGTTGTAGCCTGAACCTTAAATCTCTAGCGCTCATCCCTGGCAAGAGTGCACGTTACACTTGGGAAAATAAAAAGCAGCAAGGTTTACACAAACCGGGTGGGCCCTAATGAGGTTGTGATCCCACCTGGCTAACAGGTGTTGCGGAGACCTCATGCCTGGGTTATGGATTAACAGCCAGTGTCAAACACCCTGAGCCCTTTTGAACAAGGGGAAGGCAGGGCCTGGAGACAGGTGCAATGGTTTTTCTGCTGAGGCAGCCAAAGAGCTCTGATTGAATTACTCCGCAAAGAAAAGACTCGTTTGGATGGGAAAACTTAATTACAGCGAGGATGGAAGGTAGCTCCTCGCACAGAGCTTCAGAGTTAAGAGGACAATCCGCCATTCTCTGCGGCCTTCTGTTGGCCACTTTGATCTGGAGCTGCATTGTGAGAGTTCAACACCCTTTTTCTTTTTTCATTCTTCCCCTTGTACAAAAAAGAGAGAGAGAGAGAGAGAGAGAGAGAAAGAGAGTCGCCCTCTCGTATTAAATAAGCAATAATTGTTTTATGGTTCTTTTCAAACAAAACCTTTAATTATCCAGGATGCAGGAAATCAAATCCTCATTTTAAGGTGAAATTTAAGATTAGGGCTGGTTTAAAAGAAAAAAAAATGAAAAAGGCAGAAGGCCTTCTAATAGGCAAACTTCCTCGGACCGAGAGCAGCACTCTAACGTTACTGGCTGCACGGACAATTGAGTTAGAAATTGGGACCTGTCCAAAATGGAGGGGACAACATAAGAAACACAAGTGGGCGGTCAGAAGGGTTAGGCAGGCTACCTAAATTACACACTTGGGACCCCCAGAGGCAGCTGAATGCCTAGTGTTTATAGAAGCAAATGGCCTGGAAAGCAGAAAAGAAAGAATCTGCCAAACATCTTGAGTGGACAGCTAAGGGAGGAGTGATTGTGTGCACAAGTCTAACATTTCAAAGTTTGGCCATCATTGTCACAAATAGTCCAGTCATTGTACATGAGTGATGTTCTGTCATTCTTGCTGCTACTGCACTATTCAGACCACAGTAACCAGTAACTAATAAAGTAAATCATCACCAGTGGTTGGTAGCCCACAGGTCAAGTCCATGCCAAGCAGTGCCATTCCCTGACATGCATGAGCTAGAGCAGCGGTTCTCAAGTTCAGCCCTGGGGGCTCCCTATGGCTGCAGGTTTGTGTTCTACAACCAGTGAGTTCAATTCAAAGAAGAAACTTGTAGAAGTCTTGAAAACTTGAAAATCTGCAGGTACTGGGGGGCCTCCAGAATTGAACTTGATAGCCACTGAGCTAGAGGACCCTGAAACTAGTGGAGCCCACAACCCACAAGAAGAAGAGTGAAGAGGGATGGGCCCCCAGAATAGGAAAACTAAGGGCCTCAAAAAGGCAGCCTTGATGACAGGTTGGTATTTGAGAAGTTTGTTTGTTTGGGGTTTTTTATTTAGGTAGTCATCCAGTGTGTGTGTGTGTGTGTGTGTGTGTGTGTGCGTGTGTGTGCGTGTGTGTTGGATCATTTGGCAATTCACAACTGAGAACTGGCATTACCTGCAGGTGCAGTTCCAGCTTTGCAGTAAATGTTATTGGGACAGGCCCCTGTAATAATAGTAATAATAATTCATTACATTTATATAGCGCTTTTCTCAATACTCAAAGCGCTATCCACACAGGGAGGAACTGGGAAGCAAACCAGTGAAATTCTGTAGTGAAATTAGCAGAAGACTTGCAAATACATTTAAATACGAAGTGTACATATGGAAGGAAACTGGAAATGGGATGATGTACTCATGCCTTAAAGGTAATATCATTTTTTATGGACTTTTATGTAACATGTTGGTAATAAATGAGCCTACTCCTTTAATTGTATTACCCAGAGTGTCATGCGGTTCATTGAAACAGGAAGGAGTAAAGAATCCATGTGCTTTAGTGATGCACTTCATTTAGATAGATAGATAGATAGATAGATAGATAGATAGATAGATAGATAGATAGATAGATAGATAGATAGATAGATAGATAGATAGATAGATAGATAGATAGATAGATTGATTGATTCTTTGGATACCCAGGAGGTAGTAACAAAGAAAAAATTTAATCAAACCTGAGTGCCATTATGAACAATGCTGCTCATCCCCTCTCTGACACACTAACACTGAGGATTTTCAGCCAAAACTGTGTCAAGGGAGGGGTGACTGTGTGCACAAATCTAACATTTCAAAGTTTGGCCATCAATGTCACAAATCTTTCAGTCATTATACATTAATGATGCTCTGTAGAGCCGCTACAGTGGCTTCTTTATACCAACAGCAGTGCATCTGCATAATGCCTCACTGTGACTGTAACCATCAAGTATAACATTTTCTTTTATTATATGCATACATACATACATACATATATTTATATATATATATATATATCTTGTATATAAATGTCTACGCATGGAAGAGTGTGTGTCTCTCTGGCCCGGAAGTGAGAGGTGTAGTCAGGGTAAGGGCTCCACCTCTGAGTAAACAGAAAACTTGCTTAGCCGCTAATAGCACAAGTGAGCCAGCACAGTCAGCAAAACGAAACCTCCGAAGAAAGACAAAGTCGCTTAGCCGCTAACATCAGTAAAATGGTATCCCTTTTACTTTTCCTCCCACTGCTAATACACAAGCGAGGTGAGCACATCAGCAAAACAAATCCTCCTAGGAGAGAGATGCCCAGAGTAGTTCCTTTCAATTACCTGACAGCTCTACATTTCAATTTTTTTCTGATAATTTCAATAGTTTCTAGGATTCTGGGCTTTTTACAGCATGGGCTTACACACCTAATATTATATATTTATTTATTTAAAGAGCTTCTATAAAAAGCCGAATTTCCCCCTGAGGAAGTTCTATCTATCTATCTATCTATCTATCTATCTATCTATCTATCTATCTATCTATCTATCTATCTATCTATCTATCTATCTATCTATCTATCTATCTACAGTATGTGCATTACTAAAGCACATGGATTCTTTATGCCTTCTTGTTTGGATCACCTGTATGGCACTGTAGCATCTATTTCTCCCACATCACAAACAACTTTACACTTTAGGGAGAATTGTGCGGTAAACATAAAACATGCAGTCAGTGGAACCTTTGTGAGCAAAAGCACACTATTAATAAAAGTGTGAGAAGAGAAAGACCAAATTGGTTCAAGCTAACAGAAAGCTGGCAAATACTCAATTAACAGCTCTGTACAACAGGAGTGTGAAGAAGAGCATCTCTGGACATGCAACTGTTCTGCCAGTCACAAGTGCCCAAAGTGGCTTGGCTGGACTGCAGCATAAACCAAGGCCATCTGCTGTTTTTAGTTCTATCCAATCTCTCTGAACTGCCTGCTGGTAGTGTAGGTCATGAACATGCCACAAGGACATGTTAAAAATTTAAGAAATATCTGGAGGCAGTCCTTAGCAACAGTGCAGAACATCCCAGGAACCACTGAAGTCCAGTGCGTGCCTCACTTCTCACCATATCACTCATCTTTTTAAATATTTTGCATAAAGGTTACAGTTCCTAGTGTGCAGTGGGACTGCAACACACAAAAGTGGCCATAGACCACAAGTGGCCCAAGGCCTATAGTGCACAGGAACTCATTGGTTCCTGGAAAACAAAGTTCCTATGGCGGGAAAGCGCCTATTGAGTTTCCTGAATTCTTAACAACAACACAATTGACTTTAAAGTGGACGACTACAGTTGCAGGACAGCTCACCAAGAACTGGACGGTGAGAATACAGTGGGCACGGGATTACCAACCTTGACAAAAAATGTCACCTGTTCTGATAAAAAAGCAGAATTGACAGTGGGTTACGATTTCTTTTGTAGGGTCAGAATGTGGAGTAAACACCACAAATTCACAGATCCATCATGGCTTATGTCAATAGTTTAGGCTGTCAGCGATAGTGTACTGGTGTCCAAAATTAATTCTTGGCCATACAGTAGGCCTTTTCAAACGAGTGAGCATTGTGTGACTATTAACGGAGGGGTTTTGTTGTTACTTGGGCTAAGTAATCGGGTGTTACACTGCCTTTTACTTGTGATCGTCCAACCACACAGAGGATGCTTCCAGTAAGGTAATGTTCTAAATCACTAATGGCCTGCACTGTGTCCAAATCTAAATTTAAGAAAGAACTTTTGAGATGAGGAGGAAATAGAATGTGTTGGCAAAAAACTTTTGTGGGAATAACAGGTGTGCCTAACATTTTGGCCATATTTTTTTTTTACTATTTATTTTGAAATAATTGTTTGCTATGGAATATGGCTATATAAAGTAAAGATTGATTTACAGAAGGAATATTAATAGGCTTCTGTAATATATTTAAAATAATTGATTGACATTCTTCTAGCTGCACTGTCTCAGTATCAAATCTTCTTGTAGGTTGTTAATTTCACTTGATTCTTTGTCATTGTCAACTGCCCTCTCTTGCTCTCTGTCTCTCTCAGAGAGTCTGTCCCAGCTGCCCCTCAGTTGTTTTAAAACCTAATTTCTCAGGTGACTGGATTCAGGCCATGTGGTTGGACTCTTCTTCCAGCTGAACTTAGTCGTCACCCAAGAATTAATTAATGGACAAAATCATGAACGGTATGGCTTGAGACTTCACCCTCATCGGCATTCCTCAGTTTTCACTCCCCTTTATAAAAGCCTTGACAGCACAAACATTTCAGATTCAGACTATTCATTCCCTAACCCCTAACCCCTAACCCTAAACGTGGACCCTGGCAATTTGGACAAGGAGAATCATTGCACTGGTCTGTAGAAGGAGATGAACTTCGTGTAGCACTTCATGGAGTAAGCTCATCTCTGAAATTGGCCTTCATCAGGGATTGCCTTCAGGCTGTGTGCCTTGAGAATGAAGTTTCTGCTAATGGTGATATCAATGAAACGACAACATGCAGAAAACATAATTAGGTCTCATTTTCATGAATGTGCACACTAGCTATTCAAAATGTCCATTCTTCACAATGGGTGTCACGCTCAAATGTCCACCACTTCGTGTCTTTGTTGTCAAACTGAGATAACTTAACTTAAGTGAAGTGAAAAATGATAATGATACCAGGAAGGGTATGAAAAGGCTTAGAAGGAGCAGACTGCCTCAGCAAAATACCTCGTAGTTCAGTCTAAACTCACTTAATCTAATTTAGTGTCACCGGTCAACTGCACGATCTTCCTTTTAATATGGCATAAAAAACTCTGTCTTTACTTTTATGGTTTTTGTCTACCACAACCAAGGGTCAGGTTGACACCATGAATGACACAAGCCATCCTTTTACCCATGGCTTGGTTTTCTCCTTGGTTTTCCTCATTCTACTCATCTAAGGTTAATAATTGATTTTTATACATATACTTCACATTGGAAATCCAGGTAGGAGGAAGCTTGATCATGCTTCTTTAATTTCTCTTTATGAAGAGGGAGCACCTTATCACAGTAGTCTGTTACAGGAATGTTCCCCGAGCAGAGGTGTCACAGAATGGTCACAGAGCAAAGTTACAGTCCCATATTCATGAACAACTGCATTTACATAACAGTGCTGAATTTATGCTTTTGCAACCTTTACTTTGATTGATTCATTAGCTTACACACCTCTTATACACCTAAATAAAAGTCTCATTCTGCTACATTCTGTCCTTTTTCGATATCTCTTAAGATCAGCTCTTACCTTTCTATGGAATTGTAATGTGTACATGACAACTATCAATTCTTACATTTACCACTTTCTTTCATCACCACCTGGAACCTTCTGTCTCCTTGTTATTCATACATCCTTCATCTGCTTGCTTAACTCTTCATGCTACTTTTAAGATAAATGCTGTATTTTAATGTGGAAAGCATACTAAAACACTTCATAGGCAATAACTATATTACCCCTAAATAACTACATTACACCTTAATTGCCTTGATTATCATTCACAGACATCACTCAAGACTCAGAAAAGACAAGGAAATGCTGAACTCAACTGGGGATATAATCAGTAAATGGAAGGTGCACTTTGGAATTCTTCAACCCATCATTAGAGACTGGATAGATGAGGAGCTCACCAGCGGCTTGTTACCATAATAGTTGAGATCGGGTCAACATTGCATATTTTTGGAGATTTATTTGATAATCTCTGGATGAAGTGAGTAACACAGGTGCAGTGGTTAGTACGACTCCTTCACAAATACAGCATCCAGTAATTGAATCCCAGGATTCAATTCAACAATAGCATCATTTACTTCTATTACATAATTTCATACAAAGGAAGTAAGTGCTTTACAAGATGTCAAAGAAAACGGAGGACAGAAGAAAATGTAACAAACTCCAGTTTAGCCCGATAAAAGAAAACAACCAGAATCTGCAGGGGTTCCAAGGCCAAAAAACTACCGAACCCAACTGGGCTTTCTACCTAACATAGAGTAGATGTTCCTTATACAGAAGTTGTTCCTTATTGCTTTTTAGGGTTTGTCTTAAAGGAATGGACACAGTGGGTCTCAAAGTATTTTTCAATATTCAATAACAATGTATATTTAATGTATCAACGGTTCAATACAGTTTGTACAGTGCTCTTCATGGAGTACACTCTCAAAGTGCACTACCAAAGTTACTGACAAAATGAAAATGTTACAAATAACATAAAATTTAAAGATTAGGTTAAACACAGTAAAACACTGATTAGTCAAATGATTCAGGTAAAACAACTTCCTACGAAACACACTGTTAACTTGGCAAAAATATTTATGAAATAAATTGTGCTTCACTTCCAGTGAAATTCTTGCCATCGACCCAAGAAGAAAAGTGTTTAGTCCTGATTGGAAGCATTTACATGCTTTAACTCTGCATGCATCTGTCTGTTATTTAGCAGTTAAATAAAAATCTCTCATTTTCTGCCAAGAGTAGACATTTTTTTCAGCCACCATTTCAACATTTCAGATTTTCCCCATCGGAGACTGCGTGGGGAACTAATCAATATCTTCAAACTCTTCAAAGGCATTGATAAAGTAGATCTAGCAGAATTATTTAAACTTAACCATGAATACTTGAGGACAGCAGGGGAAATAAAATGGAAGTACATTCAGGACTGAAGCCAGAAAACATTTCATCACGTAAAATGTCGTGGGACTTGGTTACAAAGTACCAAGACATGGAGTTGAAGAAGAAACCTAAATAGCCTTTAAGAAGCATCTGGATGACATATTGGCATAGCTTAGCTATTAGCTAAACAAACGAGCATGATGGACTGAATGGTCTCCTCTGGTTTGTCAAATTTCATATATTCTATATGCTAAAGATGTATTGGAGAGAGAGAAGAGAAACTTAAAGCTGAATGGCACTTCAGGAGTGCATAACCACAACTCTTTTTGTAGGAATCAAGAAACAGTAATGGACAGCTGATAGGCAATGGGAGTGGGGTGTTTTTCCTTGTGGTGAGATTTTCCTGCAGAGAAAACACAATAAAGTGAATGATGGTGCGTTTTAGTGTATTTTTATATGGAAAATATGCAGTATGTCATTTTTTGTTTTAATTCACTGTGCCCATCTGGTAATGTGAACAAGATAAATAGAATTGATTTTACTCTTATATAATGCACTAGTGAGACCACATCTGGAGTATTGTGTGAAGTTCTGGTCACCACACTAAAAGAAAGACACAGCAGCACTTAAAGCTCGGCAGAGGAGAGCACCCAGGTGCATTGCACAATTTAAGGACATGTCCTACTCTGACAAGCAGTGGAGACTGCATGGAGACCTAACCCACGTCTTCAAAATCCTCTGAGGTATTGATAAAGTAGATCCAGCAGAATTGTTTTCAATTTAAGGGTGAAGTAAGTACTTGAGGATATCAGGCAAAGTGCCTAAATAGTAATTCTTTATGCAAAGAGTTGTGGGAATCTGGACCAAATTGGCGAGGCATGGAGCTCAGGCAGAAACCTTGACAGCCTTTAAGAAATATCTGGATGAGCTATTTGGGACAGCTTAGTTATTAGTTAAGCAAATAAGCTTGATGGACTGAATGGTCTCCTCTCATTTGTTGGATTTCTTATATTCTATGTTCCTGCCCAGGTCTGCATGGATTTGCTTCTGGTTACTTCTGTTTTCCTCCTGCATGCAGGTTAAGTTATTCTCGTATACAAGTGTGAGGTTAGGTGTATGCATTGTCGCAGGTGGCTGGGGGGGGCGACCCGGCCGGGATGCCCCGGAGGACTGGAAGAGGGCTTACACCTTCCCCAGACCACGTGGGGGCGACCGCCCTGGTGGCTATGGGGACCATGGGTACAGAGCTTGGAAGGTCAACCCTGTATGGGCCCGTGGTCACTGCCAGGGGGTGCTCCAATGCCTTGGGAGCCCTGGACCTCAGCACTTCTGCCACACCCGGATGTGCTGGGGTGAAGAGGATCAGGGACACCCGGAGTGCTTCCAGGTACGCAGCTGGCACTTCCACCACACTGGGGAGTGCCGGTGGAAGATTGCCGGGAGGCACCTAGAGCACATCCGGGTGATGATTAAAGGGGCCGCCTCCCTTCATTCAGGACTTGAGTCAGGTGGAAGAAGGACGAGGTCTGGGAGGAAGCAAGGAGGAGGCCTGAAGAAGTAAGGCATTGTGTTGTTGTTGGCCAGGACTTTGGGGACTGTGGAGCACTTGATTGTAAATATGGACTATGTAAATAAACATGTGTGGGGTGATTTAAATGTGTCTGCCTGTCTGTGTCCGGGGCATGTTCCACAGTATGAAAGAAAGGGCTTAGCACCCCATCTAGGGGGCCAGGCTCTAGACCTTTGGCACTGTGAATTGGATTGAATGTGTTTCAAACTGTTATTGCATGGGGTGGCACAGTGCTTCAAACTGATTGACAACTTAAAATGCATCCTACATGTAAGTGTAAAAAGCAGGTTAGAAATTGGATGGATTATTATTATTAGTTTTAACCCACCAGTAGTGGACCTTGCCCCAAGGCACCTGCTTGGTAAAATATTACCCATAATTCCAACAGTACAACACAATTCAAAACGCACCTGGGAATGCCACCCTAGCAGCTGCTCCTTTAGATGTAGTGGGCTTATCAGGCTGTGCTAACACAGATATGGCCAAAGGACCACTAGGTAATAACGTGGCTTTCTTCCATTTCTTCCCAAATGTACTCAGCTGCTCGTACGTTTGGCCTGTTAGAGCCTGAAGCAGGTGGCACAGCAGACATGCCTCTGCAAGAAACAAAACGTTCAGGCATTTTACAGAATAGACTGACTTCCATTAATGCAGTGTATTGCAAGGAGATGACCTTCTAGAATAAACTGATAAACAAAAGATGAACGGCTTCAGACAGCACTGTCTCAGTTGTTTGCTCTTTTTATGTTTTATTAGCTATCCAATAAAGGATAAAGGCAAGTCAACCTCAGGCAATAGGCAATAATACAGGCATTAAAATAAAAAAAATAAAAAAATAGAGTGGGATAGTGACTCAAGCCTTTGGGAATTTAGGACACTCCAGTAATTTTTCATTGTAAAGTTTATAGGGAAAAAAAATAACATGAAATTCAACAGACCCCCCTGCTCCCCATTCCTTCTCATGTGAGCCGACCTTTATGTGACCCATCCCTCCCTCTCTCCGCAATCAAGCTTTGGTCAAGGCTTTTTATTTATTTAATTTGATGTCCAGGCCGTGATTCATTAGCCGCTACAGAGTATACTGGGCTGGTGTTCGTTTCCCAAACCAAATGCTTTTAACAAATTGTCAGGCGGGAGTTGCCCTGGGTAACTAGTAGTAGAGGGATACCAACCAACAACGATAAGAACGTTCTTGTAAAGGTCTTTCCCATAGAGGAATGCAAGTTTGACATACTTGAGGCTTACTGAAGCAGGCCGTTTTCCAGTAATGAGATCTGCTTTGGCTGATGTCTTCTTTAGCTGACCTGTAGATAAAGGAGACCAGCGTGCACATGACATTTCAGTACGTAATTATCGATTTGATTTTAATCACAGTGAAAGAGCTCAGAAAACAAAAACAAAAAAGAAAAGCAAAACTAAGTTGGTATTACAGACTGCGGGGAAGCTGGCATATCACCTAAACATGAAGGACAACAGTAGGGTGACTCACTAAAGAACAGAACAAAATGGCTTGCAGTATGACACTGGGGAGGTTTAACTGTTTCTACGTATCTTCACTCCTCATTTCAAATGATACCAGTGTTCCTATTTGAAAAAATATGTGCTGCTCTCATATGGTTAGCATGGCTTATACAACAAACCCAATCATTGTACTAGTATTGCCATGTGTCCAGTAAATTTCTTACTTGCATGACCAACCAACATGCAACATAACCAACATATTTAAGTTTATCATAGAATGACAACACACCCGTAAAGCGCTATATAAATGTAAAGAATTATTATTAAGGGGCTCCCAGTGGCACCCGGTAGCATGGAGCCAACCCGCACTGTCACAGCATTCCATTCCAAAACTATGGGCATTAATATAGAGTTGGCTCAATATTGGCAGTTATAACAGCCTCCACTCATCTGACAAGATTTCAGAGTGTATCAATTTAGCCAAAACAGCATTTGTGAGGTGTGGGGAACAGCCCAGACACAGACAGGTAGACATGATGTTTAAACCACACACGTTTATTCACAACTACTATTTACACTTATCGTGAGCACAAACCCAGTGCCGCAGCACCAATCACCCCTCAAGTCCTTGGCCACACGCACAATGCCTTCTCTCAGTCTCTCGTCCGCCTCCACTCCTCTCCACCAAGCTTCGTCCACTTCCACCCGACTCTTGCCCTCGAGTGGAGGGAGGCGGCCCCTTTTATACACCCCGGATGGGCTCCAGGTGCATCCTAAGGGCTTCTGAAGCTCTGTCGGTGTATCCGGAAGTCCACCGGGTGTCCCCAATCCTCTTCCCCTCTGCACTTCCAGGTGTGGCGGAAGTATTGAGGTTCAGGGCTCCCAAGGCATCGGGGCGCCCCCTGGCGGTGACCATGGGCCCCTACAGGGTAGAGCGTCAAAGCTCTGTATCCGTGGTCCCCAAGGCAACCAGGGAGGACGCCCCCTCGTGTCCTGGAGGAGGCACAAGCCCAGCCAGGTGCCACAGAGGTCAAGTACTGATGTTGGATAAGACCACCTGGCTTGCAATCAACGTTCAAATTCATCGCAAAGGTGTGCAGTAGGGTTGAAGGCAGGGCTCTATGCAGGCTGCTGTCTTTAAAGTGCCCAGTGGTGCCCCATTAGCCTTTATTGTAAAGCAGCAGCGAGGGCAAAATATTTTTTTAAATTTACAGAAGACACTTGTCTATGAAGAAATAATTTCAACTAGAAATATACCAAACTTATGCTTTAGGAAGGCCAAGAGGTTGGTGGGATATAGCACATGGTATGGGAGTACAAACCAAGGGGGGTAATGCTGTACTATACATATGTCAGGTCTCATCTGGAATGCTGTGTGTACTTCTGGTTTCCAAACCCCCAAGCCCACCATGCAGCTGACCCCCCACACCAAAAAATGAAAAAAGCACTAAAGAAAGTCCAGAAAAGGGCTAGTAGACTCATTAAGGACAGCAGGTTGTGAGCTATGAGGAAAGGAATTTAAGCACAAAAAAAGATTAAAAGTTGACATGGTAAAAATTTTATGAAGGGATTTTGTATGGTGTAATGACCATAGGGACGAAAAAGGCAAGTCCATGAAATACAAAAAATATATTATAGCAGTGGAGAGAGGAATAGAGTACACATGTATACTAAACACCAAAAACGAAATGTTAAATTCAAGGATATATTTTTAAAGGTTTTAACCAAAGCCCAATCTTTGTTTCAGAAGTACCTTTCAGCATCTGCTATACTACGTCTTTTCTGTGCTACAAGAAGCAAAGTTCATTTTCTGTGGGGCCTGCCATGTTTTATAGTGGAGATGTGATGACATGAAATAGATGCAACTTCCTTGTCACATGACTAGCAATGGGTGCCCGATATGGAAAGCATCCATGGAAGTGAAGCATGAAATGATGGCACCAATAAAATATCATAAGAAGAATACAATTAAACAATAATACAAACAACATGCATAAAATAAAATAAAACAAAAATGTATAAGCACAATTAAGGAGTTATTGACTAATGTAGTCAGTTGACTAGTTG
The DNA here is from genome assembly GCF_900747795.2 of Erpetoichthys calabaricus. Classification (NCBI taxonomy): domain Eukaryota; kingdom Metazoa; phylum Chordata; class Cladistia; order Polypteriformes; family Polypteridae; genus Erpetoichthys; species Erpetoichthys calabaricus. Next base: position 51,309,051 of record NC_041395.2, on the reverse strand, counting down.
GTAGACTTCAGTTTAAGGAAAAGAGGTGACATGATTGAAGTATTTAAAATTATGAAGGAAATTAGTCCAGTGGATCGAGACTGTTATTTTAAAATGAGTTCATCAAGAACACAGGGACACAGTTGGAAACTTGTTAAGGGTAAATTTCACACAAACATTAGGAAGTTTTTCTTCACACAGAGAACCATTGACACATGGAATAATATTATCAAGTAGTGTGGTGAACTGTAGGGCTTTAAGGATGTTCAAAACTCAATATTATTTTTAGAAGAATTAAGTGGATAGAACCAGTAAGCTTTGTTGGGCTGGAGGGCCTGTTCTCGTCTAAACTGTTCTAATGTTCTAGACACAGATCTTAACACAATGATATTCTGCTAGTCTTTACAGAAATGTAACTGATGAACCAGACTGGGCTCAATGGTCTGCTCTCGTTGTTTCTTATATTCGTAAGAAAGAATTGTATAAACATAAAGCTGCAAATCCCAAACTGGCAAAGATCTTCACGTGGTCTAGAGCAGTTCTTATCATATGGCGTTCCCAGGGCTTCAAATGCTGGCATGTTTTCATCCCAACCAGTTTCACTCTCAGTGACTCATTTTACCTCTAACTCATCTCATTGTTTAATTAACTCTTTTTCTGCATTCATAAAAGCACAGGAGCACGAGATTTACATTTAAATATTGGGACAGAGACAACTTTTTTCTAATTTTGGTTCTGTACATTACCACAATTGAATTTGAATTTTAAATGAAACAACTCAGATGCAGTTGAAGTGCAGACTTTCAGCTTTAATTCAGTGGGGTGAACAAAACGATTGCATGAAAATGTGAGGCAACTAAAGCATTTTTTTAACACAATCCCTTCATCTCAGGGGTGCAAAAGTAATTGAACATTTTATTTCCAGTTATTTCATTTGTCCATTTCTAATACTTGGTTGAAAACCCTTTGCTGGCAATGGCAGCCTGAAGTCTTGAACTCATGGACATGACCAGATGCTGGGTTTCCTCCTTTTAATGCTCTGCCAGGCCTTTACTGCAACGGCTTTCAGTTGCTGTTTGTTTGTGGGCCTTTCTGTCTGAAGTTTAGTCTTCAACAAGTGAAATGCATGCTCAATTGGGTTAAGATCAGGTGACTGACTTGGCCATTCAAGAATTTTCCACTTCTTTGCTTTAATAAACTCCTGGGTTGCTTTGGCTGTATGTTTTGGGTCATTGTCCATCTGTATCATGAAACGCCGCCCAATCAATTAGACTGCATTTAGCTGGATTTGAGCAGACAGTATGTCTCTGAACACCTCAGAATTCATTCGGCTGCTTCTGTCCTGTGTCACATCATCAATAAACACTAGTGTCCCAGTGCCACTGGCAGCCATGCACGCCCAAGCCATCACACTGCCTCCACCGTGTTTTACAGATGATGTGGTATGCTTTGGATAATGAGCTGTTCCACGACTTCTCCATACTTTTTTCTTGCCATCATTCTGGTAGAGGTTGATCTTGGTTTCATCTGTCCAAAGAATGTTTTTCCAGAACTGTGCTGGCTTTTTTAGATGTTCTTTGGCAAAGTCCAATCTAGTCTTTCTATTCTTGAGGCTTATGAGTAGCTTGCACCTTGCAGTGCACCCTCTGTATTTACTTTCATGCAGTCTTCTCTTTATGGTAGACTTGGATATCGATACGCCTACCCCCTGGAGAGTGTTGTTCACTTGGTTGGCTGTTGTGAAGGGGTTTCTCTTCACCATGGAAATGATTCTGCGATCATCCACCACTGTTGTCTTCCATGGACGTCCAGGTCTTTTTGCATTGCTGAGTTCACCAGTGCTTGCTTTCTTTCTCAGGATGTACCAAACTGTAGATTTTGCCACTCGTAATATTGTAGCAATTTCTCGGATGGGTTTTTTTCTGTTTTTGCAGCTTAAGGATGGCTTCTTTCACCTGCATGGAGAGCTCCTTTGACCGCATGTTGTCTGTTCACAGCAAAATCTTCCACATACAAGCACCACACCTCAAATCAACTCCAGGCCTTTTATCTGCTTAACTGATAATGACATAACAACAGACTTGCCCACACCTGGCCATGAAATAGCCTTTGAGTCAATTGTCCAAATACTTTTGAGCCCCTGAAATGAAGGGATTGTGTTCAAAAAATGCTTTAGTTGCCTCACATTTTTATGCAATCGTTTTGTTCATCCCACTGAATTAAAGCTGAAAGTCTGCACTTCAACTGCATCTGAGTTGTTTCATTTAAAATTCATTGTGGTAATGTACAGAACCAAAATTAGAAAAAAGTTGTCTCTGTCCAAATATTTATGGACCTAACTGTAAATAAGTGTCAAGTTCTACAGCAAAAATGCAGATGGTTCTATAAGGATAAGTTTGGTAGTTTTCAAGTCCAAGTGATTTCTTCACAATCCTGGTGTATATTAGTTTGCCATGTGAAATTGTGTTCTAAAGTGAACCATATTTTATAAATAAAAAAAAACCTAAACAACTAGCCATCTCTTGCCTTTTATAATGGAGCTTATAGTTACTGGTGTACCATTATAAAATCTTCAAACTTGCCAAATACATCCATTGTTCAAACCAGAGCTGTTCTTGAGTATTAATTGTGGGCTTGGGATTACATGCATATTACAAAACAGCGTACCCATGCAGTTTTAAAAAACAAACTATTGTTCTGAGATTCATTCATGTTAAAAGGAGGCTGTCTGTGCATTTAGCTTTCCAAAGTACTATTTCGGTCTCAGGGAGACTGTCCAAACTGTACCCTGAGTAACACAGAGGGGGTACATGGGCCCAGGGGCATGGATTTACCTTGAGAAGTCCTCGCCAAGTACCGTTATTGGCATTACTGAATGTTGATACATTCTGTCTGCTGTTACAAGCCATGACAGAACGTAATCACTGTAGAAACAGAATTGTAGAAGGAAAATTAGGATTATAAGTAGAGTAGAGATTGGCGCGGGGGGGCTTTGGGTTGTCATAACTTCACCTATGAAGGAGGCTGTGAACAGACAAGCAAACAGGGAATATATTCTTATCTCAAGTAATATAGGACCAAGAATCTGTAATAAAACATATTTCTAATTTCCTTTTGTTACCACAAGGATGCCTAATGAACACAACAGGCATGTTTTCTTAAATTACACCTTTTGCTACTTCAAAGTGGATGTATTCAGTAAGTTTTAAAGCTTTTCCTGGTACCCTTCAGCTCCCATGTAAGCTGCAAAAACAGACAATGTATTTTTAAAAATGTATAAAAAATGCTTCACTTTAGAGCACAATTTTGTATGGCAAATATATATTTACAGCGGGAGATCCACAAAGGGAGAAAATGAATCACGTATCATAAAATAGTTTTTATTCCTGAGCTTTCAGCCCCTACCAGGGGCCTTCATCAGAGGATAATACTTATATAATCATTGTTAAGAAATAACCTTGACTTGCAAAATACCAAATGTATCCTTTAATTGTCTACTGACACACTTTTTCTGCTCCCTTGATTGTAATCTGATAATAAAAATCAAAGACAAACAGAGCAGACAGCGAATGGTAAAGGGCAGCAGTTACTTCAGTGTCAGACCTACTACTGTACAAATAACCATAAATAAACACTTAAAAAGGTAACAAAAACATTGATTTTTCATTCTAATTTGTTTTTTTCCATTATCTGCATGTAACACATAGAAATGGTTGCTACTACATTTCAATAAAAATTTGTAAAGCACAATTTTGCATTTTCTGTATTGCTAAAAACTGGAAAATAAAATATTCCTAGACTAAGGTAAGAGTCCAAATAAAAGCAGAAGTTGGTTAGGATGAAAACCTGAAACCACATCGAATCCCCCAGGACTGAACTTGGACACAACTGGTTTAGAACATTATGCAAAAGGAAACAAGAAGTAAAATGATTTATAAAACGTTGTGCTTGGGCATCAAGTTATTCATTCCATATTTGTCTTGTACTGTATTGCTGGTCACTTAAAATTATAGTTTTCAAAAAAATTACTTTCTCTGGCAGCTCAAGAGTTAAAGATATGAGTGGGGTGGTCTGTACTAATTAGACCCAAAGAATCTTTGGAAAGAGCAAAATGATTTGGGCAAAACCGAACTCACAGCGAAACTCTGCGTTTTTCTTCTCAAGATACAGGGTGGGCCAAAAGTAAGTATGCAGCATTTATTAATTATTATTTTTATTTTACAGGTATTGAGTAGGTATGCAGCACTCATCGGGTTGCGTTCAGTCTCTTAGGTGTTCAAAATGTCCTACATCAATGTTGCAACATTCCTGGATCCCATTCACGACACTGTGACACACAAATTCCAGATAGCATCAATGTCCATAAACTCTTGCAAAATGAACTCCTTCGATACCTCCACTGTGTGCGGCTTCCTCAAAAACCTTCTCCTCTACTAGGCCCCCTAAAAAGAAGTCCTTAGGTAAGTATGAATAAATACTGTATGCCTTCTGTTAGCCCACCCTGTAGATTATATTTTGCTTCCAGTGAAATTTGTGCCATTCACACAAAAAGGTGTTCAGCCCTACCTGGAAGTGTTTTTTTGCTTTCAGTCCACATGCTTCTGTCTGTCATTTAAATAAAGATCTTTAGGTACTAAAGAAAGAAAAGAAAAAAAAAACAAAACACACACGCACAGTCAATGTTTCCCAAATTATGTAAGATTATACAGAAAAGTTGATATTTGTCATTCATTATGCGCCCAGCTTTTCCCAATAGCCAAAGTAATCTAACAGTTAGCAGAGCATGTAACATACCTAGTGAAAGAGGGGACAAATATTCATAAAGAATGCCTCATCACAGTGCAGACTTCACCGTAGAGCAATGAGATCTCTCACAGTATGTATTACTGTACATCACATCTGGAGCACTCCGGACGAATGCAGCATGGAAGAAACTGGCAGCAAAGTTCAAAGTGTACTTTTTGAAATGATTGATTTTCAGGAACACAGACTCTGCATCTTTATACTGAAGAATGATGGCTAATGTACTTTATGCTGATCTGCCTTTTTTTTATTTCTTCTATTAGGCAACATAAATATTTCTATGCATCGCTTGTCTTTCTATGGCATTGAGTTAAATACATTTGATTCAGTGTCATGCTATACTTCAGTCCAAATATAAAATATGGTTCCCTTAGTTTTCTTTAAATGGCCTATTAGTGATTCTTCACGTCTGTAACAATCTAGATGATGCATGCCATTTTCATTTTGTAACACTACCCACCATACTAAGTCCATTAAAATTGCTCACGAGGTGGTCTAAGTTAGTAGGCAACTTTGTTCCCCTTGTCCGACTCCAAGAAAGACACAGCAGCTGCACCAAGTCTGCAGCTCTGTGGTACACTGCAACAGCACTAAACTGGAAAGTTCGCCTTAATACTGTAAATATGCCCTAACAGCCGATCAGCACAGGACCTAGCCAGTGTCCACACTGAAACGAAATGCTGTGGCTGGAGCTGAAGGAGAAAAAAGTTCACGCCTGAACAACCTATAAACGCCACTTATGAAGAAGGAGTGCACCAAAATTCGTTCAGAGCAAGGTGACAAAAATAAATGAAGAAATAAAACTGACCTGGTTAACTGGTTGTGCAATAGCTAATTACTGAGTGAGGAAATGACTTTAATTTGAACAACCTGTTACTTTATTATTTTGAATAATACAAAACACTTTTGAGTTATTAGTTGTTTTTTTCCCCAAATTTAATCAAAATGACATTCACTGTGAAAAACAGGCAGAAAATGTGAAAGGACAAAAAAAAATCATAGCAATGCTATACATCTAACTACTGCCATTAACACCTTAACTTTAGTGAACTCTTAACCTAAACTTGAACTTTAATTTCACGTACATTTAATTTTATGTGCTTTCTTAAAGACACAATAAAAAGCAAACCAGTCCTTGCCACCTCCACTGTAAATGAAACTGAAAGAGCCACAAACCAAATTGTACAGCTGCTCGGCACAAATAATCCCATTAAATTTGATTCTGCTAAACAGAGATCCAGCCTTTAGAACTTGAACAAAACTGCTTCAAAACATTAGCTTTATGACCTCACTGCCAATACCTCCCAGCTGGCGCTTACCTGGCAGGAAATACCCACTTTGTCAAGACAGATGACAGAGGCTGCTGCCAACAGCAGCTGGAGAAACAAGAGGTCCAAGTCAACAATTGGAGTCATTCATCTGAAATGCAAAGCAGAAGACGCAGCAGCCCCCTCGGGATTAGAACTGGGCACATTCTCACCACGAGGGGTACAGCCCACCCCCTGTGCAAATGTAACCCCATTACAGAATATAACATTAGTGTGCAATAAGTGGACTTTTAGTCAGGCCAGACTCCTGCCACATAAAGGCACACGGAAAAAAGGGATCCACTCAAATGAATTGTATTACTCTGCTTGTATGTGTGAGTTTTCATGGCAAAATTCACAGGAACGGATTTACTACTTAATCTTTCCTAAACATTTCACATAAAAAAATCATGATACTAAAGTGATAAAGGCTATTATTGATCCAAAACCTGCCATTAGAAAGCATGGAATGAGTACATCCCACTGATGAGGACTAAAACACATGTGCATTTCAGATAATTCACAATTAAAGTAAAACCAACTTTTAGTTACTGCACTGTACATAAACTCTCTTGCTGAGAGTGTCAATGTTCCAAAGACGGTGAAGATGTCATTTTCATTTTTTTTTCTTATTTGTTTTGTCTTCCACATACAATTCAGGACTCGGAGAGGAAAAAAACAAAAAGACAAAACAAATTTGGCTGTGAAGACAATCAGCTTTCATGCTTTTAGATACAAGACAAAACCCAGCAGCTCAACAGTTCTTGAAGAGTTATTGGGGCAAGACTGACCACCACAGTCGATAACTGGACAAATATGACATTTCTAAAGGAGGCAGAGCAAGTCACCACTTTGTTGTTCAATATGGAAGCTGATACAGTTATGGCAAATATTTAACACGAATGCTACACTTACTATGTACTTTGGGAGTCAAATGCAGTTACTCACCATTGTGCATCTATGAAACTTTGGTCATGGTCGTTAGCAGTGTTATTCTGTTTAGGTAGAAGACAACTGATGTTCCGACTTGGATTTTCAATCTGGATGTTCTTTCATGCTGTAATTGTATTTGTTGTCATTATTAAACTTCAAAGACCATATTCAACATTAAAGTAGAGTTCTTTTAAGTGCTTCACATAAGCAGAGGGGAACCACTTCAACCACAATCTGGATGATGGGACAGCAGCCATTCTTGTGTCAGCACACTCGTCACACATTAGTCATTAAGTACCCCTATGTGCCACCAAGAGCACGGAGGTCATCTGGACGACTGCTCCTTGTAGTGCCAAGATCTCGGGTGAAGTCGAGGGGAGACCGAGCTTTTTCAGTTGTTGCTCCTAGGCTTTGGAATAACTTGCCTCTGCACATCAGGTCTTCATCCTCGATCGAGGTTTTTAAAAGTCAGCTTAAGACCTACTTGTTTTCTTCTGTCTTTCATTGTGTATGATGGGATTGTGGTGGATGCTACAATTGGTTGTTTTATTAATCTGCTTTTGCATGATTGTATTATTTTAGTGCTTTTTTGTACAGCACTTTGGCGCAACCTCTGTTTTAAATGTGCTTTTATAAACAATCTAATCTAATCTAGTGACAGTTAACCATTTAGAGACAGGTGATGATTAGGGACCAAAACTGACAAGGCCATAGTTCGAAAGTTATCCATTACCTCGGAGAACACCCTACTCTTTTGAAAGATGCTCACGTTTCATTTGACCACAGAGAGTTAGGACCTCCATTTAATACTTCATCTAAATGATGGCATCAACGTTTAAGGCACAGTGTCCTACTCATTGCACTGCAGCACTGGGATCCAGAATCAGACCGCAGGTAAAGTGGCTCCTGCTTGCTTCCCCAACATCTCATCCAACAGAAGCCCAAGTTTTTCCTAGATGGTCTCCCATCCATATTATTACTGGCCGGGTGCAAACATGCTTAGCTTCAGGTGGAGTACCTGTTCTGAAGTCTCATGTTCATACAGTTTTTATAAAGCAAGTGCATTATGAATAACTTATTGACTAAAATGTTTAACAATCATTTTTGCTGCATGCCATGGAATAAAATTTAAACTGAGGGAAGATCAATACTTTCAATTTTCCAAAAATTTAAGAAAAAACTATCTGTTCAAAACACAGCAAAAATGTTTACTATTGGAATATTAAGGTAAATATTTGAAATTATGTAATAAATGCATTACTTGTGTATAAATGTTGAAAAATACGAGGGACTTTCAAAAAGTTTCCACACGTTTTTTTTTTTTAAAAAACGGTATTAAGAATTTCAAAAACAAACTACAGTGGAAACTCGGGTCACGAATGTCTCTGAACACGTACAAATCGGGTTACGACCAAAAAGTTTGCCAAACTTTTGCATCTGTTCACAACCACACACTCGGGGGACAAACAAGCCAGTTTCCCTTTCGGTTTGTACGTGCCGATGATTTCCGCACGTGTTCAGTCTCTCCCTATGCATTCCCTGTGCAGCGAGTGAGAGAGAGAGCGAGAGGGGGCTGGCCTTGTAAGGCCGAGAAGGCAGTTAAAGAATGCACCGGGCTTGTTGTTAAAGAGACTGATTCGAGCATTGTTTTAACCTCGTATTTAATGAAGACTTTTTTCTATTGGATTTTAACCTCCACTTCACTTCTGTTTACAGCGATCAGTTTGTAGCGTGCATTGTTTCAATGTTACTTTTTTGGTTGTTTATTAGATTACGGATTTTTCAAATGTTCATGTTTTTCCCTGTGCTTAAAACTCATTAAAAAAAGTGTTTACAGCGAGCGGTTCGTAAGTCTACAGCGTGAATTCTTGCAATGTTACTTTTCTCTGTTCAAGGTTTTCTCAGTGTTATTCAATGTTTTTACATTTAGTTTACTATTACGCTGTGCATTCTATGGTATGGTTAACTATTTTTGTGCTGAAAAATATTTAAAAAAATATATTTACATACAGTTCATACGATCTGGAACGGATTAATTGTATTTACATACAATCCTATGGGGGAAATTACTTCGGGTCATTTTATGGTCGTGACCCGAGGTTCCACTGTACATCGCTTTTCGACATAGTCCCCTTCCTTTGCAATGCAATCTTCCCTGCGTCGTACCAACTTTTTAATACCATCAGCAAAAAATACTTTTGCCTTCGTTTCCAACGAAAATATAAAAATGCGTAAACTTTTTGAATGCCCCTCGTACTATTTACTGTAAATGTTAAATTCCACAAAAAAGCAGTCCTGATTCAGTCAGATTTAACCTTTGTGCAGATCAATAAGATGATTAGATCAATATTTAAGGATATACTGCAAATACACTTGAAAAGCAAATTGATCCATATATCATCACATACACTGGATATAAAAAATCTACACACCCCTGCCAAAATCACTTTGTGTAATAAAAAAAGAAACCAAGATAAATCCTGGCAGGCAAACGGATTGGTGTAATGGTTAAGGCTTTGAACCTTAAACCCTGAGGGTGTGGGTTCAAACCTCCCTATCGACACTGTATGACTATGAGCAAGTCACTTCACATGCCTGTGCTCCAATTGGAAAACCAAAAGAAATATAACCAATTGTATCACAAATGTTTTAAGTCACCTTGAATAAAGGCATCAGCCAAATAAGTAAATGTAAATCCTGTCAAAACATATTCCACCTTTACTGCAAAATCGAAATCCATACAGAGAATGTGAAAAGAAATCAGAAATGGTTTAGTGAAGAAAGGAAAAAAAATCCTACAATAATCTAGTTGCATTAGAGTGCACCCTTTAATAATCAAGGATGTGGCTCTGTTTAGAATCAACCAATCACAATAAGTCTCATATCAAATAGCAGCTAGTATACATCTGACATCAAATAAAGTGGCTCTGATTGAGCGCAGATGAAGTTTGGCTGTTACCATAGGATTATTTAGATATCCTCTTGGTTGCAACACACTCAAAAAGCTTTCAAAACATGAACGGGATCTCAACATTGAAAGTTATCAAGGACATGGGTACAAAAAAATAAAAGTATCCAAAGCATTAAACATCCATTAAGCACAGTGAATACAGTCATCACTGAAACAAATATGGCTGAACAGTGACTCCCAAGATCAGGATGTTCCTCCAAGATTGGGAATGCCGTTCTTTTGATGATGAGCTCTTCAGAGTAAAGCATGGTGGAGGCAGCATCAAGCTTTGGGGATGCTTTTCTTCAGCTGGAGCTAGGAATTTAGTCAAGGTGGATAGAATCATGACGAGCTCCAGCTATCATTTTGGCAAAAAACTTTCAAACATCTGCTAGGAAGCTGAAGAAGGGGGAATAATTCTTCACATTTTGGTTTCATTTTTTTTTTTATTTTAATTGCACAAATCCTACCATTTTGGCAGGGGTGTGTAGACTTTTTATATGCACCGTATGGAAAAAATCTTTTCAAATGTGTAAAATGTCAGAAACATTTATAATGGAAGATAAGTAGTAGAACAAAAAACTAACATTACTCTTTAAAAGCGAGAAGTGTGTGGTTCCATAAAATATTAAGAAAAAAAAAGTGGGGATTGATTGACTAAAGTGTTCCAAGGTTTTTATAAGACAAATAAAAGCCAAACACAGACCAGTAACAACATGGATAAAAGGAAGCACCCATCCATTCAAGTGGTTTCTTCCATGACATTGTTGCAAGAAATCAATTTCTCAACAAATGCATACAGAATAGGACAGCAATGCACGCTTTGGTGCATTTATGCACACATCCCTACAAGAATTAAACACCAAGAAGTCATTTTGACTGCACAAGAAAATATGAACAAATCTAATTTAATAAGAAATGGGACACAACATTCAAATTCTACAAACCAGGGATTCCAGTCAGGAATCTGAATATGTCCAAGTATCATGAGGTGTCACATTAAAAATAAACACAGTATTATGTTTGTTTTTCCCCCCCTAAAACTTATTTCTTTATAGTACTACAAAATGCTAGCTTTAGTGCACAGAAAAGTCCTTTGACTTCATGTATATGGACATGCTGCCATCTGCTGTGCTGGAGTGTGGAGGTGCACAACAGACGAGTGTGAAATTACAGGGGCTGAAGCACTTTTAAGGACTTGCAAAGCATTTGGAGAAGGGCTCTGTAAAGGCCAGTGCTAATGCCAATGCCAGGATGCAACCTTTCTGAAAGCAGGGAAGAAATATTTGGACACTTGTAATATTTTTATTTTTCTGCATTGTATTTTAAATTATAGTGTACGGTTTACCTCCTTTGCATTTATTTTTGTATGTCAGGCTTACTGGCAGCATCTTGTAACAGAAATAACCACTTAATTAACAAATGCAGCACCCTGGCTTCAAATCACATGCCTGGCCGGTGTGCACATGCACTGTATGTCAGAACTTTAACTTTGAAAAGTGTGAGCAGTTTGAGGAAATAACTGATGCCTTCAAGTACTGTTACCAATTCATATCTCCATTTAACTGGGCTAAGCACAATTTTCAACTCTTCTTTCAGATTCATTGGTTTCATTTCTTAACCCTAAGTTGAACAGGTTAACTGGCAATTTTAACTCAAGTAGGTGTTTTTAATATAGCAAACAAAATTACATTACAGTGTGAGACATTTACATACTTACATTTATTTGCTAGGCAGACACTTTTATCCAAAGAGACTTACAAAAGAGGTAAACATAACCAAGTAACAAACTAGGGACTGTTTATTCAGCAAGTGTACTAGGACAAGTAACAAAAGGTGACTGACACAACTGAAAGGATAATAAATAAAATGTACAATCCTAGATTAACAACAGATAAAGCAATTAGACTTAATGGAACAACAAATCAAGTAACCAACAATATCAAAGATCACAGAGCAAAGTCCCACCAGTTCAATTAGACAAATATTCACACAACATATGGGGTTTCAATTGCTTTTTACAATATATTCAGGGAGGCAGCAGTTCGGATGGAAGTGGTCAGCTTGTTCCATCAACTAGGAACTACACAGGAAAGAGTCTGGATTAAGACTTGAGACCACTTAAGAGGTGGCATCACCAGACACTTTGTTGGCACAGAATAGGCAAACATCACTGATCTGAACTTAATTTGTACTGCTATAGGGAGCCAATGTAGCGACCTGAAGAGAATCGACATTTGTCTGCCTTAGTTGGTTAAATACAAGACGGGCTGCTGCATTCTGGACCATCTCTAGGAGCTTGATAGCACACATGGGTACTTCTGCTAGAAGAGAGTTGAACTAGTCCAAGCGTGATAGGACCACAGCCTGGACCAGAAGTTGTGCTACATCTCACTCATACATTTTCAAAAGAGAACAGGAATAAAGGAATTCTGCAGCGCCAGTTTTTTTTTTTTTTGGATGTTAGAATTAAATCTTTTACTAGACTAGGAACAATGGTTATTTTGAGAAACTGAAAGCATCATTAAATGCTTCTAAAATATTTTCACCACAAAAATAGCTGGCATTTAATTGTCTCTGCCAGTCAATTTAAAACCTTATTATTTGGTACAAGGGTAACTCTGCATATCACTGCACTACACTGCTCCAGTCTCATGCTTCAGACCATATATCTGGTTATAGCCCACATGGAAGTTTGTACATTTGCCCAGTTCATAAAGTATGTAGGATTTCCTACCACATCCACATAGACACGATAGGTTCATTAAAATCTCTAAAGTGGGCCATATGATGGCTTTGTACCCAAATAGTGGTGGAACAGGCTCTAGTCCAGGGAGTTTCAGTCTCGGTCCTGGGAATCCACTGTGGCTGCAGGTTTTTGTTCCAATCCGCTTGTTTTTAATTAGAATCTGGGAGGTAACGGTTCACTTAATTCACCCAGGAGTCCGTGTTTTGGGAACTATATAGAAAATTAGAAATCTAGTTTCGGTAAAACACAGTACTAAGCAGTTATGGGAATAATCTATTTTTCTCTTTTTAACTATGTTCATCTTGACTTCAATCAAGACTTGCATAGATGGTCAACCCTTCATCTCACTCTAGCCGGAAGAATTAACATTGTTAAGATGAATATCCTTCCTAAACTTCTCTTTTTATTTCAAAACATTTCAATATATATCAATAAATCGTTTTTTAAACAGATTCAACAATAACCTCATTCATTTGGAACTGAAAACACCCACGTATCTGAAGAACGACCCTACAAAGACCTCAGGCAGAAGGTGGCATGGCTTTACCTAATTTTCAGTTTTATTACTGGGCAGCAAACATACAAGCCATAAAAACCTGGACACAAATAGATGAACATACACAGGCTTGGTCCGCAATAGAAGTAAAATCCTGTAGTACTTCTTTATATTCCCTGCTCTGCTCTCCAATAAATGAAAGTTATCGCAAATATACTAATAACCCAATTGTGCTTTACTCACTCAGAATATGGAACCAAATTAGAAAGCATTTTAAGATGGAAAATCTTTTATCAGTGGCACTTCTGCAAGAGAGCCACCTCTTTCAACCTTCGCAAGTATATCCAGTTTTTAAAAAGAAAAGTTTTGGGATTAAAATGCTCAGAGACCTTTATATAGACAACATATTTACATCTTTTGAACAATTACGTTCAAAATTCAACCTCCCAGCTACACATTTCTTTTACTATCTTCAAATTAGAAATTTTGTTAAACAGAAATTGCCCGATTTCCCCCACCTTGCACCATCCACAATGCTGGAAACAATACTGCTCAATTTCGAGGAAACAAACACTATTTCCGCAATATATAAAATCTTAAGAGTCCCTACCTTTCAAAGATCCAAGAGGACATTGGGAAGAAGATCTCTTAATCAATATATCAGAAAAGGAGTGGAAGGTAGCAAAGCAGAGAATTCACTCAAGCTCCATATGCGCAAAGCATAGAATTATTCAACTAAAAATTATATATCGAGCTCATCTGTCTCGCTTAAAACTGTCCAAAATGTTTCCAGGGCAGGATCCAACCTGCGAGCGCTGCAACCAAGCTCCTGCCTCACTGGGTCACATGTTTTGGGCCTGCACTAAACTATCATCATTTTGGACAAAAATTTTTAAGTGCCTCTCAGACAGCCTTGGCATCACAATCCCTCCTAACCCATTAACAGCTGTGTTCGGTGTTCTTCCAGATGGACTTGAATTGGAGAAGGACAAGCAAACTGATTGCATTCACTACACTTTTGGCACGCAGACTTATTTTGTTAAATTGGAAGAATCCTAATTCTCCTCTTATAAGTCGGTGGGAAACCGATGTTTTATATTATTTGAAATTGGAAAAAATCAAATTTTCAGTTAGAGGATCTGTACAACATTTTTTCAAAACATGGCAGGATTTAATCAATATTATTTTAGAATAAGAGAAATAACTATTATTGCATTTAACTCCCTTCTCCATCTCTTATTTACATAGATATTTACTTCTCCCTTTCTTTTGTTTAATGTTGTCTTATTAAAAAGCCTAAAGCAATTTTCCTTTAGCTAAGCTCTCCTTCTCAGGGGTGGGGTTTGATTAGTCCTCAAATTTGTTGGGTTATAAATTGATCTGTTTGTATGGAATGATTACAATGAAAAAAAAAAAAAAAAAAAAAAAACCCACTATGTTCATCTTGATTTTCATTCTACTTCTCCAGGTGTTCTAATTGTTTAATTAATCCATTACTTACTAATTAGTGGGTTTGATGCTAAAGTAGCCTTTCAGGATTCAGTGTTTACCTGGCTGTCTGCTCATGTTTAATTGCTATTAAAGATACAATGAAGGGAGCAAACTGCACAAAGAGAAAAATATAATGAAAAACAACAAGAGTTAAGCAATTAAACCTATAGCAAAAATAGAAATATTTCTAAATGTCTTATAAAATGTACAAATGTATAAACGCACTGGGGAAAGGGAAAAAAAAAACAAACAAAAAAAAAAAAGCTAACCAAATGAGATCAGTGCTTTCACCGAAAACACAGATAATATGAATCTGGCCGGAACAAAAAAAAAAAAAAACCTTCAGCAACAGTGGGTAAGACCACGATTGAAAACCTCTGTTCTAGCTCTTCAAGATCCTGAATTAAACAGAGGTTTAAAATGTTAAAATGAAACCTAAGCAAAGCACCACTTGAAGTTTTAAAACATAAGGAACCAAATTTACGGTAAATGGGGGTGCATGCAGCCTTTATGAATTTGGGCTGCTTCCTTTTATTTAATAAATACAAGTACTGGATAAATGTGGCAAACCTAGAGATTTGTGCAGAGTGTGTTGACAAGACTAAGCCTCACCTACCAAAGGATCATGCACACAAATACAGAATCTGGTACCTTTTCACATTACTGTACTCTGTAGTGTCACACTAAAAAGATTATATGGTAAGCTCAGATCACATTGTTAGATTAACTACTCATCCGCAACCCACCATAGACAAATACAAAATAGTATTCCAGGTTTTCATACAAGCATTGAACATTTGACCATAAAGGTGTTGTGTGTTGTATATTGACCAAGAGCTGCTCTACAAATATTTTCTTTGATCCATGAAACAGAACACATTTGAAAAGAAATTTATGTATAAAACATATAACCTAATTTATAAAAAAAGTAATGAAAGCAGTCACCTTGCACATGCAAATCAACCTGAAAATAAGCAATATTGGGTATAGCAACTCTTAAAATGGGAGAACAAAGAAATTTTATAGCATTGCCAATGACTTGGGCTCAATGCTGCCAGCATAGATTACAGTTTGGGGTTTAGTTTATAAAAACATTGTTGCTAAAAATAGACTCACAGATCACTTTAATTAGGCACACCAATAGAAAACCAACAGTCTCCATTTGTCTTTAGTGATTGGCTTTAAAAACAGTCCTGTCAACCTCAATGCATTTCATGAAGGATGTGCCACTATTACTATTTCAAGCTTTAATCTTTAGTTCTCCATATGAACAACAGTGCAATTGTACCCCAACCACACAAAAAAAGGTCTGCAAATATGAAGCCATCAGTTAAAGCAGATGTACATAACAATGGCCATCAAAATAAAAATCCAGAATGTGCACTCTAAAAACGATGACCAATGTCAGGCCAGAGCTTAAGAAAACAAATGGGGCTTGACACAAGCGTCTACTTGGTGGACAGCCTCAGGAAAGGCATGCAACTGGTAGAATACTGCAACCGTGTATTGCTGGTCAAGAACTCCAAGCCTCCATTGCCCTCTGTAATTTGCATTCTTCCATAATGTGGCATGGAGATTAACAGTTCAAAATATGCTTCAAGTTTAAGAAGTGTCCTTTTAGAAATGCAATTTTGGTGCCCAGAATTAAAGTACAGAGAAACACTTAGTATATACCGGATAGGTTTAGATTGTGTCCCACATAACATGTATTAGAAGTTCCAAATTAGCTGGTGTAAAGCTCTCCTTACATTTCTATAAAGCCCAAAAATATGCTCATTCTATTTAATTCCAGCACTACCCTGGAATGACCACAAATTGAGAAACATTTCTGGAAGTTTGAGATGATGACAAGTTTGCTTCTAGTGCCCAAGACACCACCACTCCAAGTTAACATTTAAGGAACAACTTATAATGCTTAGACTATTTAACTAAAGCTCTGCCACGGCTCCATATTCTTTTCACACCTCCAACATTAAATTTCATATGGACAGATTAGAGAGAGAAATGTTCTTTGGGTGGGTAAATTTACTCAAAAGTCACCAGGGGGAGACAAAGCAGATTTCAAAACAAGCTGGAACTTAGACAATGAATTGTAGTTAAAAAAAAAAAAAAGATAATACAACTGATACAAAGCTGGGGTGGGTGCATTATGACAAAGACTAAATTTAAAGACAATGCAGATGAAAAGGGGAAAAAAAACAAACATACAGGTAAAGTGCATTTTAATAAAATACTGTGCAAAATTAAGGCTGTGTCGGGATTAAAACATTTCTCAAACAGGTATGGCACCAATAAACAGATGAACAAATCAAATACATTAGTCATGCCACCCAATGTACATAGATATTACAGCAGCAAGAGCATGATGAAAGCCATGAGGCCCACCTGTATTTAATAAAACTGGTATCTATGATGCTGTTCCTAAACTAAATTTAGGATGTGTGAGGAGTATTTGGTTACTGCTGCCAGTCTTTAAAATAGTAAACAGCCATATTACATTAAAAAAATATATATACAAACTACAAAATTAAAACTGCATATTGAGCTTCCTATACAAGTCTAAAATTTAAAAATCAAAATTAAAAAATTACCCACAAGAAGTGACCGCTAAACAAACTACCCCTCCCTATGCCCCCTATATACTCTGTCTGAAGGTCAGTGTGGAAGATGTAGATGTGGGTGCTGGTGAAGTCTGACAAGTAGCTCCTCTTCAGTAGGCTCTTTTATTTGCTCGCTGGGGGAAAAAAAAAAAAAAATCTATTAGTCGTCTTAATTACTATAAGAATAATTGGTCGTAAGTTCTATACAGAGCACTACATGCTTAACAGTCTTATCAGGAATTCAAAACCCTTGGATCTGGTGCTACTAACTAAAAATAAAAAATCAAGTATAAAACAGACTACATCTGAAATTCTTGGTCATAATTAAAAACTGATGGGAGTTTTAAGTAGGTGGGATACTCATTTCAAATGTGCATTTCTGACAATCATGCAGTTTGTAAAATAAAGCTTTCTCCGGGGCACACAACCAAATATACCTTCATGCGTTAAATGGTGTGAAGACACTATGAAAGTGGAGATGTAAAAACAAAAGTATAGCACAGATCTGCTTCAGACAGACAGATGCGGCCACTGTTTTCACCTCATTCTATTTCAACAAATACCTTTGGGAACATTAATTGCATAAACTGAGCAAATACATGAAATGTAAAATTCTAATGTTCTATATAGTTCTATATAATCTTGAGCTCCCAAAAAGGTATAATTATATACTCACCGGAACATTAACTGCACAGTCATTGGACACATTGCTGCCTCCTGCTGTTCAGTAATGGGACCATGGTGGCTTTTGTCCCATTTGTGGATAAAATTCTAATAAGGATAGGGGGAAAAAAAATCCAAGAAATTGAAAATCAAAAGTGAGTGCTTAATTTCCAATGAAAGACTACAGATTACAAAGCCAAATATACTAAATATAGATTTATTAATTTATCTATGAATAGACAAAAAGCACGTTTCGACAACATAAGATGAATCGGGCATGAGTTTGTCTCAGTAGTGTATGAAGAACAAATAAGTGATGTAAGTAATGATAACTAAGGTTTGGGATATGTATGACTATCACGGCAAAAAATACTGTACACGTAAAAAAAGGCATGCTATGACAATGTTTTTTGTTTGTATACTGGAGGCCTGTCAGTATGCAACTAAAGTTATAAAATCTCTCTGTAGACTACATTTTTTGTGAATACACTCACTGTTTGGTAGTAATTTCCCTTGATGTGGCCCATCTTTAATTTGCACCTTCACATCACTCGCTCGCTGAAAGTACTTAATATGTTCTTGCGTATTATTTTGAGTGTGAGGGTTGGCTGTGATCGGGGCTAATATCCTACGCCTGGATTGGAAGGATTTAGGATTTCAGAATAATAATCCCGAAATGCGTAGGCTAAATCCACTGCCTGCCGCGATGAAGCAAATTTTCTCTTTAGAGGCATTTGTATAAGTTGGAAGTGAGACGAACTGTGAAATTTTTAAGTCATGAATGTACCTGTTGAAGACAGTTGTATAATGCGTAGGCTAAATCCGCCGCCTGCCGTGATGTTGGGGTTGGATTTCGGTTTCGTAAGGTTTTTCAGGCAGCGGAGCAGAAGGCGACTGCACATTCAGCTTCGGACTGACATCAGTGAGTGCGCAGAAGGCGTCTGCGCATTCGGCTTCGGACTGATGTGAGTGAGTGAGGAGGCAGGCGAATTATGTATTAAGATAGACTGCATTTGTCCTGTGAGTATCTTTTTTCCTGCTGCTGAATGCATTCAAATTTCACATTGGGATTAATAAAGTTAACTGTAGCATTTTGGACTACAAGTTTAGATGAATTGCTCTCAACAATTTAAACTTGGCAACGAGTTTTATTTTATGCATTTAGCAGAACACCTTAGGACGGACAAATGATACAATATATACACTGGAGGCTTATTACACTCTTAAGAGGTTTCCAGCTACTCTTAAATCTTTTAAATGCAAGTACCATCTTTATTGAACTGACAGGGGACATACTTTAAAAATTTAGTGGCAACATTAAACACCATAATATATATATATATATATATATATATATATATTATATATATATAAACTGCAGTAAACAAACTTACATTTTTATCATTGATCAATGGGAAAATTGCAACATTCCTGGTAAAGCATCAGCATATGAGGCACTATGTGCGCTACAATTCAATGTCTTAAGGTTACTGATTGTACATCTATCACACTCTAAGATTTCAGTTAAAATTTGATTAAAAAAGTATAAACATCACATTTAACATCTAAAGTAGAAAAATGGAACACAATTTTCACAAATGCAAGTTTAGATAATATTTGCAAAATGCTAAATACAGCAATGACAATTCTTCATGCCCACAAAAAAAAGAGCAGTAACTTGTCAGTTGACCACATTTTTGTAAATTACTCAACCACATGCAGAAATACTGCAACAACAAACAACGTGTTATAACATTTGTATTGGCATGATTCAGTTTTGCTTTATCAATAAAAAAATAAAAAGGTACAGTTAAGACTTGTTGGATTCAGCTTAAATCTTCACACTTTTACTTGGATCCAGATTGCAGTGTAGCTTCAATGCTTTGAAGACCTGCTAAATTACCTTTTACTGTTGAAGCCACAGAAAAACTTGCTCATGGTCATTTAACAGTACCCACTTCATTTTGTCAAGCAGCAATTTCAGCTAATGCTGCTGTGATAAATAGTTTACATTTATATAGTGCTTTTCCCACTAACCAAAGCGCTTCAGTGAGTGGTGGAGCAACTTCAACCACCACTAATGTGAAGTATGCACCAGGATGACCTGATGGCAGCCATTTTTGTGCCAGTATGCTCACCACACATTAGCTGTTAGGTAGTGAAGAGGAGAGACAAAGAGAGATAGAGAATTATATATAAATGAGGACTCCGATGAAAGAGGAATGACTAGGAGGCCAGAATGATGGTGGGCAATTTAGTCTGGACATCAGGATACACCCTACTCTTTACTAAAGATGCCCATGGATCTTTTATGACAATAGAAAGTCAGGACATCTGTAAAAATGGCTCTATCCTTCGGATGAGATGTAAAACAGAACAGTTTCCCCATCACTGCACTGGGGCATTGGGGTCCACATTCAGACTGAAAGGTAAGCACCCCTTGCTGGCCTCACCAACACCTCTTTTAGTAGCAACCCAAACTTTTCCTAGATGGTCTCCCATTTAAGGACAGGCCGGGCCCAAACATGCTTAGCTTCAGGTGGTTGACTTGTTCATCTCAGTTAAATTTCTAGTGCAATGAGCCATACCACATGCACTTATGAATCCTTTTAAAATTAAAGTAGAATGCTTTTTCTGAAAACTACCAAACTTCACTCCAGTAATTCTTGTTAAAGAAATATAGGACACACTCTTAAGAAAGCAGTTCAACACTATGTGAAATATTACATACATAGAGCAGTTGCACAAATATTTTAACTCTATAATGATGCACCAGAGAAAATACCTTGCTAATTTAGAAACCAAGAAGTGTATACAGAGGCCCATTGCCACTATGCTGAAGACACAGGAAGACCGAATGATGAAACATAGGACTTATTGAACAATTTTCATTGTATTTCTGCAATATTTTCAAAAAAGATTGGCCTTATTTGTTAACACTGCCATATTATTTAATACGTGAGCATTCAAATTATGTTCGCAGGAGGCTCTGTTGATACTGGGGACAAGTGTAGATTGATAGGTGCATTCATAGCAGTAATGAGGAGCTGCAGAAACATTTTTATGGAGGACAAACATTGCATCTCAAACATTACTAATTGGTTTTCAAAGTCAAAATGTACAGTATGTTTATCTTGCAAATAGCAATGGTTACTTGGCATTGTGCAGAATTTACACCAAGATTTGCCCATTTGTTTCTGCCTTCATCTCATGTGTAGGTTTGAGCACAGTTGTATTTTTAAAATTAGGTATACCATTAGCAGAAATGCTTAAGAGTTTTATACAGATCATACAATTAAGATGGATAAAGTTTCAAAGAGAGTACTGCCCATTATTTAAACTGCAAAAAAACAAACTTCTTAATTAGCAGTAAAACCAGGCTTATCAGTGCTCATGAATAAAAGTCATGCTTAGTCTACCCTATAACTTAAATAATCAGCTTTACTCTTGGGCCAAAACAGCTATGTGGGAACTTAACCTAGGTTGTCAAAATCTTAAGTACAGATAAACTTAATAAACCTTTAGAGCAAGTAGCATACTCTATGAAAGCCAAGAACAAAAAAAGTGGGGAAGTGCATTTAAGGCTGAATCCAGAAAGCACACTTCTATAGGGTAATAGATTAAAAGGGTTTGGGGAAAGAGCAATGTAGTTTAAAAAGATACATAAAGTGTGACAAAAGATGTAAAGGTTTAAGACATAGTTGAAACATTATACATGCATACTAAATATCATCCAGTGAGGTTAATCCATATTACTAACCGAGAATGGTAAACCGGATGGCATGGACACAGGTACATGGCGATGGGACCATGAGACGTACTGCGCAGGCGCGTACAGCGCACATATCATAAACCTCACGCGAAGTTGTATCCACCGCGCACGAAGGAGTCACGGCCCAAAAACGAAAGAGCTCAACTGACGTGAATGAGAAATGAAGCAACAACACGCCCATGGCTAACGACTGCCGACAGCGCCACACACACAAAAAAAAAAGGACTCTGCGCTGCAGCCCAGATTCAAATGGAAGAGGCTACGGAGGCCCCACAGGTCCATAAAGTACGGAAGGCGCAGGCGTCACCGCCATATTGTGAGTGGCACTACTGCGGAGTGAAGGCACACGCGTCACCGCCATATTGTGAGTGGCACTACTGCGGAGTGAAGTTAGGAATAATGTGCTGCTTGGGTCGACCAATGTATTTCAGGATACCCAACGCCGGGGGTAGGCGAGCGAAGCGAGCAGGGGGCGGAGCCCCCTTGTATTTATATAACTAGGTTTCCACTTAAAATATTCAACTTCATGCATTTCTACATGTTTTGATAGTCTTTCAGACCCTAAATTTTTAAGTGTTTTATAGTGCAATCAACCAGCTAGTTGCACATTAGTTTTGCTGTTAGGGAAACTAAAACGAAAGCTCTGGTGTAATTTGTAAGGAATACACAGGTTAAACTTTCCATTAGCAATGAATAAAGAAATTACTCAACTGTCAGAAAAGATAGTACCTGTACTCCAAGAAAGTTAATGGCAAAAAGGTCAAAATTTAGTCAAATTGTCTTACCTCAAGTACTAGAGCAACAAACAGATTCACCCACATGATAGCTGAAGTAAGCCACCAAGCCACAAAGTAGATTTTAGACCACCTGAAATACACATTACAAGCATTGACTTGCTGACAGATAAGCCATATTTGACAGATTCATAAAAACTGAGGCCTTTCTTCAGTAATATACAAAAAAAAGATTCAACATATGCCTGAAGGGTAACATTAAGTTTTCCAGTTTGGCAAAAGTAAAAAAAAAAAAAAAAGCCAAGTTTTAGTTTACCTCATCAATATGTACTGCATTTATTGCAAGTTGCATAAATAACATGGGGAGGAACAGACTGGGGGACAGAAAGGATTTTTAGATCGATTGATCTGATAGAGATATTTATACTGTATATAAAAGTAAAGTTTCATTGCTTCAGTTTTGAATGAGTTGAGGGAAAAAAAACAAAACAACACATTAAAGAAAACCATGCCTCCCCACTTAATACCCAACCCTTGTTTCAATTAGCAGTGTCCTGGGGGTGAGGTGAAAAAATACACCAGACCCAGCATATAGCAGCATGAATAAACAGGCTGATTGTGTAAGACAGGAGTTCTTAATCTTTCATAACTCAATTTAGTCATCATTTAAATCAAGATGAAGATTCATTAGTCTAACCTATCCATTTTTTTTTTTTAAATGAACAGCTAAAAACCCCTCACCATATAAATGTGACAATTCTGAACTGCCACTGACCCTTTTGTATTACTCCTCTCTTCTTGGCACCCTGCTGTGACATGTGATGTTTGAGACAATTTGGAGGTAACAATACTTAAGTATTTTGGTTTGCAGTGCTGTAGTAAAGTGAGGTCCACAACTGATTGGCATCTATTTAAATAATCACCGCAATCACGTCTTGGTACGTGGGGACGTGGTAGTGTGGCAAGAGTGGTTCCCACTCGTGATGCAGTAGCGGGCAGTTCTACAGTAAGTGCACAGGTGTAGGATCGTCCATGACCCTAATCAATACCAGGTGGAGCTGGTGTAGGAGTGAGCGAGCAAGCCAAGGAAAGCAGGCTTGAGGGTAGAAGACCGATAAGGCAGCAGGGGTTGAGGAAGCTTGGGAGGAGAGCCCCACTGTGAGTGCCCTAGCTTTTGGAGACCCAAGTCTTGGTCTGGTGAGGGAATCTGTTTGTAGCTATGGGATGGCAGGCAAATGAACCTGAGGAAGGTCAGCTGCGTCTGCTGTTTGGGCAACTTCTCTGCTGTAAGACCCACATGGAGGGAAGCCCCCAGTGTTAAATCCGTTAACAGTCACTTTTTTTTTTTTTTTTTAAAAACCCGGTACCACCACCTTTTAATTTATTGGGATTATTTTAACCTCCACCTTTTCACCTGTTTTAACGAATTATTTATGAACTAGCCGACACCCGCCGTAGCATACGGCGGTGTAAGAATAGGAACGGAAAAATGTGAGAAAGGAATTCAGAAATCAAGAAGAAATAAATTACTTCTTGAAAGATGCAGTGTGCATGGAGAATTTCCGGCCAAGCAGGATTACACGTGAAAGTGATAAATAAATCAGGCTTTCCGAATTTACATACTATGGCCATGGCATCCTGATAGTTTTGTTGCATGTATCTTGGACTTCCTGGAAATGTGGACGGTAATATTATAATTTTGCCTACATGTACATTTTCAGCATTTGCTTGCAGTGCATCTGATAGTTCCACGCGCAGATCTTGATGTAATCTGAGATAGTTGAGACGTGCGCCCTCTGTTTTAACATACGCGTCTACGACGTACTGTTGGAATAATTTGCCGCTGGAGTGCAAAATACTAAAAGTATTCCTCATTGCTAATCTGTACGTGTAAAATTGGCATTGAGTAAGCCTTATTCGCTTGGCGGCTCTTTTATCAGGAACATGTTGTAAATCTTTGTGCCAGCCAATGTCTCCGCAAAGGAATAAAAGTGGGTAAACCATAAGATCGCAATTCATATTGAGCGTGGAAATCTGTTTACAGGAGTTGCCTATGGGATAGATGCAAATGTCCCGTTCGTCAGTCGGTTAGCCACCCTCTCCGACAAAAATCGCTGCAACATCAGTGTGACATGTTGGGGTATTGTATCGTTGTAAATCCTGTCTAGGGTCAAACACATATTATATTATTATTATTATATATATATATATATATATATATATATATATATATATATATATATATATATATATATATATATATATATATATATATATATATATATATATATAATTTTTTTATACACACACACACTGTACTATTTTATATTATATACAGGGGTCCAATAGCTTGGCTTTAGTATTAGCTAGAGCATTGCTAGAATAGTGGCTTTAAATTCAAGTGATGAGTCAAAATACTGCACATATAAATAGGCACCACTTAAGGGTCAGAAGGAGCAGTATAAAAAGTGCTTTAAAATATTTAAAATGCACAAACAGATTAAACATTTCTCAGGAAATGATCGAGTATGCATAAGGATAAGAAACAAAGCAGCACAAACTTACGGGGAGGAGTATCTGGAATAAGCTTCCATGAAAACTTGCCAGTTGTTGACAACCATGACATCATACAACAGCACCAAAGTTGCCTAAAAACACAAAAAAATGTAATTATGATGTATGTCTATTCGTCTCACTGAGATTAGGGTGAAGTTTGTATAAGCTAAAGCAATATTTGGTACTTACTGCAAAGTCATCAAAATTGTTAGGCCAGTAAGCAAGCTGCTCATATGTGCCACAAACTGCTGTGTAGTTAACGGTGTCTTCCTCTGCACTGGAGTTGACAACTACACTAAAAGTGAATTATGGCATTTTAGTAGGGAAAAATTTTCAGTGTTTCTCCCCACCCCACTAGGTTTAGGTCAAAAACTTGTAAAAATGTAATTATAATAGTAAAACATTTTAAATAACTACTTCAAAAACTAGGTGTAACCATTGGGTTACTAGACAATGACGTAAAAAAAAATAACATTTCGCTGTGAAAAGTCATTCATGACAAAGGGGAAAAAAAAAAAGCATTAACGCAGCTTGGCTCTTTAGTAAACAAAAAAGATATGGATTATGCGCTGCATAAAAATTGTACACCAAACTTCATAGGCATTTCACAGCTTTAGGATACATACCATTGGGAATGGAGACCTTGGCTAATGAATTCTACTGCAAATTATGCAATCCATTCCTAGCAACATGCCCTTTTTGCTGTGGTATTTCACACAGAGTAGGGTAAGATTGTTTCACTCTTAATTATTGAACATATCAAAAAGGGAAATCTACAGATTTTCAAGAGCGAGATGTTTTAGGGTAGACAACTTTAAAAATTTGTACCCAAAATACTTTACATTCTTGCACTGAGAACTCATTCCGTAACCAAATCAATCATCTTCAATTTTCTTGCAGATTAGTCTTAATGTTAAAAAAGTGATCTAACGTTCGTATACAGTTACATTTGAACTGTAACTGTTCAAAAACAGTTAAACTTATTTTAAAAGGAAATTGACACACAAACCATTTGTCCCCAAGCTATCTTTTGGCTCAGCAATATTTAATCACCATAATTTACTTTTAACCAAGTCTAAAGCACAACAGCAAAAACAGATTTTTTGGTTACCTTGAAATAATGCAATACTGGCCTACATCTGTAAAGTGATGAGGACAGGAAGGTCAAAACTAAATGGGTGTTGGTAAGAACACATTTCCCTATATAACACTCATACCTTGTGTTATTTGGAGGTGTGATTGCACCTTGAAATAGTATAATTCCAACAACTGCAAACACATAGTAAACAACCTGTTGACACAAAGTAAAAAGCTGTATTAGAGGATAAAGCATGTTTAGGTTTTCAAGTCTATCAGAACTGTCACTTACCACTAGGATACCAGCAAATGCTCGCAAGTTCTTTACGATGTCCAACAAGGTGCTTGCAACAAGCCCCATCAGCTGAAAGATGCAGAAAAATACACCAGTAAATACAGAAAACAAGATATACTGTATTCTCCAACCTTTAGTGGTGTGCATTACGTTTAAGAGCATAAAAGCTACATTTCCAGCTAAGTCAGAATAGGTATGCTACACCAGAAAAAGCACTTTAAAGCTTAAGTATTTTAACATATTCTGAGGGTGGTAAAGGTCAGCTTTTATATTACAATACTAAAGTGTACTAACTCACTGGTTGTAGAGAGTCTCCAACATCTTTTCAAAACAGCAAACCACAGAGATCCTTAGTCTATTCTGATTAACTACAAACACCATGCATGATGGAGCCAAATGAACCAGAAAACCTTTTGGTACCACTAAAATGTTGCAGGCTTCTTTGGATTCATTACATGCAAAATATGCAATCTATACAAAAACTACTTAGAAAATCGTGTGTAACATTTCAAATAACTAAAAATGGTCCATACAGTACTTCCACGTAAATTACACTTTTGTAAAATCTTTGAGTGATTTTCACTATACAATCCTTGTACAGTACAAATGCACTGCCTGGATTTAACTAAGCAAATAGGTAAGTAACTTCCATTGGATAACTACTACAGTGATTAATGTGTTTCAGCTGGCAACAAATTTAGCCCTAACTGATGAACAGTAACTTCTCATTTCTTAAGCAACCATGTTGCGGTCATATAGTTGGCCTGCATCAAGCAAATTACTAAGATTGCTAAAACTACTAAAACTGGGTTAAGAACTGTTCAACACATTAAAACCTGGAAGGATAGTGGTGAACCATGCATGATCTTTGGTGGGAAAAACACAGTGCAAGTCAAAGCGACATTTAATAGTGAAAGCATTTCCACATGCACAACGTGAAGAGAACAAGGTATCGTGAAGCTACTGGAGCAATAGAAGAGCATGTGGTGTGACGAGTCAAGATTTACCCTGTTCCAGAGTGATGGGCACATCAGGGTAACAGGAGGAGCAGATGAAGTGATGCACCCATCATTCCTGGTGTCTACCATACAAGCCTGTGGAGGCTGGGTTATGATCTTGAGTTGGTTCAGTTGATCAGGTCTAGGTTTAGCAAAGTTATGTGCCCACCAAAAAAGTGAGCAGACTACCTGAATATACTGCATGACCAGGTTCCCCCCCAATCAATGGATTTTTTTTCTTCCCTTATGGCACAAGCATATTTCAAGATGACAATGCTAGGATTTATTGTGCTCAAATTATGCAAGAGTGGTTCAGGGAGCATAAGAATTTTCACACAGATTGGCCACCACAGAGTCCAGGCCTTAAGGCAGTCCAATGAAACAGAGCGTGCAAGTTTTTTGGTCAGTTAGTGTATATGCTCATGTACATAAAATCTTGCATGTATTACAAAGTTATTATGAACAGAAATTGAATCCAGTGAACAACTTCAATAAAATTTAATTTGAAACTAAAAAACTTTGGGTCAGATTAAGTAAACAAGTTTTATAGACAGACACCCCACACAAGGTGAAAAAGGATTCCCTCATTCTTCATGAATCTTTCATGATTTACAGGTTGAAAACTCTGTACCCAATTTGCTTACATGAAACACATGATCTGACCCTTTTTTTTTTTTTTTTTTTTAACTCCCTCTCCCAGCATTCCTAGTTCATTAGTAACTGTTATTGGAAGGTTTTCTACATTAAAATTATCCTCACTGAAGTTAGTTATTTCATCTGTCATTGTAATAATTCTTTGCACTCACACTCTTTATTCCTTCTTGTAGTGATTTGACAGTTTTAAAATTATACTAGCTGAGCAATATATTAAAAAAATAAAGTTTGCTCTTAACTAAAACTTACAAAAGTGAGCCCCATGAACCCCTCTTTTTCAATCATGTGCACTCTAATTTGTGTTTATTTTTTTTTCTACTTCAATTACAATACTTATTTGAATTAGTTTCCCCTTATCTTTGTGTAGATAGATAGATACTTTATTAATCCCAAGGGGAAATTCCCTTTACAATCAACACTGCTAGTATAAGCATTTGAGACTCTCTCATATGTTTGGTACTAGTCCTTTATTTTTCTTCCATTTTACCTTTATATTACACTTTCCACATTGTATAAATTTAATTTTCGGTAGTGAATTGCTTTTAGCCCTTAAGTTGTGTCGTTTGTCTAACTAGTGATAGACAAAACAAGTGTCACCAAGATAAACTGGTCATGTAAAGGGCCACACAGACTCAAACTCCCAGAATGCACTTTGCTTAACAGAGCATGCACAGATGCTAGCCATTTCAGAGAGGAAGAGCAAAAAAAAAAACTCTGTGATCTGTACAGAATGGTATCCAACAGACTTAAGCATTCTAAATATGTAGACTGACTGACCAACAAGCCTAAGTGATAGAATCATGCCACTGCCAGAGGAAGTGGAAACTCCATTACAGCCGATTTTCACACTTCTACAGAACTAATACTGTACCGAGTGTTGTGCAAATTTCATAAGCAGCCACCAAAGTACTGCTGAAAGCAGTAACTGTCCAATTTCTAAGACTGGGAATATATTAGTTTTGCCAAAAGGTATTTTGGCTGCACAGGTAAGCAAATTATGTGCAGTAAAAGCACAAAGGAATGCAGTTCATAGGGGTCCACAGTATCAGTAGGGAACGGAGTTGTGCTACTTCCAACAGCAGTACAAACCAAGTGGTTACCCTTGACTGCAACCAAAGATGGGGAGATGACCGCCCATACAGTCAGAATAGGGATAAAAATGTGAGGAAGGACACAAGGAGGTATACGCCTAGAATGGCTGTTTACTTCCTGAATAGGGAATCAATCATGTGCTGGACTTTAAGACACTCACACGACTGGCTGCTCTGCTTTCAGTGCTACACTTAGAAGGGGGCAATGTGGTATATGGACAAATACCTCATTGAATGTGGAGCCTGTTGCCTTTACTGATCAGGAGACAGAAACAATGGATGGTCTCAGTGAATGTGATAAGACAGAACATGGTTGGCATTTCCTTGCCTGGTCAGGATGGTTAGCATTCCTTTTCCCAGCTGGGAGACAAAAAAAAAAAAAAAAAAAAAAAAAAAGTGTCTGAAGGGCACTAAGAGGCTGCCTCCTGTGCTCATCTCTCTTCTCCGTACAGTACGGGAACAGTATCCCTTCTGGCAAGACCCATGTGCGTATAACTGAAGGGCAACAAAGGTTCTGTAAGGTTAATCTGTTGGGTTCCAAGGGTCATGCCAGGGGAAGCTATTGGGAGAACAGTCTCTCTCCCCCATCCCATCTTGAAGTGGTTATGCCCCGACTTGGAAGTGCTTCCTGGAGTCTATGATTGGAAACCAGAATACTCCTGGGTTTGGTTCAAAAGAGGTTTAGATTTAGCTTGCTCTGTTAAAAATTTTAAATTACACAAGATGCCTTCAGAATGCTGCAAACAAGTTAGCTCCTTGTGAAACTATTTGCTTTACTTCCTTGTGCAAAAAAAATGTGAGCTGCCTAGTTCCGAAGAGGCATTTCAGAACAAGTGCACTCCAGTGTCATGGATACAAGCTTGTGTCAATTAATGTTGACTATCAGAAGCAGAAATACTACTTATGCCCTACTTGCCTCAACAAGCAGCAGCATACTTTTAGATTCTACCAGGGGTGTCTAAGTCTGGGCCTGGAGGGCTGCAGGTTTTCATTCTAACCCTCTTCCTAATCAGTGACCAGTTTTCACTGCTAATTAAATTCTTTCCCTTTATTTTCATTGCCCTGTTTAAGGAATCAGTGCTCGGAATGGATTCTTTTCTTCATTAAATGACAGCCAAACAGTGGGACATGAAACAAGCCAACAGATGACCAGCAAAATTGGGGCTTCAAACTCCAACCAATTTCACTCCAATCTATTTCTTAATGAGAAGCAGATTTGTTCTGTTAAACTCATTTAAATTCCATGGCTTGTTGCTGCTCTCATTCTGCCACAGCAGACACTTCCTAAACTGTTGATTTTCTGTTTTTTCTAAGAACACAGTCAACATGTTTTGTTGACCTGAGCAGATCAACCTTACGGAGGCATTCACCTTTATTTTCAGATATTGAGTGAAGGACACAGGTGAGCTGGTCATGTGGCGACTTGTTGTGTCTCACTATTTGACAGCTAATTAAGGAAAAACAAACCAAAGGGACCCGAGTCACATTAATTAAAATTAAGGCAAAAGTTAATTAGCAGCAAAAACTGGTCACTAATTAAGACTATGGTTAGAATGAAACCCTGCAACCACTGCGGCCCTCCAGGACCAGAGTTCAACACCTGTGTTCTAGAGACAAAGGTTCAGAATCCATGACATCACGGCCTTAAAAGATTTTATAGATTTGCTTAAAAAGAAAAAAGATATTCCGTGAAGAAGTTTATGGATCAGAACTTTTATTTAACTGCTAAATTGTTTTTCTCCCCCACTCTAATACTGCTAGCAACAGAAATGTGTAGTAAGGATAAAAGTTAGTCAGGCTAGGCTGAAGAAGGAAAAAAAAAAAAAAAAAAAAAAAAAAAGTACCTGTATGTGTGGAATAACCCGCAGGAACCTGAAGACTATTAGCAAGTTCACCATTCTGATAAGCTCCAAGAGAGACATAAGACCTGGCACATCAGAACCCCTAAAAAGAGACATTAACATTAATTTTTCCATAGCTGTGGTTTTGAACATTACTGTGTATTGGGCTATTCAGGAACAGGTCACTCAGTTACAGAAATAATTAAACTGTTGATGTAAATAAAAGGCTGTGATAGGCACCAGTTTCCCATAACTCTGACCTATTATATATATATGCAAGTTAAGAAATGTATGGCTGAAGCAGTGTCAGAATCTACAGCAAACCAAATGCTTATTTCATAAAGGCACTCTTATGAGTACCACAAATGCAATTAGAAGTGAAGCAAGATGACCTTTTATTAGCTAACTAAGCAGATAGAAATATGCAAGATTTTGAGGCAGCTCAAGCCCCTTATGGCAACTTGCAGGTATGGGCCGGTTCAGTTGGCCATTTAAAGTTGTCATTTTTCTTCAGTTCTCTTTGTACTGTTAGCCATTATGGACGGATGGATGGATGGATGGAGCTCTCTCTCTCTCTATTACTATTCATTGTCTTCCTTGTCATGCACTATACTGGCCTGCTGAGCGTAATACACCCACCAAGTACTTGAGGTGCTGACACAACGGTAAAGTAGCTTTAACACCTTTGCGGGAGCCACCTGTGTCTTAACAACAGCTTCTTACACAGCAAGCATCAGAAGCTAAAAATTATCATGAACACATTCAAGAATACAACTCTTCTCTAGCGTTTGCTTCCATGGGTGCACAGATAACTTAACCTCCTGGCCACAGACCATACCGTTATAAAATACACGGGCAAATTTATCACCAAATCTCTCCACTATACCCTAACACTTCTACCTCTCCAGGATATGGACAGTTGTATGTTTGACACAGCGTGAGCTACTGAAGTACGCTTACAAAATAAAGCAAATTCTGCATGCAGCTAAAATGTACTTCTCCAGCTAGATTCCATGCTCAGAACCATCAACCCCTTCGCTAAATCTTACAAACACATGCATGAAATCGCTCAGTTCTATCCAACAGCATCTGTACGAATGGTTTTCAACAAAACCCTTAAGCAGGATTTACGACGATATGCCCCAACATGTCACACCTATGTTGCAGCGGTTTTCGTCGGAGAAGATGGTGAAATGCCTGCTGAAAGGGACATTTGCATCTATCCTGTAAACAGATTTCCACGCTCAATATAAATTGCGATCCTATGGTTTACCTACTTTTATTCCCTTACGGAGACATTGGCTGGCACAAAGATTTACAACATGTTCCTGATAAAAGAACCGCCAAGCGAATTAGGCATACTCAATGACAATTTTACACGTACAGATTAGCAATGAGGAATACTTTTAGTATTTTGCACTCCAGTGGCAAACTATTCCAACAGTATGTCGTAGATGTGTATGTTAAAACAGAGGGCGCGCGTCTCAACTATCTCAGATCACATCAACAAGATCTGCGCATTGAACTATCAGACACACTGCAAGCAAACGCTGAAAATAACGTTCGTGTAGGCAAACTGATCAAATTACCATCCACATTTCCAGGAAGTCCAAGATACATCAACATTTATATAGCACATTTTCATACAAAAAGTAGCTCAAAGTGCTTTACATAATGAAGAAAAGAAAAATAAAAGACAAAATAAGAAATTAAAATAAGACAACATTCGTTAACATAGACAAGGAGTAAGGTCCGATGGCCAGGGTGGACAGAAAAAACAAAACACACCAGAAAGCTGGAGAAAAAAAAAAAAAATATGTAGGGGTTCCAGGCCACGAGTCCGCCCAGTACCCTCTGGGCATTCTACCTAACATAATATGAAACATGCAACAAAACTATCAGGATGCCATGGCCATAGTATGTAAATTCAGAAAGCCCGATTTATTTATCGCTTTCACATGTAATCCTGCTTGGCCGGAAATTCTACATGCACACTATCTTTCAAGAAGTATTTATTTATTCTTGATTTCTGAATTCCTTTCTCACCGTTTTCCGTTCCTATTCTTACACTGCCGTATGCTATGCCGGGAGTCGGCTAGTTCTAGTTTAACAAAATCTCAACAGAACAAGTACAAAAATTATCTTCATTTGACCATGAAACCCATGTTTAGATGTTTGGAAAAACGCACACACACGATAAATGCCACTGAAATATTCTAATATAAAAGGTGATTTGCCCATCACGCCTTAAAATTAACATTTAATCCAAAATGTTTCTACTTGCATTGATGGATATAATTTTTACAACTTCTAGATGCATCCAAAATCAAATTTCTTTATACAAGCTCTTGACGGTATAGAAGAAACAAAGTTTCAAAAAGAAAACTTGCAAAGATTTGATTTCAATATCAATACTAAAGTAAAGTAAATAGCTACGCATTAGTTTTCATCTCCCTTACTTAAGAGGCTTCAAGTGACCAGACATATGCAGATAACCATAAGACTACACCAATTATCAGGTTAAGAAGCTGGACTTTAAGCCCCACAGCTATTTGTTCAATGCCTAACTGACTTACTGAGTCACACGAAGTAATTTGCTTATCTTGTCTGCATTACCATGTTCTTATGTCACAAGGGGTAAAAGGCCTACCAAAACATTCAATTTAAATAATATGTGAATGTTCAAAGAAAAAAAAAATAGACGGAAAATGTTGCACAGGTGACAGGGCTTTAGAAGTGCCATACTTGAGTTACTCTGTACTTCATAAATTTTCCAGACACTGAAACATTAAAAATCACTTAAGTCAAACATTAAATAGCATTATCAATTATAATGGAGACATGGATTTGTTAAATGCTGGGTATCTGATTAACATTAACTAAATTAAGTAATGTGTCCTTAAAGGGCAAACAATCCTTAACTTAATCTCAACCAGAAATACATGCTAATTTAGTCTTCTGGTACACAAAGCTGTTTGACAGAGGTGTGAGCTACCTTAAATTAGCGAGGAGTATGTTTAGGACTTTCAATAAAGACTTGAAACAGGACTGGCCCCTACTTTAACAGTAGGCAGGTCAACAAGAATCCTTACTTATTAACTCCTATATAAGTAATTAAATCATTAGACAAAAGTCCATATAATTAGTGGTAAGTTATATTTAAGGCACTTGTTCCATCTGTCTTCTAAATAGAAAATGAAAATTCCAAAATTCATAAAATCCCATTGCTTATAATGCGACCATACTACACAACCAAGAGGAAAATGTCTCGGGTTATTGACCTACTCTACAGGCACATGTCCACCACCTGTATGGTGGATCCCTTTCTCACATTGTCCGTAGCTCCTAATTAGCATGTTTCCATACATTTTAGTTTATGGATACATTTTCAGAAGAGGCTGGAGATATGTATGATACCAGTACAATTTCAAAGATTAGCTTTTGTAATATGGTAAAATGTGACAACCATGAATGGATGCATGCATAAAATTTAAAAAAGGTCTTAGGTTTCAGTTGCAAATCTTAATGTTTGAGAGGTTTTGTTTAGTACTAAATTTGTATTATGAGGCATCTTTTCCTTGCAGTTGCAAGAATAACTGAACATTTTCTATCGAGTGCACACATCTGTGAAAAAGAAAGGTATGAATAACCAGACAGACCAGCTTACTTTTCTTTCATGCGGCTAATTCACCTGCTGGTGCCATTACATTACGTCATTTTCATTCATGCTCTTAGAAAGTGCTAAATGGTAGAGACAAATGGTCGCTTATCCAAATGAGCATTTGTACACTCCAATCTTTTACAATGAGACCATCTGAATTAGTGGTTTACTCCATCTCCTAGCACATGCATGTACAACCCCAATTCCAATGAAGTTGGGACATTGTGTAAAACGTAAATAAAAATACAATGATTTGCAAATCCTTTTCAACCTATATTTAATTGAATACACTACAAAGACAAGATATCGAATGTTCAAACTGATAAACATTATTGTTTTGCAAATCTTCACTCATTTTGAATTTGATGCCTGCAACACGTTCCAAAAAAGCTGGGACAGGGGCAGCAAAAGACTGGGAAAGTTGAGGAATGTTCAAAAAACACCTGTTTTGAACATTCCACAGGTGAACAGGTTAATTGGAAACAGGCGTTTGTCATGATTGGGTATAAAAGGAGCATCCCCAAAAGGCTCAGTCGTTCACAAGCAAGGATGGGGCGAGGTTCACCACTTTGTGAACAACTGCATGGGCAAATAGTCCAGCAGTTTAAGAAAAACATTTCTCAACGTACAATTCGCAAGGAATCTAGGGATTTCATCATCTACTGTTCATAATATCCAAAGATTCAGAGAATCTGGAGAAATCTGCACGTAAGCGGCAAGGCCGAATACCAACACTGGATGCCCGTGACCTTCGATCCCTCAGGCGGCACTGCATTAAAAACCGACATCATTCTGTAAAGTATATTACCACTTGGGCTCAGGAATACTTCAGAAAACCATTGTCAGTTAACACAGTTCGTCGCTACATCTACAAGTGTAAGTTAAAACTCTACTATGCAAAGTGAAAGCCATATACAGTGCATCCATAAAGTATTCACAGCGCATCACATTTTCCACATTATGTTACAGTCTTATTCCAAAATGGATTAAATTCATTTTTTCCTCAGAATTCTACACACAACACCGTATAATGACAATGTGAAAAAAGTTGGTTTATGCAAATTAAAAATAAAAAAAAAAAACAACTGAGAAATCACATGTACATAAGTATTCACAGCCTTTGCTCAATACTTTGTCGATGCACCTTTGGCAGCAATTACAGCCTCAAGTCTTTTTGAATATTATTACATTTATATATGATGCCACAAGCTTGGCACACCTATCCTTGGCCAGTTTCGCCCATTCCTCTTTACAACACCCCTCAAGCTCTATCAGGTTGGATGGGAAGCATCGGTGCACAGCCATTTTAAGATCTCTCCAGAGATATTCAATTGGATTCAGGTCTGGGCTCTGGCTGGGCCACTCAAGGACATTCACAGAGTTGTCCTGAAGCCACTCCTTTGATATCTTGGCTGTGTGCTTAAGGTCGTTGTCCTGCTGAAAGATGACCTGTCGCCCCAGTCTGAGGTCAAGAGCGCTCTGGAGCAGATTTTCATCCAGGATGTGTCTGTACATGGCTGCAGTCATCTTTCCCTTTATCCCGACTAGTTTCCCAGTCCCTGCCGCTGAAAAACATCCCCACAGCATGATGCTGCCACCACCATGCTTCACTGTAGGGATGGTATTGGCCTGGTGATGAGCGGTGCCTGGTTTCCTCCAAACGTGACGCCTGGCATTCACACCAAAGAGTTCCAATCTTTGTCTCATCAGACCAGAGAATTTTCTTTCTCATGGTCTGAGAGTCCTTCAGGTGCCTTTTGGCAAACTCCAGGCAGGCTGCCATGTGCCTTTTACTAAGGAGTGGCTTCCATCTGGCCACTCTACCATACAGGCCTGATTGCAGCAATCAACCAGAGATGGTTGTCCTTCTGGAAGGTTCTCCTCACTCCACAGAGGACCACTGGAGCTCTGACAGAGTGACCATCGGGTTCTTGGTCACCTCCCTGACTAAGGCCCTTCTCCCCCGATCGTTCAGTTTAGATTGCCGGCCAGCTCTAGGAAGAGTCCTGGTGGTTTCGAACTTCTTCCACTTATGGATGATGGAGGCCACTGTGCTCATTGGGACCTTCAAAGCAACAGAAATTGTTCTGTAACCTTCCCCAGATTTGTGCCTCGAGACAATCCTGTCTCGGAGGTCTACAGACAATTCCTTTGACTTCATGCTTGGTTTGTGCTCTGACATGAACTGTCAACTGTGGGACCTTATATAGACAGGTTATTGGACATGATTTGGAAAGGCACACAACTGAATTTACCACAGGTGGACTCCAATGAAGCTGCAGAAACATCAAGGATGATCAGGGGAAACAGGATGCACCTGAGCTCAATTTTGAGCTTCATGGCAAAGGCTGTGAATACTTATGTACTTTCTCAATTTTTTTTATTTTTAATAATTTTTTTTTGTGGTGTGTAGAATTCTGAGGAAAAAAATGAATGTAATCCATTTTGAAATAAGGCTGTAACATAACAAAATGTGGAAAAAGTGATGCGCTGTGAATAGTTTCCGGATGCACTGTATCAATACCACCCAGAAACGCCGCCAGCTTCTCTGGGCCCGAGCTCATCAGAGATGGACTGACGCAAAGTGGAAAAGTGTGCTGTGGTCCGACGAGTCCACATTTCAAATTGTTTTTGGAAATCATGGATGTCGTGTCCTCTAGGCCAAAGTTCAAAAGCCAGCATCTGTGATGGTATGGGGGTGTGTTAGTGCCCATGGCATGGGTAACTTGCACATCTGTGAAGGCACCATTAATGCTGAAAGGTACATACAGGCTTTGGAGCAACATATGCTGCCATCCAAACAACGTCTTACAGGGACGTCCCTGCTTATTTCAGCAAGACAATGCGAAGCCACATTCTGCAAGTGTTAGAACAGCGTGACTTCGTAGTAAAAGAGTGCGGGTACTAGACTGGCCTGCCTGCAGTCCAGACCTGTCTCCCGTTGAAAATGTGTGGCGCATTATGAAGCGCAAAATACGACAACGGAGACCCCGGACTGTTGAGCAACTGAAGTTGTACATCAAACAAGAATGGGAAAGAATTCCACCTACACAGCTTCAACAATTAGTGTCCTCAGTTCCCAAACACTTATATCGCCGTTCCTTTTAACAACACTCAATAACAGTGGTAAACATGCCCCTGTCCCAGCTTTTTTGGAACGTGTTGCAGGCATCAAATTCAAAAGGAGTGAAGATTTGCAAAACAACACAGTTTATCAGTTTGAACATTCGATGTCTTTGTAATGTATTCAATTGAATATAGGTTGAAAAGGATTTGCAAATCATTGTATTCTGTTTTTATTTATGTTTTACACAACGTTCCAACTTCATTGGAATTGGGGTTGTAGATCGCCTTTGCATACATTAGTTGGGAACATAAAATTTTAAAGTGACTGAAATGTGTTATCATCCTATATTCAGTTGAAGTCAAAACTTATGACATACCTACTCCACTACCTTTCACCCTCCTGTTCTCTTTGGCGTCTCTGGTCCTAACTTTGTACTGTTGTGCTGTATGCAGCTTTACATAAAGCTTTAACCAACACTCAGTTTTGAAGCATGACCCTCCATTCCGTTCCTACAAATGCCTTATATTCTACAAAAAAATCTCAATGGCCAACATGTTTGACTTAAATTTGAGCATAACCTTTACTATGAAAATCTAAGCCATTAAGAAATAGCACTAGCAACCAACTCTTACGTCATTTCTGCTCTGTAAATGACCACTGTGCTTTCCACTACTCTCTTTCGGAAAGGTCCAAGTCTCCTTTCCTATCAAGACCCTTCGCATTCCATCTCTTTTACACTATAGCTCTGGTTTCCCTTTAACCTTTACACCTTGGGCCTCTACTGTATATGCTATTTGCATTGGCAGTATCCTCTTGCTGGAAAATCTCTGCGTCAGACTGGCAACATGGAGATTTCCCTCCACCCTTACAGGCCTTTCATTTTCTGCCATTCTTGACCTGGCAATTACTGAACACAGCTGGGGTATTGGGAGAACACTAGTGGTGTTTCTTTCCCTTTACTTTTGTTTTAGAAATTACTTTGTTGCAGTAGACATGGGAAAGCTCCAGTTCCTTCAACAAAACAGGCCCCTTTCCTAAATTTAAGAATGACAAATTTTCCAGACTTGCTGCTTAAAATTCAAATCAGTAACAGTCTTGGGAGAACCATAGCTGAAGGAAAGCAAGACCACAGAATCTTTAGTTCAGTAGCAGAGATCATAAAAGCCAAATTAGACTACACATAGAAAAAGCAATCCAAACACACTTACCATTTTGGGTGGATTAAGTAAGTGAAACACATCGTAAGCAGCAGAGCCTATAAAAAGACAAAAAACATGTATATGGTCAAAATTTGTTTTGCGGCAACTAATATTGAAGATGGTTTATAAAAACTGAAAAGCATGCACTTTTATCTACACAATTTACTCAACATATGAAAGAAAAAAAGTTGCCCGACTGTGCTATGCTCTTGGACTCAAACAGTAACAATTATGCAAAAGCTGTAAACCGCTGCTTGAGTACATCTAAAGAATCCTTTTTAAATCCAACATGTACACATACACTACATAATCCCAGTTCTAAAAATCTTCTGGGTTTACCTAGATATTTTTGACTGGAGTATTCGTTTTAGCCGATCAAGTTATTATTTCCTGGTTCAATATAAATGCAGCTTTTCTGTTATGTCAGTTATGACCGATCCTATATAATAAAACTCAACTGTGTATAAAACAAGGTTTTTCTAGTTCTAAAGTTTTTTTTAAGTTTATAGTTTATCACCATCACTTTGTTTTAGGTTGTTAGATGTATTAGTTTTACTAAGCAAAAATAAAACTGGACAAGTAAAAAAAAAAAAAAAAAATTAATTTCTTTACAGTTGTCAAATTGTGTAATCTTTCATACAGTACCCATCAATATATAATGGTACTTTCTCAGACAGAAATTTACGATCATGTGACAGTTTAGTACAACCAAACAAAATGAAAGTTAACTTAAAAAATCATTTTTAAAAATAATCTACAGTAAGTTTAAGCAAAGTTTTATTGAAATTCATGTTTTTTTTTTTTTTTATTCATGGAGTTTTTCTGGGGTTATTTTTGAAGAGGGGGAGGAAAAAAAAAAAAAAACCAGTTGATCTCATTACTTGAACTGTCTTAATAGTAATAACAAAAGTCAAGTCAAGTTGGGGAGCATGCACTGGTACAGCACGTTGCCGCACCCACTACACAACGAAACAACTCGGGATCCCGGTTTGCAACCCCTCAGGCAGACCCTGCGGACATGAAACTCTATGTGCCTCAGCCAGGTGTTACGTGGGCGACCCCTTGGTCTGGTCCAGCCACTCAGGTCCCCAACAATGAGGATCTTACGAGCCGGGTCACCCTCAGGGAAACGCACCACATGGCCATAGTGCCGTAACTGACGCTCCCTCACAATGAAAGTAATGTGCATCATTCGGAACTCCATGAGCAACTGCTCATTCAACACAAAGTCAAACCAACGGTACCCAAGGATTTTCCGGAGAGACACCGTACCAAAGGAGTGCAGTCTTCGTCTCAGGTCACTGGATAGCTTCCATGTCTCGCAACCATATAGCAAAATAAGAAGCACCAGGACTCTAAAGACTTGGACCTTCATCCTTTTGCATAGATCGAGAACACCACACCCCCTTTTCCAGCAACCTCATGACTCCCCCATGCTCTCCCAATCCGTCTACTGACTTCATAGGACGAGTCACCAGAGACATGAATGTCACTGCCAAGGTAAGTAAACCTCTCAAAAAGGTCAACACTATCTCCACAAACAGACACTGCTGATGGTTGTGCCCAAGAGGTCATTAAAAGGCCTGGATGTTGATTTTTATCCAGGACACTCGCAAGCCCAGACACTCAGACTCCTCGCGCAGTCTCTCGAGCGCCCCAGAGCCTCCATTGACTCCGCGAAGATCACAGCATCGTCCGCAAAGTCAAGATCCGTGAACCTTTCTTCTTTCTAGGAAGAATACACCCCTGACAAACTCCAGAATAAACTGGGGAAAAATGCAGAGGTCCTGCCTCCACTCTGCACAGCACTCACAGTACTAGTGTACAGGCCGGCCATGATATCCAGCAACCTTGAGGGGATCCCACGAATCCTCAGGACATCCCACAGGGCAGCTCGATCAACGGAGTTGAACGCTTTGCGGAAAATCGACAAAGAAACTCTGCTGATATTCGCATTTGCGCTCCATGAGAACCCTCAGTGCCTGGATGCGGTCGATGGTAGACTTCTTAGGCGTAAAACCAGACTGTTCCAGTCGCTGGTAGGTGAGCAAGTGATCACGGATCCTATTGAGGACGACCCTAGCAAGGACCTTACCTGGCACAGACAGCAGTGTTATCCCCCTGTAGTTGCTGCAATCCAGGCGATCCTCTTCCCTTTCCAGATAGGGATGACAAGTCCCGTTTTCCAGGCAGTTGGGATGATGGCAGTCTCCCAAATGGAAGCAAAGATTGCTTTCAACGCCAGGAAGACAGCCTTACCACCATCCTGGAGAAGTTCACCCTGGATACCACAGATCCCTGCAGCCCCTCAACCCCCCCCCCCAGCTGGTTCACCACCTGTGCGATCTCAGCGAGATTGGATGGTTCACAGCTAATTGGAGGATCAGCCCCAAGAATCAATATCCAATATAACCAATAACAAAAAAAAAGATTTTACCATGTACATGCTTGTAAAAATGCAGTACTTCCATGAAAAACTTATAGCAACAACTCAGATCATTCACTTACTAAGCAACATGCAAAACCTGCACAGCTCCCTATTAGCTTAAAACTGGGTGGGATTTAACACAAGAAAGAATAAACATTAACAATTAGGGGTGCATAGTAACAGTATCCAGCTACATAATCTGCAGTAACACACACTGTCCACATGAACATGCAACCTCCACAGACACCAACTAGGCTAGCAAACTTGAACTAATGGTACTGTGTGAAAGGAACTCCGTCTGCGACACCACATCACCCACATTAAATCAATACTAATAAATTATATGTATATTTGCAACATCGGCTTGGTTGATAACTGCATGCTATGCATTTGCTAATCTGTCACTGAAAGGACAGCAAGCAACATCTTTGCACAATAAGGGAGGTAAAAAAAAATGATAAATACATTGAATTGTGCTGCTTTCTCAAAACAAAAGATTAAATATACTAGTGCATATCATTTAAATTTATTAGGGATGCAGGAGGCGAGAGAGGGGAGGAAAAAACAAAAAAAAAAAAAAAAAAAAAAAAAAAAAAAAAAAAGCACATTTATAGTCTCTGCCATTTCAACAATCGTCTTCCTACACAAGTAGGATTTGTCACACAAACTCTTACCAAAAGAGTAACAGTCAGTAGCCCATCAAAAACATTACTGCGGCTGGCTAAGTAGCCTTTAATTCCAAGAGAAAATATCTTCAAAATCATCTCCAGCAAGTAGAACAGAATGAAGAAACAATTGATAACCTTTAAAATTAAAAAGACAAATTAAACAAAAATCACACAAAGGTTAAAAGAAACATGCATTATAAAAAACCTGTAGTAAGCACTTCTCACCCAAAGGAAATAGTCATCGCTTTTTGATAAAGCTTTGTCCGCGAAGATTACCAGGGCAGCCTGAAACAAAAATAAAGCCTGGTATTGGTTATCTGAAAATGATTCCTTGGACTACACCCCCCCCCACCCTCTAAACAAACAACTTATGAACAGACACCAGCAGAGAATCATGTTAGGTCCACTAACAAAGAACCTGAAATAGACAGAGAGAGATAGAGATTTTATATATATTATAATATATATAAAAATCACACACACACATATATTAGAGGTGGGCGGTATGACCAAAATTCTATATCACGGTATTTTTCTAAATTCTGCCGGTTTCACGGTATTAGACG
This sequence comes from Erpetoichthys calabaricus, assembly GCF_900747795.2. Lineage (NCBI taxonomy): Eukaryota > Metazoa > Chordata > Cladistia > Polypteriformes > Polypteridae > Erpetoichthys > Erpetoichthys calabaricus. Next base: position 51,266,473 of record NC_041395.2, on the reverse strand, counting down.
GTATTTTTTTTCCCCATGCAGGAGTGGATGTTAACCACATTTTCCACTGCAATTACTGCAGTAGACTGGCTAAGAATAACCTATTAGACTGTTATGAGAATTGTACATCGTACAAAAAGACATTTTAATGTGCACACAAGTATTAATCCAGGTTTGCATGGCCCCATAATGTGATAGTTTTCAAGGGGGTGGCACTAAAGAGAAGGAATCACATTGCATGACAGATGCAGTCAAAATATAGAACCTTTAATTGAACAAATTTTGCAAAAGCTTAAACTAGGATTTTGACAACATATTTTCAACCATCCAAAGAGGCATTTAGACTTAGTAAAATATCCAGAAGTGTTTGTCAAAAGTTGGATTGCACTGAACACGTCTTAGAAAAGGAATAAATAGTAAATATTTTTTGTAAACCAACTACACTTTCTTGTAATGTTAACAATCTCTGTCCACTGACACGTTAAAGTGACTTTTTAAACAATTTTACCATCATTAAACTGCATAATATTTAAATTAATAACAACAATAAAATACATAATAGTATTACTGATAGTTGCACCATTACTTCAAGGCTTCAAGCCCACGTGCATTACACAGTATTCACCAAATTAAAATAAAATAAAACAAGTGTAATATTGGTGATTGCATCTTACCAACTGTACCATCATTTAGGCAAACTGCATTAATATGGACCTTGCTTCAAGCTAAGCTATATACATAAATAATAAAAATTGCAACTTGCATTTATAATGCTGTTTGTGGTATAGACCTATGGAAGCGCATTAGGGCCACTGTGAAGAAAAAAAAATATGGACACGGAAGAAAAAAAACAAACTATATGTCGAGAATAAAATTAGTCAACATGTCGATGTCAAGATTAAAGTCGACATTTCCACTTTATTCTCAGTTTATTTTATAATTAAAGTAGAATGTTGTAAACTAAACTTCATCCTAAAATCAATGTTTAATTTACTAGATTTTCTCAAACCCCATCACAAGTTAATGCAGCACATCAAATACTTTGTGTTAAGTGTTCCCCGACCCAGTCGTTAATCACTACGCTTCTTAAACTGACTTCCTCCGCACTAAGAGCAGGCGCCTGCAGCAATCACCGCACAGAATCCATTCACTTCATGATATTCCTGCTCTCTATCAAAACCACACGATAATTACCAATCACCACACGATAAATGTCTTTGTGAAATTAAAACTAGTTATTAACTTAGCCGACGGAGTGTTCAGAACTTTAAAAATATCTTCGTTATACATGTTTAATTATGCCATCCATTCAGAGTTGCGCCCATCTCTGAACGAGTCGATAGCACATCGCAGAATGAATACAAGCAAAAACATACACTAGCAAGTACAGAAACAAGTACAACTTGGCTTGCAGTATTATCCAGTAGTATAGAAACAGTATTTACACATCTGACCTTTTAAAACTAAAGTATCTCCAGGCGACAGATGTGACTCCTTTTTTTCGGCAAAAGTTCTTCTGTTCATCACATGTTCAACTTTACTTTTAGTTTAGTTTCGGAATGCTTTTTGTCCATTTTCACCCCGCGGCATATCTATGCTACCGCCCACTATTTGGTGGTGTAGCAGTGAAAAAGAGCCCTAGTGCAACAAATGTGTTTAGTGGTGTAGCAGTTTAAAAGGTCCCCATTTAAACAGTTTCCCGCTGCGCCACGTTCCAAACGTCGTTTAGGCAATTTAAACCGGTGTTGCAGTATAAGAAAAATTCATATCATAAAAAAAAAACGGTTTTCGGTATGAACCGGTATACCGCCCAGCACTAATTATATTATATATATATATATATATATATATATATATATATATATACATATATACACACACATACACACACACACACGTAAAGTAAAACTATAGTATTTTAAAATGCCAACCACACCCCCTGCAAGTCACAACACTTACTATTTCCATATTTACAATAAGAAGTTTTTACTCACAGAAATACAGATGACATTAATAAGAGCCACAGCATTTCCAAACAAATTGAAATAGCGATGACTGAAGATGACCTGAAGCTTTCGGAGGCATGCATTCTGGTACTCTGGCATGGCAGGGTGCTATGAAACAGAAGCAAGAGTAATTGTGCGAAAAACATGCAATTTTTTTTTTTTTTTAAATTAAAAACAAAACGAGAATAAAATTTACACTGTCAATATTTAAATCAGCTACAGTATGAATTCCCACATATTAATCTGGTGGTAAGAACATTAGGCACATAAAACTAGTTATAGCAGACAGTTGCTGAATACTATACACTATGCTTAAGCCACCAGCTAAGACTTGAATGGTAGAATATTCTGCTTGCCGATACAGGTAAACCTATACCCTTTCTAAGTTGTGAACAAACAAGCCTGGCATGATTAATTAGGCATCGCAAACATGGAATGCAGAACATGAAAATGAGTAAATGTTTGAGATCATAGTCTCAAAATGAATCTGCTAAATTGGCAAAAAAAAAAAAACATGTAAAAAAGCTGAAGGCTCCAAATTAAAGAACAGTGCCAACCACTTCTCCAGAATGCCTGCACAATAGTATACAGTCTACAATTTTCTTGACCATTCCTAATGCAAATACTATATGAAGTACCGTTTATCATTTTTATAATTTTCACTTGGAAGCAACTGTAACCAGTTTAAAAGAAAAAGGCAATTTCCACCACATTTGATACATACTGTTGCTTAATGTACATCTGTTCCCTTTAAAAGTACAAGGAAAGTATTTTGGTATGAAAGATGTTCAGGGAATTCAATGTGCTATTGAGATGAATTTATATATATAATGCCTCGACTCAATTCTTAAAAAGGTACAAGGACACTACAACATGATCCATAAATTATCTAGGATAGTGAATGGAGAGCTCAAAGAACCAATAAGTGTAGTGGACAGTCACAGCACATGGTGGTCAGTCCTAGAGTGCGACAATCCTAGCGAATGAGACAGAGCTCTGTGACTTAGAACTGGAAGCCATAGCCACTCATGCATGAGGTTCAACACTGGTGGGACACTGCCATATTGTAAAGTTGTTTGTGTAAATTGCAATAAACCCACAAGTCAGTCAAAAGCAATAATTGTATTTATATACCCATGAGTGTCTTCTTTCAAATACATCACAAGTTTCTATATTTGTTCTTTCATTAATTTTCTATTTGCACAAACATACCCTGAAACAAGCAGCACATCACAATTCAGTGAATACACTTTTATTGAAGTTCTCACTTGCTTCAAGAAAAATGCAGTAAAAGGCACATTAGCATTGGATAGCCAAGTATCAGACCATCAAACAAGGAATATAAAATGACCAATGTGACAATTCTACATATCACAGCTGTGCGCAAAACAAGAAACAAAATGACTTCTGTGACAGGTCATCTTTATGCATAAAAGCTCAAGCCAAATTCAGATCACAGTTTTGACTTTAAGACACAAGCAGCACGTTACAGCTGAGTGAATCTGCTTTTATCAAAGATCCCACCTATATCGAACCACATACAGCAAAAGGCTCATTACCATTTGATAGCCAAATGTCACACCTTCCCAATAATGAACAATTGTCTATGATTGACCATTTGTACTACATTTTACAACTCTGCTTAAAAAGGCAGGAAATTGCTTGTGTGACGGCTCATCTTTATACAAGATTACGCATTAAGCTTGACTGAGATTCTATTTGGTTTTGACTATTAAGAGTAATGAGTTTGCTTTAGGACTCTATGCTGTGCTTGATTTGTAAGGTTATAGTTTGATGTGTCTTGAAGTTTTATAGTTCTAGCATTATGGTTCAATTACCATACCTGGATGCTGTCTGTTGCATGTTGTCCATAAGTTAAGTTTTCTAACAAGTACTCTTTCAGTTTCAACGTTTAAAATAGTTTCTGGGCATTAGTAAACAGACAGCTTATGCTTAGATGCAAAAATAATGCTCAACTGCATCACCCTCAAAATATGACATTTTACAGTAATTGCAGAACTGTTGTAAAATTTCTTCATACATGGGAACCATTATTACATACTTACTCAACATACCTGTTTTATTTTATCCTTGTCAAGTTCATCAAAAAGCTTCTGAAATTGGCATGAAGATATTAAGCAATCACCAAACTCCTGAACTTTCTAGATTTGATATTAGGGGTAATGAGAAAAAGGAAAAACCCATTAGGATTTTCAATTCTTAAATGCTCACAGTAAGGAGGCTGGGGTGCACATCCTAAGTAGTTGCTGCCTGGAGTTTGCATGTTCTTCCTGTGTCCACACTCCAGGTGCTCTGGATTTCTCCCTCAAAAGACAGGAAGGTTAGGTGGCTAAGCTGGCACTAGTATGTATGTGTGAGTTCACCCGTTGATGGGCTAGTACCCTGCCCAACGCCCAATGATTAAGTGCAGTTGCTCAGTGACTTTGTACATAAATGAGACCCTGCCCTGGGAAAGTGGGTAAGGAAGACAGAAGACTTCATAAACAATATTTTCTGATGCGATTGGACTGGTTAAGTTTAAAATAATTTTTCCATTAGGATATTTACATTGGTTTTATTAAAGAATACAAGCAGTGAAATACACAGATGCAGGCATCATGCATTTGCTGGCATCTATAACCTCTATAAAGGTTTTGCTACAGGAAAAGACACTTTCAAAAAGTGAATGAACTGTTCACTCACCTGAGTAATGACTTCCTTGTAGTAAGATTTCATCTGAACCTGATCAAGGACACTCATAACTAGATGGGGGCTCACACCTTCCCTACAATGACAAAAATTACCCCCCCAAAAAATCAAGAAATACTAAAAACAGATACCAAAAAGACCACAATACTACTATAATGATTCAGAAACAAATGCCTGTATAACAGAGCCAGAAATGAAAAATATATCCTTCCTTTGCAGGTTAAGAGTAACTTGGTAAAAAGGACAAAGGTCAAACTGGTATTAATGAATATTCTTGAGAAGACGCTTGCAAAATTTACATACGATAAGGATGTTGTAATTTTAGAAAACCATCTTACATGTGATTATTGATCTCCGAATCTAGTTGCTTCTCGCAACACAGTACTTCAAAGGCTGTTCTAATCCCCAGGCGACGTCTCAAGATAGACGTCTGAATAGAAATCTAAAGTAAAATAAAAATATTAAACTGTAGCATGCAAAAAGAAACATGGTGGAATCAGTCATTTAAGAAACATAACTCCCAAGCTCAAATTAACCACTCGCTACTGCACTCTAAATTGTCAGATACAGGTTAACCTTAAATTTAATTCTGTTGTCCCAGCTTTTGAAATGCTTTTACAATGTGGTATAATCGCACAGTAAAATGTTCACAAAGGCTGCATTTGGCTTTGTGTCTAGATAAACTAGACATTACTTCCACTTCATAACCTAAAACAGACAGCTGTTGCACACCTGTCATATAAGGCTCATTTATGCCTCAAAATGTAACTTCATATTCAGCATGTGCAGTTATTCATTTTCTGCAATACTCCAAGAACACAAACAGAATTCTGACAGGGTCAGACAAGTTTAATCTAATCTTGTATTGGACAGGGAAGACATTACCCAACTCAACCAATAGTCAATATTAATTCCTTATGTGGAAGATAGTAAGGCTGTGAGTGATTAAAACAGACAAAATAATAGTTATGCAAAGTTCATCCTACTAAATATACAGGTGAATTAGGAGGAAGAGACTGCTAGATGTTGTAGTCTTTGATATTGAATATGTGTTTGTTTACATCAATGAAAATTCCCCACTCAGGGATGGAAGCATGTTTGACCCTTTTCAAATGGATAGCTGAAAGCCACCACAGAACCCCTTTCTCAGCATGCCAGAGAGCTTCAGCCCAATCAGATTGCTTTGTTTTGATGAAAGTATTTAACAGCTTTTTGTTTTGTGCTTCCAGACTGAATCTGTTTTGAAAATTTTTCAATATTTGCATATGGTCCAATTCTTAGACTGAATGATCAAAACTTACCAATAAATAGCCTCGAAATTGGTTGTATATGACGGCTGTCAACAAGTTCATTAGAAAGTAGGTCCCTAAGAAAGAAATTCAGTGTTGAAAGCAAAGGAAAATACAAATTCAAATTATAACTGTCAAAATGTTTCTCGTACCAAAACCAGAGAACAGGATGAAGAAAATAGAATAGGCTCGATTCTCAGAGTAGGCTGGCAGCATAACTGTGGAGAAAGGATTTGAAAAAGTTCACCAATTTCTCTGGAGAATAAAATCAGAAGTTAAATTTGCTTTAAGATGTACAGAATTTAATCAATATGAATTACCACAGTGCAGGTTTATGATTTAAGATTAATTTTAAAATAGACCAGTCTAACCCTATACAAGGATTAACACCTGTCAGTCATACACAGCATCAGAGCTGTGCAATCATGTGCCTTAAGTATATTGGTGCAAATTTATGACTGTGCCCAACCTAAGGATTACACATGTATTTCTACATTAATTAAGGTGAGTTAAAAATGAATTGGGAGGATTCAAAAGAATGATATACAAAAGATCTGCAACTTTTCTTCAAAACAAATTTTCAGGCATAAACATTTCAAATTAGATTTAATAATAATAAAAATACATTTTATTTATATAGCGCCTAGATTTCAAAATGTTTCCACCATTTGCAAGATAAAACTTAATACCATCTGGATTGTTGGCAGTGGTGAGTAATACAAGCAAAGAAGTAATTGAATCAGGGAGGTTTTTGAAATACATCTGCCATTCAGAATTTGAATTTGAACTCTGCAAAGAAGGAAAAATGAAATAAATCACTTGGTTATATCCTACATGGGTAGTGGTTAGTTTCCTACTGCTCTAACATCTAAGGCAAATAAACTTGCATTTGCCTTGGAAAAATCCCATTTTGGATCAGCATGTTTGAAGCCAATCAACAGCCATTAAATTTTAAAAAGCCATTTTTCATGGAAAAACTGCAAGTTGCTAAAGGAGACCCTGACTCTGGAAAACATCTTAGCTATGCCTGTACAATTAATCCTGTTCCTGCCTTCATTTAATAACCCAGTAAACTCCAGATTTTGCAAAAACTAAGCTAGAACAGGTGAAATATTGCAACTAATCGAGTCATTGTCTGTTGCTTGCAGCTTTGAAAGTCCATAGTATCAAATACATTGATGTTTGACTATTAAAAACACTGCTTAAATTCCGTTACCTTAATATAAAAGACGGATGCAAATAAGGTTCATTGAAGATGTTAACATTCAAATTAATTTAAGCAAATGCAGGTAACAAATCTGGTCTTGACATGCACTTAATGCAGTTTACTGTACCATTACAAAAGGAATTTTTGAACATTCTACAGAATAAAATTCTACCCCATTATTATTTACTACTTTTGACAGTGTTTACAGTTTGCTAGTTAATGAGACAATTTGAAAATAAAACAGGTTAATGGCAATTTACACACTAAGAAGAATGTTAAAAAAAAAACCATTTAACTGTATACCCTTCATTGGTTTTGTTTCCATTTTCTGCACACCCAACTATTTTCAGTTTGGGGAAAACTAGGCTTCACAGCAAAAAACTAATTTAGGATTAACATGTTAGCCATGTCTTAAATCACAGCCCCCATCCTGGGATTAACCATCTATTAAAATCTTGCTGACAAAAACACTGATTACCTTGCTTTTGACAAAAAGTAGCATCCCAAACATGGTAAAAAGACACAGATGGAGACCCAAGAGAAGCAGAACACTACAAGACAAAACATCAACCATATGTTACAACTCAAAGTAGCCAGAACCATACATATCAATTTGCATTAGTGACAGAAACTTCACCAGCAAACCTAAAAAAGTTTACACATTCGGCAGCAGTTTAAAAAGTTGTTTCTCATTAACAAACAAGTATAACCTCATTAGATAAAACATAAGCCTGCCTAGATATGGGGGGTGGGTGGGGGGGTGAGGGGGCTTGGGGGGAGAAAAAAAAAAAAAAAAAAAAGCTATTGGGCAGAAACCTACCACAATAAAGTACTGGAAACATGCACACAGAGGTAGGATATGAAACTAGCAGTACTTTGGGGGAGAAAAATAAATTTAAAAAAACTCAAGCAAACAATCGGGCAACAATCTTAAGGTCTACAATAGCAGGGTCCAAAGAATCACTTGCATAGTTTTCAAGAATCGAACACTTCTGGGCAAAGGCTGAATGGAATACAAGGCTTGTACACCAACACTAAGTGATATTATGCAGAAAAACCTGCTGACCCACCTGGTAGACTTGCCAAAAGTTAAGACACTGAACGGCACTTGATACAAAAGTTTTTTGCTCCAGGTAACAGAATTTTAAAATTCTGTTAAATTAGGGTGAGGGTATGTTTGCTATTTAACTTGTTTTGTTATATCCTGGTATTGACATTAAATCATTTGGTAATCTTTCAGGCATCCCTTATTATGTATGTTTTAGACATCTTTGAATCAGTATGAACTATGCCCGTGTAGTAAGTGTGTAATGGAGAATGTAAATTTATTAAGTTTCCATATATACGTATGTAACTGAAGAGTATATTCAACATTGAGTGTTGCCAAAGAAAGCTATGCACCTTAAAGCAACTGAAATATCTCTGAAATTAAACAGCCATCTGCTTAAGCATATATTGCAAGCTCAAGTAACAAGTGAAATCAGAACACACACTAGATAGATGATTCTTGCATTTTAAATATAGTGAAAGACTCGCATTTTTTTGTAGAACACCATTTTCCGGTTAATCTAGGTTTCATTTGTTGACGGATAAATAAAAAAAAATACACTAAACATGAATGTGTTAACCTAGATTAAGCCAACATTTTTTGGTGGTTAAAATGAAGCTATATATTAAAAAATAAAATATAGAAAAAACAGAACAGAAGAAAACTAAATAAAACCAGATCTTTAGTACTGGGCATCTACATTACTTCAGACTGATCTGTTGTCAACAAACGTTAACAGAAACCTGGAATCAGACCTCTAGATGACCAAGCATTTTTCCAACCTTGCAATCTCTGGAAGAGTTCTTTTAATGCACTTCAAAGTTTTCTTCATCAGTGATGAGTTTTGAAGGAGAAAAAATGGCCTCAGGACTCTTCGGATTCTCAGTCCCTGAAACAAAAATCCATGTTACCCACAGTATTTATATTTAGGAAAAACCGCATTTAAAAAGGGAGAAAAAAAGAACACGCACACAAAACTTCAACCGAAGGAGGGCTAGAAATTAAGTTTTCCTGCCAATCAAAATCAGATCACATATGAACTCATCATAGGTCTACCTCAGGAACACTTTAACCTCATAGCGCCCAGCGTAACAGCAAACTACCCAAAAAGCAATTAGAAGACTACTGTGAGATGAGCTTTTCTTAAGTGTCACACCAAAGCTGGGAATCAATCCTACCTCCTGGCAAAGCAGAGCAAGAGAGACCATCCAATCCATAAAAGAAAATGCTATCACCAAGATGTAGGCCACCAGCCACTTGTTCTTCAGGAACTCTTCCCAACCAACTAGATAACTCTGAAGAGAAAGGGGGGTTGAATAAAACATACCAAATTAAAATGGCAGTTTAAACAATTTATTGACTATATAGTCAACTTTAAATATTTAAGAAATACTGCATTTACAAGCTAATATGAAACTTAAATGCAAAATAGGTGTGCTTTGACAATTTACATTTTACAAAATCCCTTTACTGAAACTTGGGGAAATATTGTTCCAAGAATAAATCAGACTTGGAGAAAAGAAAGCTTAAAAAAAGTTCCAACCCACTAAATCAAAGTATCTGTGTACTATTGAAGTACAACAAAATAAAGACACCTTTTTTTACCTTCACAGATACATCAGCTGCAAAAATCAGAAGGCAGACAACTTCAATACTCTCCGTCACACCACATGGAGGCTCCCAGGGGACACTGCGATAGCGCAAGTCAGAGGTCAATGTTAGAGAAGAAGGCTTTTCAATAAAAGCCAGAGCTAAGATGATAAAGATTGTAATGCCTAAACCCCTAAAAGGAAGACAAAAAAAAAATGTTTATTACCAATATTCCAAAAACCATTCTGAAATTATAAGTGATTTTGTATTAATTACAAAGGAGACAGACACCACATGCTTTCAGATAAAAACAGTATTAGACTACTAATGACGGTTATACATTTAACATAAGTATTTCATCATTTTTATTAAGTTTGGCCTGGTTTGATAGTCACCAGTTCATACACTAAAATCTTCAGCTTTAGCAAAAAAGGAGGATTGGGGTAATCAGGTTTTAAAAACATGGCTACTAAAGATCTATGGTATTTCCTATATGGAGGAGCACGGAGCAGAGAGAAGCATTTGTGCTTCTGGCCATATGTACTGTAAGTACTTTGTCTGCTGCAATCCCCATGGGTGTTATTTTTTTTTTAATCTTGACATGACATACACACACGCAGTAAAAGATTTACTTTAACATACTTTCAAATGGCAGTGGGCCTTAAAGTGTACCTTCACAAACACAAAAGTACACTCCCCTCATTACAATCAGAATGAACACATAGCCTCTGTTCATTTATCATGACTGTAGGACTCTTAAAAGCAATTAATCTAGTCAACTAGATAACGAAATATCTCCTCTAAGAAATCACGCTAAACAATTATACCTCATTTGATTGGTAACATTTTGCATTCAAGTGGCAAAAATGTAAGCCTGTTTATGCTTTACGCTTAATTAAAAAAAATTGATTCCTGCACTTACATGCTGAAATTGTCCTACAGAAACAGAATGCATAGTCAGACATGACATCTGCAGTTTGTTTTCGATCTGTGTTGATGTGGCACTGTATCACCACCACTGTGATCAATTTTTATATTTAGTTTTTATTCAAAAAATGTATCATTGTGCCTTCCAAAGTAATTTGTACAGTTGTAATCATGCAAGTGCAGTACTGACTTTCTTGGTACTACTAATACTAGAAAGAAAAAAAAAATGCTACAGTCACTAGACTGTTGGAATTGAATTAGTACTTAAGTGTCTGTTCTTGAAGCGCTACTGCTTTGAGAGAGAGGGGGGAAAAAAAAAAAAAAAAAAACTTGCATATTCCAATATGAAAATATACATATCTAAAATTTATGTAAATTGTTTTTTGTTGTACAGCTTTGGTCACAGCGATTGTTGAATCAAACTTAAACCAATTTTCTACATGAAAACAAAAATTTCTAGGCGATTGCTATAAAGCATATGAGGAAACAAACATTTACACTATTTTTATTTTGGTGGAATATTCCTTTAATAGGGTTCAAGCTTATTTTTCAATTACGGCCATTTTAAGACTAGAGCTTTTACTTTCAACATCCCTACCAGAAGAGAGACCTACTGTCAATATTTTAGTAAAGCTATGAATTTGTGAACTTTTACAAAGGCGGCAGATGTTTCATAACTCCTTAAAACCCCGCCCCCTTCAACCTCCTCTCTCTCTCTCTCACAAACACACACTTGAAATTTAATAGCTCTCCACAAAAAAAAAGTTTTAACCTCAGATCCTACAAAAGAAATTGGCCACTCTGTATAGAAGACATACTAGAAAGTTAACCTATAATAAAACTTGAAATAAAAATTTTCATGAACTGTTAACTTAATGAGCATGGCAGTTGAAAGACCGCCCCAACCAGACCCCCATACCCAACCACACCAGAACCTGTAAGAATTTTTAGCACAGGGCAAAGCATTTTAGCATTATTTTGTTGAACCATAAAGCCTCTGAGAAATCCACCCCCCACCCACTAAAGAAAAAAAAAATTAAAACTTGCCATTGGACAACACGGGAATAATACCAGCGGTACAGTCTCAGGGAACTCCAGTCCACCCTGTGGTTAATTGAACGATACTGTGTGGGGGGGAAAAAGTTTTAAGTACAAAGAGTAACCATATTTATAGCTTCAAGCCAGAAAACAAACCTTTAAGAATCTTAAATTGTAATTGAACACGTTAGGAGCTACAGTAGATAAGGCAATCTTTCAACACCTGGTCTGGGATGAGATGAAAAGAAAATTCCCAGCAGACCCACCAAGCTAAAAACAGAATTTGAAAGACATACTCCAGTGCACATGGCAGAGCCTTGATCCAGTCATTTGCAACATCCTTGTTGAAAGCACGACCAGGAGGCTGCATGTGGTTATTGCTACCAAAGCAGAGCCTAACACATACTGAACAGGACTTTGAGAAAACTTCAAAGGCCAGGAATACAAATTGTTTGAAGGCAATAAATTATATAACTTGAAAACACTTCCAAAATAAGTTTCTTTACATAACACACAATTGTAATATCTTCGATAGTTTTTAAAGTTTGTTCTCCAATGTCCCCAATTACATTTCCATTTATGGCCATTTTTTCAGCGTACAAATAATTTTTGGCTATACTGTAGTCTGTTTCTTTAACAAAATGCATTTTAGTTTAGTTTTTGCCTCTCTGAATTTAGTTACTTATGCAATAAGAAAAATTTTCTAAAAAGTACAACCTCAAAATTGGATGGGAAAAAAAAAGGAAATTGAAAACTTCCAACATTGAGAAGCTGGTATAGCCCTTCATTTAATCGAATACCTACTATAACTGAAAATTAATTCAAACCACCAAGGAACAGAAACACCTAAATTTGTTCAGAAGGCTATAGTACCTTTTTTATCAAGGAAAAAACAATAGCAATGGTCTTTGCACTGGTTAGTTGGTGAAATGAACAAAATAAGAGCTGTCGAAATCAAAAGGATATTGTTCACTCCTCAGGATGCTTTACATCAAAAATAAACTATTTGCTGAAACACAGAAAATGACAACTGTCTGAAGGACACTGTGTGTGTAATTTATCATGAAGAAAAACTCCAAAAATTCTCAGTTCAGTATTTAAATGGATTCTAATGATCCCAATGTTCTGTGCAGAAAGGAGTTTTGCATAGACCAACTGAATACCAGAGCTGTGGAAACTAATACTTGAGAACATATTCAGAATTTTGTCATCTATAACAGCTACCATACCATGCCCATTTTAAATTATGGGTTTTACGAATCTTAACACAGAGGCTAGCTAAAGTGTGAAAATAGTACTGGAAATCACAATTACCCCAAATATTTAGGCACAGCCAATGAGGCAAAAGATAACTTAGTCATAATCAGTGATGGACAAGGCACATTTAACACACTACTAATCCAGTGTGTTATATTCGAGATCTAAAGATGGGTGCGACACGAAACATCAGTTTTACACAGCACAGCAGTAAAAAGCATGAATTGCTATTTACTGTGGCTCTTAAGGAACTTGCCTTTATCATGCCTGGCTTAAGACTGACCTAAAAAGCAGCAAATAAAAAGCGAGTCAAATTAACCACACAGTACAATTTACCTTGAAGCTTATGTTGGAGAAGTACACCACCACTTATTTTCCTATACTAGAAAATACTGAACCCACTAACAAGACGGCAAATTGCTTCTAAATAGAATTGTTTTTTTCTCACCCTCTACATAAGCACTACCGTACCACCCGATGGAAAGGCTGCATGCATGTTAAAGTGCAAACTTATTTTACCACTGAAGGAGATGTCCTTTGTCAGTATGCAGCAGCAACTGGGGCATACCTGTATTCTTACCCTCAAGCTAGACCATTTACTGCTGTAAAATGCAAGTCACTGCAAACTTTGAGATACAATAACTGATTGTAGATTTAGAGAAAGAGTATGCCAAAGACTCTCTTTAGGATAAAGTGTTTTACCTACGTATAGTCTCTTCAATCACATTGTCTAAAATGAACTGAAAAAGAAAATTACTAACAAAACAAAAACACACACTGCAGAGCAACACTTTAGGTACGAAAGATCCAATTTCATTTCCCATCCCATAGCCACCTAAAAGAGGAGAATGTCCACTAATAGGTTATATGATACCCTCATTTTAAAATAAAAATCCATAGTAAAATGTCATTTAATGTAAAAATCTCAAAGACAAACTAAATCACAACCTACAATTATAAGCATAAAGTACTAATGCCCCTTGCTTATCATGCTAAAATGATTATTACACAGTAAATTTTAATACTTAACCCACCCAAATAAATTAATGAAAAAACTGTACTGTTTGATCCCATACCTGAATTGCATCCTCAATGAAAACCACAGCTTGCTGAATACAGAGGTCATGGTCTGGAAAGGTAAACAAAAGTAATAAAATTCCTTCAAATTGAAACTGCAAAAATCAGAATTACAATTTCTTGATAAAACCATATGGTTTCCATTATCCAACAGAACAGCTAGAAATTTTTTTTTTTTTTTTTTAGTAAAACAAAAGTTACAAATGGAATCAACTCTGATGGACTTTAAAAATAATGCACATCATTTTCAAGATTAAACCTTACAACTTAATACTTACACTTCCTTAAACACACTTTACCAAAAGCACCATTACTATATGATGGCAGTGTTATCAAATAAGATAACTAGTTTGAATCAGGGTTGTGGTTATTTTATGGTTATTTTATTTTATGGTTGAATGTACTAATGAAGTACTTCTAACCTGAAATAATGATTTCAGAGATGAGCATGATTTATTACAAAGCCGCAAAATACAGCAAAGTTACAGTACATCTCCAAACATCACTCACTTTAACCAATTTAAAAACAATTATGCATCTACAAGTGGTTGGACATATGAAACAAACTAACACACAACAACCTCATAAGTCCATTTTTCTTGAATATTTGAAACAGTCAACCAACAAAACTCCTTATATTCTGCTTTAAAGCACTTGTGATTACATTATCTGGAATGCAATCTAATAAGGACTACATCAGAAAACAAAAAAAAAAAAAAAACTAGACTAAACAAGAAAAAAAAAAATGTTTTGTTTAGCTCTATTGCACATATTCACCCTGCAATGGGCTCACATCCAGTACAGGGTTCCTGCCTTGTGCCTGATGCATACAATAATAGGTTTCAGCTTTCCCACAACTATGGTCTATCTAAGCAGGTTTAAAACATAGATGAATTAATGTATTCATAGTTTTAAACTACAGTATACAATCATTAATAACTGACGAGTTCCACGGTGCAAATGAGCGCATGATCACAGTATAAAAGGAAGTCCCTGATGATTTGGATGTAAATGGAAAGATCAATCTTGTGTAAGATGACTCCATATTTTAAATCATCGCCACTCTATCATGGAGACTTTAGCAACATCAGCATTAAAGTGTTTAAAAGGCTATGCTACATTTGAGTTAGATGGTGATGATAGTTAACAGGCTCTTTTTACCTACCTACGCCAAAAGAGAACAGAAAAAATGTTGTTACAATAACCAAGTTTAATTATGCGGGAGATGTAACAACTTCTTGAATTATACAACTTTATATGTACAATAACTTTTGCAATTATTTAAACTGCTTTAAAGTGGATACACAGACTGCCATTCTTTTTACAACATGACACTCCAGCCACTGTAAAAAAAAAAAAAAAAAAAAAAAAAAAAAATTTCCATTCCATCCAAACTAGTGTGGTGCTGAGATGTCACCAGTTGCACGGCTGCATTAGGTGGTGGCTTGGAGGCTAATGATCTGTGCTGGTATCCAGAAGGTTGCCGGTTCGAATCCCCGTCACTGCCAAAAGAGATCCTACTCTGCTGGGCCCTTGAGCAAGACCCTTAACCTGAAATTGCTCCAGGGGTGCTGTACAATGGCTGACCCTGCGCCCTGACCCCAAGGGGTATGTGAAAACTAACAAATTCCTAATACAAGAAACTGTATAATGCAAAATAAAGAACAAAAAAAAAAAAAAAAAAAAAAAAAAATGGGATCCTGAGATGGTTTGTTGTGGGGTGTGTGCGACAACGCGTGGTATCAATGCATTCTCTCAACCACCAATAATAATTATATATTACAGTGCTGTGCAAAACTTTTAGGCAGGTGTGAAAAAATGCTTTCAATAATGGAAGTGTTGATCATTTATTTTCAATCAATCAACAAAATGCAGTGAATGAACAAAACAGAAAATCTAAAATCAAATCAATATATTTGTTGTGACCACCCTTTGCCTTCAAAACAGCGTCAGTTCTTCTAGGTACACCTGCACACAGTTTTTGAAGGAAATCTGCTGGTAGGTTGTTCCAAACATCTTGGAGAACTAACCACGGATCTTCTGTGGATGTAGGATTCCTCACATCCTTCTGTCTCTTCATGTAATCCCAGACACACTCGATGTTGAGATCAGGGCTCTGTGAGGGCCATACCATCACTTCCAGGACTTCTTGTTCTTCTTTATGCTGAAGATAGTTCTTAATGACTTTGGCTGTATGTTTGGGGTCGTTGTCCTGCTGCAGAATAAATTTGGGGCCAATCATACGCCTCCCTGATGGTATTGCATGATGGATAATGAATCTGCCTGTATTTCTAAGCATTGAGAACACCATTAATCCTGACCAAATCTCCAACTCCATTTGCAGAAATGCAGCTCCAAACGTTCAAGGAACCTCCACCATGCTTCACTGTTGCCTGCAGACACTCATTATTGTACCGCTCTCTAGCCCTTCGACAAACAAACGTCCTTCTGCTACAGCCAAATATTTCAAATTTTGACTCATCAGTCCAGAGCACCTGCTGCCATTTTTCTGCACCCCAGTTCCTATGTTTTCGTGCATACTTGAGTCG
This sequence comes from Erpetoichthys calabaricus, assembly GCF_900747795.2. Taxonomy (NCBI): domain Eukaryota; kingdom Metazoa; phylum Chordata; class Cladistia; order Polypteriformes; family Polypteridae; genus Erpetoichthys; species Erpetoichthys calabaricus. Next base: position 51,249,797 of record NC_041395.2, on the reverse strand, counting down.
CTTGGTCTTGTTTCCATGTCGGAGGTATGGCTTTTTGGCTGCAACTCTTCCATGAAGACCACTTCTGGCCAGACTTCTCCGGACAGTAGATGGGTGTACCTGGGTCCCACTGGTTTCTGCCAGTTCTGAGCTGATGGCACTGCTGGACATCTTCCGATTTTGAAGGGTAATAAGCTTGATGTGTCTTTCATCTGCTGCACTAAGTTTACTTGGCCGACCACTGCGTCTAAGATCCTCAACGTTGCCCGTTTTTTTGTGCTTCTTCAAAAGAGCTTGAACAGCACATTTTGAAACCGCAGTCTGCTTTGAAATCTTTGTCTGGGAGAGACCTTGCTGATGCAGTATAACTACCTCGTGTCTTGTTGCTGTTCTCAATCTTGCCATGACATGAAACCATCTTTCACAACCTCACCTTGGTAGCAGAGTCTGGCTTTTCCTCACCCAGTTTAAGCCTCCTATACAGCTGTTTCTGTTTCAGTTAATAACTGTTTCAACCTACGTGTGACATTGATGATCATTAGCACCAGTTTGGTATAATTGGTTGATCATACACCTGACTATAATCCTACAAAATCCCTGACTTTGTGCAAGTGTACCTATAAGAATTTATGCTGGTTTGAAGGCAAAAGGTAGTAACACCAAATATTGATTTGATTCTTTTGTTCGCTCACTTTGCATTTTGTACATTGATAATAAACAATTTATATTTCTGAAAGCATTCTTTGTTTACAGCATTTTTTCCCACACCTGCCTAAAATTTTTGCACAGTACTGTATATATCCCCCCCCCCCCCCCCGTTTAGAAAGAACCCTTGCAAAATGCATTCTTCTTATTCTAAAACGTTTCTAAAAAGGTAAAAAAAAAATCCCTTAACCCCACATACAATATTTTGTCTCAGTGGAGTTTCCATGTTCTTTGCTTTCTCTAGGTAGTTTTTCCTTCCACATCCTAAATAGCATACTGATCTGGCTTCTTTAGAACTAGAAAATTGTCCAGATGTGGTAATGAGTGTGTCCTGTGGGGAACTGGCACCCTGTTCGGGGCCTAAATAATATACTTCACTACTGTAACTTGTCCAATTGTGAGCAGAAGCGTCTCTTGTGAAGAACTTGCACCCTGTCCTGGGCTAGTTCCTGCCTTGCATCCATGACTACCCAAATAGACTGCAGGTCCGAATGACCCTGAACGGGACTAAGCAGATGCACAATATTCTAAAATTGCTTTCAACTACCGATTTTAAGTTAGCTGTCAATATAGCATGAAACAGGTAATCCTTTTCTAAAGATTAACTTATTCATTCCACACCCATGGGTCAGCGAGTAAACAGACCTCTTAATTGACGAGCCTTACACTTCCTTCAACGAAGAATTGCTTCCTGTCCTGTGCGAGGTTCGAGAAATGATCCTTGTCAACTTAAAAATACATCTCTTCAGTTAATAGAGTGCCCTGAATCAGATTTAGTGTGACTGAGTTGCCTCAAGAGTGGCAAAGCACACCAACTGACTACCGGAAAAAATAAAAATAAAGAAAGCCATATGCTCTGGAGAAGACACACACGCAGGATAAGGCAGTCAGAGGTGCGCATTACAGGCAAAAAAATTACAGGCATTTTCACAAACAATGATTGGTTTAGCTCAAGTATGTTCTACAGAAACTTTTGTCGTGACTGAAATCAATATGTATTTGAAATGACAAATCTCTACTAAAGAATTTCCACCATAAGGTCACAGATCCGCTTGCGGCTAAGCGAACATTAGAAGAATCTCACCTTCCTGAACAGCGCTTGTCCTCGCAGAAGAATAGCGCTGCAACTTCTCGTCGGGTGAGCAGCATGTCCCTCCATAGCCGCTGTCGGCACTACAGCAGATAGATGTATCCCGAAGTGTAGCTCGCGTCTGATGCGAGAGTAGCGGCTCCGTCTCCATTCGTCAAACAATGTAAAACTATGTAGAATGGTCTACACAGTTCTTTTACTCGGGTACAATGCGAAGTTGATCCGTTTACTTAATGACTTAAATTAAAAAAATAAAATAAACAGCAAGCGCGTACGTCCGGGGAGACATGACTTTAAAATTTTACTATATCTACACAAAAAAAAAAGTTAGGAGCTCGACCGTCGCAAGCGCCAGTTATAAACTGCCGAAGTCACTGCAAGACCCAAGCTTTATAGTCCACGAATCCTGCAAAAACAAAAAAGGCTGCCGCTTTATCCCACTTCGGCTCTCCCATACCCTGTCCAGCAAAGCGTCCGCTCATACTACAGGAAAACTGAAAGTTTAGCGGTATGCAAAGAAAAAAAAAAAACACACCTGTCCATCACGCGCAAGGGCCGCCTTTATAAGGCGGGTCGCGCTCGCCGCGTTTTAGGGATATGTAGTCCTTTGAAGAGCTATCACTGTTTGACTTGAGAAGGGCAGAGCCGTACATAAAACTACTCTTCCCAGGCTACCGTTCTTCAGAGAAGCGTTCTCGTTGCCGAGGCGTCTGCATACGAAAACAGTGACGCAATTAATCAGCCTATCGGAAATATTGATACAAACGGTGAGTGGTGACCTTTGTTCATTCTTTGTGATTGATTTATTTGGGGTTGGATTTAATTTGAAGGACATTACACTTGGAGTTTATGCAGTTCCAGCTAAATTCCTTCGTACTTTTCTTTTTGGAATGAGACATTTAACATTTCGACATAGTTAGAATGGAAAATAGTTTGGGCAATCTGTAATAAATAATACTGTGCACCTTACAATGTGAAATAAGCTACCTTAAGAATTATTCACAGCGTTTAGCCCGCGAATGTAATTTTAAAAATGTAGACATGAACAGAATGATTTATGAAGAAAAATTATCTCGAACTTTAGTTATATAAAAACGTTTAGGCTAGAATATAAAACGTTTTCAGTTATTCGTAATGTTGGTATTGTGTTAAAAAGGCATCAATGTTATTTAGGTATTGTAAGGTTTCATTCTAAGAGAACTGCTTGTTAAATAGGTACAAACCATACTGAGGAAGCCAAATGGTCTAACATTATTATTTTAAGTGGTATATTCTTTAAAAAATAGAAAACCAAAAATGTAAAATTATATTTGCAAATCTTTTTACCTGATGACCTCTATTTGACACTCTATGGCAGGGGTATCGAACTCCAGGCCTGGAGGGCCGCAGTGGCTACAGGTTTTCATTCTAACCCTTTTCCTAATCAGTGAGTAGTTTTCACTGCTAATTAACTCCTTTTCCCTTCATTTCAATAGCCCTGAATTGATTTGTTTCTTCATTAAATGGCAGCCAAACAGAAATGAGACGTGAAACGAGCCAACAGATGACCAACTAAACTGGGATTTCAAACTCCAACCAATTTCACTCCAACCATTCTCTTAATGAGAAGCTGATTCTTGCTGTTAATTAAGCCTATTATTTAATTCAATGGCTTGTTGCTGCTCTCATTCTGCTACAGCAGCAATTTCCAAATCTGTTGATTTTTCTGTTTTTTCTGTCATATGGTGGCTTGTTTGATGTCTCATTATTGTTTGGCTACTAATTAAGGAAAAAGAGACAATTAAGGGGTCTGAGTCAAGTTAAGTAAAACTAAAGCAAAAGAAGTTAATTAGCAGTAAAAACGGCTCACTAATGAAGAAGATGGTTAGAATGAAAACATGCAGCCACTGCGGCCCTCAAGGACTGGAGTTCGACACCTGTGCTCTATGGTATTAAGCTTTAATTATTATGTTGTGCTTTGTTATTTTATACTTTGGGAGTATTACTTTTTCAGAGTTTTCCATGTGACCAGAAAAGTCGCACTTGTGAATATAACATTCAGCTATTAAAGTGAAAAGAATATGTTTACCAATCCGAGGTATCTTCCTGGTTTCTCGTTTGTCAGCAGTCTAATCTTTCCCACTTCTGTATCTTACTGCCTTGCACCAATTCTGCTGGTAGGGGTTCTGGCCAATTTGACCCTAAACTGGATTCAGAAGGGTGGATTTGTTTTCCTGTTGTGGAAAGTTTCTTCTGCCAGTGATACACATTTTATTTATTAAGTCTGCAGTCTAAAGTAAAGTAGCTTTCCAGGCACTGGAAATACTTAACGTCCTTCACCAGCTGATGTATCACAAAAAATCTTTCCAATTCAACCTGTTTTTCCAATTGATATTCATGATTTTCCCTTTTGTTGTATTTATTTTGTATTATATTCATTTCCAACAACTGTTTTTCCTATCAGGATCTCTCACAGGCCATTGCCTGTACTAGCAGATATCAGCAAAAGATATATCCATGATCTACCATCTTCCCATTCTTTTAATCTTAAATGTCTTAACTTATCATTGCCCGCTAAATCAGTCAAGTAGTTAAGTGGTCTTAGAACATCATTTACTCACACTCCTTCCATTTTGGCATTCTATAATATTTCCTTGTCCATTTTGACATACTGTATGTTCTTTGTCCTAACCTATTGTCTCCTCAGTTCTCTTTGATTCATTTTTTAAGGTAGCCTTCTTTTTCATGACGTGAAATATTCATCAATGTTTTTAATATGATGAAGCAAACTTATTCCCATACTAAAGGCATCTTCCTTAATGCAATAGCAACAAGTGTTTTGTATCTTTAGTATCATACTCCCCATGAAATGCCAACTGGTACTTTTCATTATTTACCACCTTTATTTTAATTCTCTCAGCTTGCACTTGCTGTAAGACCTTTAACCCATGTGATATCAGAATAATGGCTTAATATGCCTTACACCCCGTTGCTTTTGCTTTCATCTTTAATATTGTTTATAATAATAGTCTGTTGAAATCTTCTGTCCATATTCCACCTACGAATGTCTTTTTCAGACTAAACTTAAACTGTCTGAAGTTCTTTCTTCTGTAAACTACTAAAATTAATGTAAAATAATAATTAAATTTGACTTTGTTGTTGCATACCTGTGTATCATTAGTTGCTTTTTCTTTATAGTTTTCATATCTCTTGTCCTTTTCCTATTTCTTTTTCCTTTCCATCTTGAACTGTTTGTTTGCCTAATAGTGACTAAATATAAACTTGCCATCTCTACAGAATCTCCTTCATGTCACAATATTTATACTAGCACTTCTTGATCCATCTGTTATTGTTCAAACTTTGTTATACACTACATAAATAAAATAACTTACATTTTCTCTAGTGGTTCTTTCTCATCATACACTGTAGTTACCACCACTGTTTGCCTTTTTCTTTTCACTTCTTATTGCAGTATTTAGTAGTTTTTGTCACTTCCACATTTTTACCATTTTCTTATGTCATCTTGGTATTCTGTTTGTAGGTATTTCCACCATAATTTTACGCGCATATTTAATATGTAATTTGGTATGTTCCATTTCAGTGTTTACTCTTGTAGCTTTCTGGTGTGAGACTTCACCTTTATTTTACATTAAATATTTTTTTAGTTGAATATTTCTATATAAAGGTACCAAGATGTTTATAATTTGTATACTTTGTATTTCTTAAGGAACTAAAAATCTAGACTTTAGATAAACACTCAGAAATCAGTTTTATCTAATATAGAGTTGAATGTTAGATATGATATGCTTATATATATATAAATAAATAACAAAAGAATAAGTCCATGCAGTATATTGAACACATAGACACACACACATATCTGAACCTTATTAAAAATAGAATATTTTGTGAGCCTTGTGGGGTTTCTAGGCTCTTTATAATGATAAAGTTAAGGTGAGTTGACAGTTGATGAGAGGAAAACATCCAAAGAAAAATAAACATTTTTGAATCCAAATGTTAAAATCTATCTTACCTCTGTTCAACTGGTCTTTCTGCCCTACTGTGGACATGTTAAAGTTTACTGTTGTAAAGTTCAGTGTTAAAAGTTTCATGTAACGTTGCCCGATTCTCTTGCAGATGGTAACATTTTCTCCCAGTCACCCTTAGTTCCCTTTCTGTGGCCAGGAGCTAGATACTTGCAAAAGAGACCTGTAAAGAGTTTGTAACAGCCAGAAATTATGAAATCTATAATTATAAAATAATATTTTCAAAACCACTTAATCCATCTGAGGGTTGCATGAGAATGGAGCCTATTGCAGCAGCATTGGGTCCAAGTCAGAAAACAGCCCTGGAGAGTGTGCCAGTCCCTCACAGGTCCCACTTGTGCAAACCCACAAGAGGGCAATTCAAAATTGACAACTAACCAAACCTGAATGTCATTAAGGATTTGGGATTAAATCTGGATTACCCAGAAGAAAACTCGTGGAGGAAAGAACATGTAAATTTCATACGGACAGATTATAGATTACAAAAATAATGTGGGCAGACATTTAATATGAATGTTTACACTAACATCTGTAATAAAAGCAGTCTTTCCTAAAGTATTGTGTTCCTTCAGTTTTGATTTAACTGCTTCCTAAAGTACTAAACTTGAAATGGACAAAATATGGGACAATATTAGATGTTTCCTTAGAATGGCTCACCTAATAAACACATGTTTATCAACTCAGAATAGTCCTGGATAATTCAGATATCCAAGCATCAACAAGGCTTTCTCTTCTTGGTTAAAATCAGTATTTTAATTCCCCTATCAAACACAAATAAATAACAACCTTTGTAAAACTGTATTAAGTATGAAGCAATACCATTTGCTAAAAAATAAAAGTATATTTATTTTATATAGGAACATTAACAGTATAAGTCATCATAAGAGGCCTCATGTGTAAATGGTGCATACTCACAAAAATGTTGCATATGCCCATTTCCTTGCTCACTACGAGATGCATTAAAAATAAACTTGGCATACAGACACATACATTATCACGGCAGCCTCACACTATGCATACACAAGTTTATGCTTGGTTTTGCAAACTGGTGGCACCCAGTGTTAAAGCAGTGCTACTGTTTCTATGTGGTCTCCCTTTTTTTAGATTCACACCAATGACACAGGATTTATCAAATACACCAAAATTAATTACATATCATTTCCAAATTTAATTCACTTGATTGTAATCATTCTGTAACAATGTAATGGTGCATGGAATGGCGAAACCAACTACCATAGCTGCTTTAGCATTGTTAGAAGACAAATGAAAGAATAGAGAGCACATTTTTTTTTATTATTATTTATTTATTAATTTTTATTGTAACCATTCCATACAAATAGATCAATTTATAACCAAACAAAATTGAAGACAAATCAAACCCTACCCCTGAGAAGGAAAGCTAAGCCAAAGGAGAATTGCTTAGGGCTTTTTAATAAGGCAACAATAAATAAAAGAAAGGGAGAAATAAATATATAGGTAAAAAGAGATGGAGAAGGGAATTAAATGAGGTAATAGTTATTTCTCTTATTCTAAAATAATATTGATTAGATCCTGCCAGGTTTTGAAAAAATTTTGTACAGATCCTCTAACTGAGAATTTGATTTTTTTCAATTTCAAATAATATAAACCATCGGTTTCCCACTGACTTATCAGAGGAGAGTTAGGATTCTTCCAATTTAACAGAATAAGTCTGCATGCCAAAAGTGTAGTGAATGCAATCACCGTTTGCTTGTCCTTCTCCACTTCAAGTTCGTATGGAAGAACACCGAACACAGCTGTTAATGGGTTAGGAGGAATTGTGATACCAAGGCTGTCTGAAAGGCACTTAAAAATTTTGGTCCAAAATGATGTTAGTTTGGTGCAGGCCTAGAACATGTGACCCAGTGAGGCAGGAGCTTGGTTGCAGCGTTCGCAGGTTGGATCTTGCCCTGGAAACATTTTGGACAGTTTTAAGCGAGACTGATGGGCTCGATATATAATTTTTAGTTGCATAATTCTATGCTTTGCGCATATGGAGCTCGAGTAAATTCTCTGCTTTGCTACCTTCCACTCCTTTTCTGATATATTGATTAAGAGATCTTCTTCCCAATGTCCTCTTGGATCTTTGAAAGGTAGGGACTCTAATAGGATTTTATGTAATGCGGAAATGGTGTTTAATTCCTCAAAATTGAGCAGTATTTTTTCCAGCATTGTGGAGGGTGCAAGGTGGGGGAAATCGGGCAATTTCTGTTTAACAAAATTTCTAATTTGAAGATAGTGAAAGAAATGTGTAGCTGGGAGGTTGAATTTTGAACATAATTGTTCAAAAGATGCAAATATGTTGTCTATATAAAGATCTCTGAGCATTTTAATCCCAAAACTTTTCTAGGTATTAAAAACTGGATATGTTTGCGAGGGTCTTGCAGAGGTGCCACAGATAAAAGATTTTCCATCTTAAAATGCTTTCTAAGTTGGTTCCATATTCTGAGTGAGTAAAGCACAATTGGGTTATTAGTATATTTGCGATAACTTGCATTTATTGGAGAGCAGAGCAGGGAGTATAAAGAAGTACTACAGGATTTTACTTCTATTGCGGACCAAGCCTGTGTATGTTCATTTATTTGTGTCCAGGTTTTTATGGCTTGTATGTTTGCTGCCCAGTAATAAAACTGAAAATTAGGTAAAGCCATGCCACCTTCTGCCTGAGGTCTTTGTAGGGTCGCTCTTCGGATACGTGGGTGTTTTGAGTTCCAAATGAATGAGGTTATTGTTGAAACTAACTGTTTAAAAAACGATTTATTGATATATATTGGAATGTTTTGAAATAAAAAAAGAAGTTTAGGAAGGATATTCATCTTAACAATGTTAATTCTTCCGGCTAGAGTGAGATGAAGGGTTGACCATCTATGCAAGTCTTGCTTAATTTTTTTCATACAGACGGCAACATTTTGTTGATAAAGAGCTTTATGTTTACTTGTGATATTTACCTCTAGGTATTTAAACTGATCTGCTATGGTAAAAGATAGGGTGTCCAATCTAATATTATATGCTTGTGAATTCACTGGAAAGAGTATACTTTTATTCAGATTAATTTTAAGACCAGATATCTTTTGAAATTCTGTTAGTGCTGTTAAAACTGCAGGGACAGTGTTTTCTGAGTCTGATATATATAAAACCATATCATCTGCATATAGAGAAATTTTCTGTTCCAGTCCTTCTCTGACAATCCCCTTTATCTGATAAGACTTTCGGCAGTGAACCGCCAGTGCAAACAGCAGTGGCGACAAGGGACATCCTTGTCTGGTACCACGTTCTAGCTTAAAGTAGTCTGAGCAAATGTTATTAATACAAACTGAGGCTTCTGGATTGGTATACAGTAGTTTGATCCATGCACAAATATTCGGGCCAAACCCAAATTTCTCCAATGCAGTGAAAAGGTAGTTCCATTCAATCATATCAAATGCTTTTTCTGCGTCTAATGATAGTAATATCTCTGGGGTGTTTGATTTTGCTGGTGAATATATAACATTAAACAAGCATCGGAGATTGGAAGATAGATGTCGGCCTTTAATAAATCCAGTTTGATCCTGTGATATTACCGAGGGCAGCACTTCCTCCATCCTTCTAGCTAGAATTTTTGAGAGTATCTTAACATCATTATTCAGGAGTGAAATTGGTCTGTATGATGCACATTGTAACAAGTCCTTATTTTGTTTGGAAAGACGGTGATTAAAGCTTGACAAAATGTTTGAGGTAGTATTTGGTTGTCTCTAGCTTCTGTAAATGTTGCCAATAAGTGGGGAGCTAGCTGAGTAGAGAATTTCTTATAAAGTTCTACGGGGTAACCATCAGGGCCTACTGATTTCCCGCTTTGAAGTGACTTTATAGCATCTAGTAATTCTGTTAGCGTTAGAGGTTTATCCAGTTCCTCAGCACTTAAAGCATCTATTTGTGGTGTCTGTAATGTATCCAGAAATGCATTAGATTGTGTGTTGTCTTCTTTGAGCTCAGTAGAATATAAGGATTTATAATAATCTCTAAATGCGTGCATTATATTTTTATGGTCAATAATTTCTTCTCCATTCGTGTTGGTGATTACTGGTATTGCATTGCGAACTTCTTGTTTGTGAATTTGTTAAGCTAAAAGCTTATTAGCTTTTTCTCCGTGTTCATAGTAATGATGTCTAGACTTATACAATGGTGTGAAAAACTATTTGCCCCCTTCCTGATTTCTTATTCTTTTGCATGTTTGTCACACAAAATGTTTCTGATCATCAAACACATTTAACCATTAGTCAAATATAACACAAGTAAACACAAAATGCAGTTTGTAAATGGTGGTTTTTATTATTTAGGGAGAAAAAAAAATCCAAACCTACATGGCCCTGTGTGAAAAAGCAATTGCCCCCTGAACCTAATAACTGGTTGGGCCACCCTTAGCAGCAATAACTGCAATCAAGCGTTTGCGATAACTTCCAATGAGTCTTTTACAGCGCTCTGGAGGAATTTTGGCCCACTCATCTTTGCAAAATTGTTGTAATTCAGCTTTATTTGAGGGTTGTCTAGCATGAACCGCCTTTTTAAGGTCATGCCATAGCATCTCAATTGGATTCAGGTCAGGACTTTGACTAGGCCACTCCAAAGTCTTCATTTTGTTTTTCTTCAGCCATTCAGAGGTGGATTTGCTGGTGTGTTTTGGGTCATTGTCCTGTTGCAGCACCCAAGATCGCTTCAGCTTGAGTTGACGAACAGATGGCCGGACATTCTCCTTCAGGATTTTTTGGTAGACAGTAGAATTCATGGTTCCATCTATCACAGCAAGACTTCCAGGTCCTGAAGCAGCAAAACAACCCCAGACCATCACACTACCACCACCATATTTTACTGTTGGTATGATGTTCTTTTTCTGAAATGCTGTGTTCAATTTACGCCAGATGTAACGGGACATTTGCCTTCCAAAAAGTTCAACTTTTGACTCATCAGTCCACAAGGTATTTTCCCAAAAGTCTTGGCAATCATTGAGATGTTTCTTAGCAAAATTGAGACGAGCCCTAATGTTCTTTTTGCTTAACAGTGGTTTGCGTCTTGGAAATCTGCCATGCAGGCCGTTTTTGCCCAGTCTCTTTCTTATGGTGGAGTCGTGAACACTGACCTTAATTGAGGCAAGTGAGGCCTGCAGTTCTTTAGACGTTGTCCTGGGGTCTTTTGTGACCTCTCGGATGAGTCGTCTCTGCGCTCTTGGGGTAATTTTGGTCGGCCGGCCACTCCTGGGAAGGTTCACCACTGTTCCATGTTTTTGCCATTTGTGGATAATGGCTCTCACTGTGGTTCGCTGGAGTCCCAAAGCTTTAGAAATGGCTTTATAACCTTTACCAGACTGATAGATCTCAATTACTTCTGTTCTCATTTGTTCCTGAATTTCTTTGGATCTTGGCATGATGTCTAGCTTTTGAGGTGCTTTTGGTCTACTTCTCTGTGTCAGGCAGCTCCTATTTAAGTGATTTCTTGATTGAAACAGGTGTGGCAGTAATCAGGCCTGGGGGTGGCTACGGAAATTGAACTCAGGTGTGATACACCACAGTTAGGTTATTTTTTAACAAGGGGGCAATTACTTTTTCACACAGGGCCATGTAGGTTTGGATTTTTTTTCTCCCTAAATAATAAACACCATCATTTAAAAACTGCATTTTGTGTTTACTTGTGTTATATTTGACTAATGGTTAAATGTGTTTGATGATCAGAAACATTTTGTGTGACAAACATGCAAAAGAATAAGAAATCAGGAAGGGGGCAAATAGTTTTTCACACCACTGTAAATAAGTTGTTCAGTTTCTTTAGTTGTTAAGATGTTAAGTTCTGTATGCAGGGTGTGCCTTTTCCTGTGGAGAGCTTCACTTGGACACCTGGCTTGTTCTTCATCTATTCTAGTAATTTCGCTTCTTAGCTCTGACACTTTCCTTGTTTCTAATTTATTTCTGTGGGAAAGAAATGAAATAATCTGTCCTCTTAAGAAGGCCTTTAGAGTTTCCCAAAGTGTTCCTGCAGAAACCGCTGTGGGCGTGTTTGTGTCTAGGAAGAAGCTGATTTGTTTGGATATAAATTCTGTGCAGTTCTCGTCTGCCAATAGAAGAGGGTTAAGGCGCCATCTGCTAGGTGAGTGTGAGGGGCTTAATGATTTTAGCTCCAAGACTAGAGGGGCATGGTCGGAGATAACAATTGTGTCGTATTTGCATGATTTAATTGTAGGCAGGAAATTATTATCTATAAAAAAATAATCAATTCTTGAGTAGCTATAATGCACTGGTGAGTAGAACGAATATGTTCTTGAGTTTGGGTTAAGAAACCTCCAGGGGTCTGATAAGTTGTGATCATTTAAAAACTGTGTAATTGTCTTTGCAGTATTAGATGTCGTCCCCCCTGTTACAGGAGTCCTATCTAAAAGTGGATTTAAAACACAATTAAAGTCCCCAACCATTATAATTTTATGAGTGTTCACATTGGGAATGGATGCAAATAGATTTTGCATGAATTCCTTATCATCGACATTGGGTGCATAAACATTTATCAAAATCATTTTACTGTTATATAAGTTGCCCATGACCATCACATATCTCCCTTCAGGGTCCGATACTACATCTGATGCTACAAATGGAACTGTTCTGTGTATGAGAATTCCCACTCCTCTAGTTTTCTTTATAAAGCTAGAATGGAACATTTGGCCAGTCTAGTCTTTTTGTAGTCTGAACTGATCCTTGCTTAGTAAACGGGTCTCCTGTAAAAATACTATTTTAGCGTTTAAGCCTGTTAGGTGAGAGCATACTTTCTTTCTCTTTAATTCGTGATTCAGGCCTTTAACATTCCAGCTCACAAAGTTAACTGTCCCATCATGGAGACCTTGATTCTGAGTTTTTAATGTCATTTTATAGTCTTAACTGGTAATGAGGCAGTTTTAAGCTTAGTTTTAAGATTCCCCATGAGTTATTGCATTTTAGCCTATTGTTGCATTGATACTTATAGTTATAGGGATTAGAAGAATAGATTAGATATAGCCTGCTCTCCTTCTCTCCCCCCTTTATCCCCCCACCTCCCCATTTTGCCTCCCCACATGAGGCTTTATCCCACTTCGTGATGTCCCGGTCCTCTGACATACGAAGAGACATAGCACGTCCAAAACAAAACAAACCCCACCCCGCAGCGGCGTTAGAGAATTAAAACAAAGAGATATCTATTGCAGCTGAAGTCTAAATACTATCTGCCGAAAATATAATCATTAACAGTCTTTAAGCTTAAAATAATCAGTTGTGCACAAGGATCCCCAGACAGAAACACTATAATTTTTTTTTCTTTCTTCAAACTGTCCTCGTACTGGTTTTTTTTTTTTTTGCTGTTTTTGTTTTCTGTGGTTTTCAGCGATACCTTTTGCTTATTGCTCGTCAACATTTGAAAAACACCCATTGGAATTTAACTCATTGTCACCCTCCTATAGAAACGTCAGACACGAAAAAATGATAACAGTTCATATTAGAAAAGAAAAACTTTACATTTTTGCAGCTCTCGATTGTGGCAAAAAGAAAAAAGACATTGCCAGTGAATTTGGAATTTCACCATTGACCCTGTCAACTTTCTTCAAAGACCAAGCAAAAAAAGAAGAAAAATCTCGGGTTGCAAATGTATGTGAACTGCTGCATTTGAAGATGTTGAAAAAGCGTTTTAATATGGTTCAGTGATGCTCGTTCAAGAAACATTCCTATTCATGCGGCACTCATTCAAGAAAATGTGAGGTTTCTAAACTCTCTTGGGACCTCCCCCAACTGGACAACACACTGAAGAGCGTCCCGAAGTGCGATCACCGCATCAGTGGAAGACTGTTTATCTGTTGCCAGGGCAACAGCAGGCTCACAACTCTGATGCGGCTCAGCACTGAAACAAACAGAAAAGATTCCGATGGGTGATGCAAGGAACATTGTAAATGTGTAAATGCAAATGCAGGGAACAGTATTACTTGGCCACTAACCTGGCCACGTCTCTGCCTGACTGCTGTGTTTGTGTATAGGAGAGAAGCAGAGTACGGCACGCTACAATAAATAACTGTGCTGTTCCTGTGTCAAGCTGAATAAAGCTTGTTTTGCTAAAGTACTGAGACTCGGTCTTGTATTTTGGGGTATAAAACAGGGACTTATAGCGTGACCCAGATCTTTTAGGATTTACTTCTGTAGCGCTTCACTGCACCGCTGTGAGCCTGCTGTTGCCCTGCCCCAGCAATGGACGAACAATCTTACACAGACTTGGCGATCTCGCTTCGGGGTGCACTTCAACATGACATTCCTGTTGGGTGGGGGGGATCCCAAAAGAGTTCAGAAACCTCACAATATGAAGAAGAAGAAAAGATTGATTCAGCTTCTGATTGATAACTGTGCTGCCCACAACATGCTTCCACATTTAGATAATGTTCGCGTTGAATTCCTCCCACCCAATTGCACAGCAGTGCTTCAGCCATTGGATTTGGGCATCATTCGCACCCTTAATGTGTGTTATTGCAAGAAAATGCTGAGAAAATTCTCGTCAGCATAACTTGTAGACAGAAGGAGATTAAAATTTACGCGAAAGAAGCTATTGAAATGATTGCAAATGCCTGGACACAAGTTAAAGAAAGCAATATAGCAACAAATACAGAATCTCATTACAACAAAATTTTCATTACAACGAAATATTTTTTAGGTCCCTGGCAGTTCGTTATAATGGAATTTAACCTGTATATACACACACACACATATGTATACAGGTCAAATTCCATTATAGTGACTACCAAAGTAATGAAATTTTCAGAATAACAAATACTTTTTGTGGGCCCAGATAAGCATTCATACAACATCATGTTAAATGAATTTTGTTTTAACAAAATGTACAGTACATTTCAGTATAATGAATGTTTTTTGACCAAAAATGGCCACCGAAGGTAAAAATGCAATGCAAAAAATAGATTCCATGCAGAATCTTGGGGACCCTGCAACAGACTGTCTCAAAGAAAGAGACAGTCTGTTGTGAAATTTCTGGTCTCAGGCAGTCTCAGTGAGGCTTGGCAAGAGTGTAAGGCACGACATTGTACATCGTAGCATCTGCATGGGTAGTTGTGTTGTTTGCAGATACTGTATTGTTTGAGTTTCACAGCGCTTCTCAAAGTTTTCTTTGTGATGAACAAAAAAACAAAAAAATAAGTGAGAAAAAAAACATCAGTTTACACTGAAAGAAAAATTAACAATCCTAGAAATTGCAGCAGATTCCGGAATGAAGAAAAATGACGTAGCGAAAGTATTTATTCTTTTACAATGTATATGTGTCCTCTATCTCTCTTTTTGAATTTTCAGCTTCATTTAATGTTGTTTATCTATTTTGCACATTAAAGACTACTAGCCAACCCGCGGCGTAGCATACGCCGTATAATTATTTATTGATGACTGAACACTTCCTGAAAGACACAGTTGTCCAAATGGGGTGGGTTTGAGGATACAACTGTGAGTGAATGAAAAGATGGAACTCTGGAGAGAGCAACATACTGACATTGTCAATAGATGGCACCAGAAGGTCAGCACGTGTGTTTGTGAGAGGCAAGAGAACTTCGTAATGCCCATGATCCAAACGACCGCTAAAGAGCAGGGATATGGAGAGACGTTGGCCCTGTTTGTACACTCGAGGAGAGGCATCAGGACGTTCTCAGAAGTGAATGGTGATAGTAGCTGTAAGTATTTGGCACATCGCCACAATTTCTGCCTCACCACCATAAACTCCGGAAGTATTCATGTAGTCAGCGTATTGTTTAGCAGACTGTATGACTATGCTGCCGTGACTAAGAGCAACGGACAGCACGTCACCGAAGTTATCCCAATGTTAGCAAACAAAGGTTACAGCCATGTTGCGAAGTTCAAGAGCAACAGTTTCGTCAATGACATTTTTCCAAAAATATCCGACTGATTGAAACAAACAGTTACCTGATGCAGGAATTTGTATTACATTGAAAGAAGCATTTTTTCCATGAAATACATCTGAAGTGGTGGCCATGTTTGGAAAATGAACAGTCAACGTGGCTCAGAGGTGCATGTAGACTGTAGCACAGACCAAAGCGACTCAGGATGTGTTTGGAAAATTAACAGTCAATGTGGCGCACAGGTGCATGTGGACTGTACAGATGAAAGTGACACAGGTGAGCATTTGGGGGCGAGGCTGTGTCTTGCGTGTGTGCATATCCGACATCCGGGGAATAAGGACAGTTTGTGACAGGATGTGTTTGGAAAATGAGCAGTCAACGTGGCGCACAGGTGCATGTGGACTGTACACAGATGAAAGCGACACAGGTGAGGAGTTGGGGGCGGGGCTCTGTCTTGCGTGCGTGCGTATCCGACATCCGGGGAATAAGGATAGTTTATGAGGTAGCAGCTGCGATAGTTTAACACTCCAGTACATTGCGGTGAATGCTGGTAACAGTCAGGCAGGCGGGCAAGCCATGCTCTTAGTATGGTATGAATCATGTATTTGTAGACAAAGGTTTTCCCCGTTCCTGCAGAACCATCTAAGAATCTAAGAAGAAACGTGTTTCTCGCGGATGTGAATCGGTGTATGCAGCGTGTAATACATTTAACACTCCAGTACATTGTGGTGAATGCTGGTAACAGTCATGCGGGCGGGCAGGCGGGCAAGCCATCAAATACACTATGCTCTTAGTATTGTATGAATCAGGTTTTTGTAGACAAAGGTTTTCCCCATTCCTGCAGAACCATCTAAGAAGAAGCATGTTTGTTGTGGTTGGGAATCGCTGTATGCAGAGTGTAAAACAGTTTGCGAGTGTGGCAGGAGGAGGGTTAGAGTTGGTGGGCGGGGCTCTGTGAGTTGGCAGGCGGGGCTCTGTCTTGCGTCTTGCGGCCCATGGTCGGCTGCTTTAGTGAATTATATATATCGATATTTCAGCCCTCAGATCACATCCTGTTTGTCTGTTTGTTTGTTTGGCAATAATGCAAAAACAGCTGAACACATTTTCATGAAATCTTGCATGTAGACTGCTGTTAGTCTAATTTAATATATGAGTTATATGTTTTATCAAATATTTCATTGGGGAAGGAGGATGTAATAGATGCAGCTCAAAGACTGCACATTATTCCAAAATGGCTAAATCAATCTTAATGAAAATTTACATGCATAATAAGATGGAGTGAATTTAAAATCCAGCCTGCATGGCATTTCAGTAATCATTAGGATAGGTAGTTGTAATGAATGGGCAAAAAATGCATCACCCCAAAACATCTGAGTTGAAGTGTATGGAATCTTGCATGCATATTGCTGTTGATATAAAATGCTGTTGATATAAACTTAAAATTTAGACTTCAAGGTCTTTAAAAAGTTCCATCAAGAAATGGGGTTTACATGCCATATCAATGATTCAGTTATTCAACTAGCCATCATATTTAATCATGTGGAATTAGACATCTATTATTGAAACCACAGTAAATCAGGAAACAAAAAGTGGTATTTATGGTTCTAACCCATCAAAGAGTTTCTGCAATAATGGAATCCAATCATACACAAAAAGTATAAATTTTTGACTACTGAGAGCATAGAAACTGACAATTATCAGGACAGGTAGTGAAGATGATGGATGGAACACTTGAATTTCAGCCAGCCATGACAAAAGGGTCAACATTTAAAAATCACATAAATACTTTATACATATATACAATACCTGGTTAGTGCATCCTACTTTGACTATAATATATACAGATAGATGTGTGCTTGTCCAGTATACATATCCACACAAATGAACCCATCTCTGTGAATTTTTGCACATATTACTCATTTGTACAGGGGAAGACCATAAGCTGTGATAGTGATGGCACCTACACTACACCTACACCTGGTAGTATACTGTACACTAATCAGCCACATTAAAACCAGTGACAAATGTAGTGAATAATGATTATCTTGTTACAGTGCCACCTCTCAAGGAATAGGATATGTTAGGCATTACGAAAACAGTCAGTTATTGAAAGTGATGTGTTAGAAGCAGGAAAAAATAGGCAAATGTAAGGATGTGAGCAACTTTGACAAGGACCAAATTGTGATGGCTAGATGACTGGGCCAAAGCATCTCAAAATGGCAGGTCTTGTTGTGTATTCCTGGTATGTACTGGTTAGTATCTACCAAAAGTGGTCCAAGGAAGGACAACTGGTGAACCGGCGACAGGGTCATGGGTACCCAAGGCTCATTGATGCTAGTCCATCTGATCCAGTCCCACAAAAGAGCACAGATTGCTGAAACATGTAATGCTGGCCAAGAGAGAAAGGTGTCAAAACACACAGTGCACTGAAGCTTGCTGCATAACTTTAGACTGGTAAGGGTGCCAATGCTTGGTGTACACTGTATATATAATATGTATTTCAAGTATGTTTCTTTTCTGTATATTCATTGTTATGTTACAATATTTGTTTTTATGATTGTCTGTTCAATAGCCTTACAATCTATGGATACAGTATCAGCTCTTATATGATAACCATGCACAACTAATTCATTGCTTTTTATGTTTAATGTTGTAACAATCACATGATTGTTTGGCAATAAAAAAGGGAAATGACTAAAATAAACATGCAGAGTTAATTCCCTCTCTCTGAACCTGATCTCTTGTGAAAGATACAGAACACAGAGATAGATCTGAAAATTAATGGCTATAAAGATCACAGAACAAAAAGTGACATTCTCAAACCAACATAATCCATTTCAGGGTCATAGGGTTGAAGCCTATCCCAGTAGCATTGAAGACAAGGCAGTAATCAGCCCTGGGCATGTTGGCAGGCCATACATAAAGTCACACTCCCAATCACATAGTGGACAATTTCAAATGGCCTGTTAATTTTAGCCACAGGCTCATTCCACCACGGTGTGCTAAGAAGTGCCTCTTTTTTATCCACTGCTATCAGGCAATTCAATGCTTATACTTGATGTACTCATTTTTATTTTATTTATTGATTGATTGGATTGGATATATTATTGGTCCCTTGAGTCTGTATTATTATTTTTTATGTTTCTGCTGCTGCATGCATTTCAATTTCTCCATGGGGTTAATAAAGTTTATCTAATCTAATCTGCACATCTTTAGGGATATTAGCAGAAAGCCCATGTAAACACAGTAAGAAAATGCAAACTCCACAACCAGGTCACTGGATCTGTGAGAAAGTAGCACAACCCACTGCACCACAGTGTTATACCTTTAAAAAGATGTGACATTCAAAATCTTTATAGAGTGTCTGAAATTCTATATGCATGAAATATTATATGGGCAATTAGGAGGAGTGTATTTAAGTTTATTTTTGATCTCATTTACTGTACATAAACATCTCTGGTAGAGAGCACAATGAGACTAGGACATTTTGCCCAAATACACACATACAAATATATGTGGGGAATGAAAATTGAAAGCCTCCTTATATTAAACCCTTTATCCACAATCCAGCTTTTTTCTGATGGACACACAAAGGTACAGGGTTCTTGGCTTGTGTATAATTAGAATCTTGAAGTAGGCATGGTTTTAAATTAATCTGTGAAGAATATAGCATTTTGATATGTTATATAATATTATAGTTAATGTTTTCAAAGAGAAGTAAAATGGTGATTTGGTGAGTAGTTTTGCAGCATTTCAGCATTTACACCCCACTCTTATTCCCAGTTTAGGTCACTGCTATATACATTTTTCTTGTTCTTCCTATAGTCATGTGGGTTTTCAGTAAGGACTTCGTCTTCCTTATGCAGTGCAACAAAATATAATTCTTAAAGTGTAGATAGAGAATATGCTAAAGATTAGATATCTTTAAGAAAATAAGGATTTTACATAATTAGTAACATCAAGTTGCACTTTCATGCCTATTCCTTGTAAGTAGATCTTGGTGACTGGCAAAATTGTGAGTTGTTTATTTCTCAAGATGTCCTTGTATGCTTACTCGCTCAACCATCAGTTGATATCTGGCATTGACACATAACTTCTTATACCAGTACACTCATTTATTCATTTTTCTGAAACTGCTTTTTTCTATTACATGTCGATGAGTCATAATAGCCTACTCATGCAGCACCAAGCAAAAGGCAATACCTAGCCCAGGATGGAATGCCAGAGCGCCTTCACATATATTTTCATAATGAGCAAATTTAGAGTCATCAGTTAACCTAACAATCATGTATTGAAATGTGGGAGAAAACTCTAGTATCTCCACTGGACCCACGTGAACACAGGGAGATGGAGTAAATTGTCTTAGCCAGCAATGGATTCCAATGAAAAATAGCAGGTGTACTGTATCTGGAACTTGAGAGTTATAGAAAGACTACAGAAAAATGTACCAATGCAATCAAAGTAAATTTGAATACCCTCTTTGGTACACCATATGTATTTCAAGCAATGTAGGTTAGTAGCTAAGCAGAGCAACTTACAGACCACAAAGTTGCCACTTTATAAGCCCCATGGTCATATGGTCATTTTACCCACTTTTGATTTAACTACACAAAAACATACAAAACCATTATATTCTATCCTTATCTGTCTGCCAGATATGTAGTAATGATAATAACTTATTTTGTTTTCACAGATATATTTGGGAAAGTACAGTATTTTAGCAAGTTATCTTTCTACATGCCTAAATTACTTTTCTTAACTTCGGGATAGATTTCTTTAATTTATAGATAATAATAGCTAAAAGGTTAGTTTTCCCTTTCTAAACTAATTTAAAAGAAACTAGAAAAAAGAATCATGTTGCAATTAAGTTATCTGCTGACTCATGAAGCAACCTACACTACACTGTAGCAATATGACACCTTAAAGTGATGTTGTGGTTGTGGGCTTTGCACTAGTGGGGGTGGGGAGGTTGGGCATGTGGACAATTAGACAACAGCTTAGACTTGGCCTTAGACTGCCTGAGTAAGATGTCATGGAAAATGTTAGCAGCCAGTGGGCCATAGACTTGTGATGAGTCACCCTTTGCTAACTGCAGATGAAATTAAGAAGGTAACCAAAATGGCACTTTCAATGACAACTACTACCAGCTGAAGACAACACAGACAACAGAACTTCTCCTTGTGTGGAAAAACATACATTTTTTGGAATTTTCCCTTTTCCTAGAGATCTGATAAAGAATTTTGTTCTTTGCTCCACTTTAATTTCCCAAGGATTATATCGGCAGACAAAGCTTTCATGAACATTATACACACTAACTGGGCTGTCACATAGTACATATTTTAGCCTTGAGGATGATATAGCCAGGACAGTCCATAAATAATAGAAATCACAAACAAAAGCTAACAGTTTTTAACAGACACTTTTTGGAAATATTTATTACATACTGTAAATAAAGTGCTGGTTGGATCAGTTGCCACTGGCAAGGAGGCCTGAGTAGTATCCCTATGCCTCATAATCATTAGGCTCAAAGCAAGGTCAGATGGAAGTAAGTGCAAAATTAGGTTATTGCTAGTAAAATAGGGATGGAGTAGCAGGGCGCACAGGCATTTATAGTCTGAGCTCTGGCATGCAGATAGATAGATAGATACTATGAGCCTTAAGTTCCTGACCAAGTTTGTTGGTGCAATGTCCAGGTGCTAATGGCATTTGCTGAATCCATTTACAACAGTATTACATGTGTATGGTCATCCAACCTTCAAGATGAACAACCACTTTAATTAGAGCAGGAAAGAGGTCACAGCCCCAACCATGGGTTACTAGAAACAGCTGAAGACTGACAGCATAAGATGGACCTATGCAGTGAGCTCAAATTTTGAGACATCATTGCAGCAATTACCCTCAAGCCAAATGTTGTACTGGTATCTGAATCATGTAGACAGGTAGTTCTGGTTAAGCTGACCATGCCTTGAAAAGACCAGATGGAAATGGCCAATGAGAGGAAAAGAGCCAAGTGCAGCATGAATGGCTAAAGTGCATGATGTGTACCCTTTAAAGTAAGATGCAGAGGGTTTGTACCTCACACCCTCTGCATATATGCTATTAGGGATACACATCAAAAAAAGGCCATCAGAGATACAAAAAGGGTGATGAAAGGGCCTTTAAATTTTTGAGGGTCAGGACAAGTGAGCAAAGATCTAAACAAAGATCTAACAATGATACTGGGTCACCTGGGTGAAGGTATCTGATACTTAAAGACCCAAAACACTCAATGAATCTAGACAGCTTTTATCCAGAAGTTTTTATGTGTGTGGGAGGGGTTTGTTGTTCATTATTTCTATATTTTTTCCTTAGCTTCTGTATAGTTTCAGCTTCCTATTGGGGACAAATAAAGTATTTATGTATGTATCTGTCTATCTATCTGTCCATCATCACTACTGATGTGCCCAAGTCTATCAAAAGGTACATCTTATAATCAAACCAGTAACTTGTTTTCTCCACTCTACAAGCCTGCTTCTTCTCTTCTTCCGTCAGCATCTTTTTGCGTTAAAACTGATTAAGTCAGTGTTTGTGTTGCAGTTACTTAATACGTTTTCTTTAATTTTTCACTTAAGTCACAATCTGCCTCAAGAATGATTTAAGATATGAAGAGGTAGGGGAAGTGATGGCGAAGGTGGTAGGGATGAGAACGGCACCCGTACGCATGGCTGCTGCCGAGAGTTTATTCTACAATACAATAAATAAAAATAAAAAAAGGAATAACTTTGGAGGTCAATCCAAAAAAACAGGTAGTAGATGTTATGTAGTATATGTGTACCAAATTTCAGGTCAATAGTTCAAACAGTTTGCGAGCTACAGGTGATTTAAAATCCTGGACAGACAAACGAACAGCCACGGTAGCATATTATATATAAAGATGGTTTGTTTGTAAAGTCGCACAGAGTTCATGTACCTACTGAATGTATTTCATTTTGTTTACATTTTATCAATTGACTCAAATCGCACTTCTTCCACTGACTCTCTGTGAAAAGAAATTCTAGGAAGAAAGCTTCCAATTAACTGCAGGGGTTTCAACCAGATTCTAAATTTGTATCACAGAACATTTGCAGACTACCAGAAATATCCTGATCCTAGTTTCAATAATAAAGGTTTTGCCACATTAGGTAATTATAACTATCCTTGGTACAAATAGTCCTCTAGCTACAAATGGCTATAAATTTGAAATTTCTAAAAGTCTGTATTGCTGAATGGATAAAGGATCTGAAACTAGATGTTTCCATTCATTTAAATCCCTTTGTGGATATTAATTTCCTGTGTGAAATTGTTTGATAAACCACAAAAAAGAAACATTATTTATCAAATTAGATGTACAAATACAATAAACATTATTTATGAAAAGAACACGTATATATACCTATCGTTAAAATGTAAACCTGAAAGGCAAATAAATTCATTGCTGTCCTTATAATAAAATTGAATAAAAGTGAATTTTCTTTAGAAGTGATATGAAATTAATAGCATTCTTTCTATATGCTGAACTTTTTGGATCCCTGTTGGGGCAATTCTCATAAATATTTTTAAATAACAGCCAAGATCACCAATGCAATGAGTCAAATGTGGACATCCTTTTTAATAGCATTGGACTCAATGGAGCCTGTATATTAGCAGCAGAGGTCTTATACAGATTGAAGAATATCACAGAGCAACGATCTTAAATAACATATGTTCATTTGTATGATAATGTTAAGAAACACATTAGTCTGCACCAATCAGCATACAGATAAAAGGTATAATCTATAACATGCCCTATACCTTTGTATATCTAAAAATTAAAGTGTTACATAAACATTCCATCATTGAATAGGATATTGTTTATATATATACAGTGGGGCAAAAAGTATTTAGTCAGCCACCAATTGTGCAAGTTCTCCCACTTAAAAAGATGAGAGAGGCCTGTAATTTTCACCATAGGTATACCTCAACTATGAGAGACAAAATGAGAAAAAAAAATCTAGAAAATCACATTGTCTGGTTTTTGAAGAATTTATTTGCAAATTATGGTAGAAAAAAAGTATTTGGTCAATAACAAAAGTTCATCTCAATACTTTGTTATATACCCTTTGTTGGCAATGACAGAGGTCAAACGTTTTCTGTAAGTCTTCACAAGGTTTTCACACACTGTTGCTGGTATTTTGGCCCATTCCTCCATGCAGATCTCCTCTAGAGTAGTGATATTTTGGGGCTGTCGCTGGGCAACACGGACTTTCAACTCCTTCCAAAGATTTTCTATGGAGTTGAGATCTGGAGACTGGCTAGGCCACTCCAGGACCTTGAAATGCTTCTTAGGAAGCCACTCCTTCGTTACCTGGGCGGTGTGTTTGGGATCATTGTCATGCTGAAAGACCCAGCCACGTTTCATCTTCAATGCCCTTGCTGATGGAAGGAGGTTTTCACTCAAAATCTGACGATACATGGTCCCATTCATTCTTTCCTTTACACGTATCAGTCGTCCTGGTCCCTTTGCAGAAAAACAGCCTCAAAGCATGATGTTTCCACCCCCATGCTTTACAGTAGTTATGGTGTTCTTTGGATGCAACTCAGCATTCTTTCTCCTCCAAACACGACGAGTAGAGTTTTTACCAAAAAGTTCTAATTTGGTTTCATCTGACCATATGACATTCTCCCAGTCCTCTTCTGGATCATCCAAATGCTCTCTAGCAAACTTCAGACGGGCCTGCACATGTACTGGCTTAAGCAGGGGGACACGTCTGGCACTGCAGGATTTAAGTCCCTGTCGGCGTAGTGTGTTACTGATGGTAGCCTTTGTTACTTTGGTCCCAGCTCTCTGCAGGTCATTCACTAGGTCCCCCCGTGTGGTTCTGGGATTTTTGCTCACCGTTCTTGTGATCATTTTGACACCACAGGGTGAGATCTTGCGTGGAGCCCCAGATCGAAGGAGATTATCAGTGGTCTTGTATGTCTTCCATTTTCTAATAATTGCTCCCACAGTTGATTTCTTCACACCAAGCTGCTTACCTATTGCAGATTCAGTCTTCCCAGCCTGGTGCAGGTCTACAATTTTGTTTCTGGTGTCTTTTGACAGCTCTTTGGTCTTGGCCATAGTGGAGTTTGGAGTGTGACTGTTTGAGGTTGTGGACAGGTGTCTTTTATATTGATAACGAGTTCAAACAGGTGCCATTAATACAGGTAACGAGTGGAGGACAGAGGAGCCTCTTACAGAAGAACTTACAGGTCTGTGAGAGCCAGAAATCTTGCTTGTTTGTAGGTGACCAAATACTTATTTTCCACCATATTTTGCAAATAAATTCTTTAAAAATCAGACAATGTGATTTTCTGGATTTTTTTTCTCATTTTGTCTCTCATAGTTGAGGTATACCTATGATGAAAATTACAGGCCTCTCTCATCTTTTTAAGTGGGAGAACTTGCACAATTAGTGGCTGACTAAATACTTTTTTGCCCCACTGTATATATATAGAGAGAGAGAGAACAAAAAGGGAAATAGTTGTCATTATATCATCATCTCCATAGTAAATGTGCTGGAAACAAATGGTATAGAATGTCTTAGTTACACAGGCACAAACAGAAACACTTCACAAACTCACACAAAAAGTTTTCCTTAATGATCTGTTACAGTAACCAAAGGACTGCATGATTATTACTTGGAACTATGCAAGCTTATACACAAAGAAATGAACAAGTTATCTAAGTTTATTAGTGGCTGTCATCCATCTTCTAAGCTGATATCCTGGCAGCACTAGACTTATTGCAGAAACTAACTCTCAACTGACAAGGCGACAGCTTACAGTAGGGCACACTCACTCATACGGGACAATTTTGAGTTGCCAATCTGAACACTTAAGTGTTTAGGATGTGGGAGGAAAACTTGAGTCACAGACATGGTGGAAACACACAACATGGGTACTGCCTGTGCTAGATAAATAGCTCTGGAACTGTAATTGCTAACACTAGGCTACCTTGCCCTCATCTAGAAACTCAATACTGACAAATATAAAATGGAAATTGACTAGAACTACTGTATTACATAACATTGACTAGTAAGTTATGTGACATAACATATACTCAAATCCTCTTAATCAAGTTTAGGGTCATGCTAGGCCAAAGTCTATCATAGGAGCACTGGGCACCAATGCATCATGGAGACCACTCAAGCACTCACCCAAACTGTACCAATCTCCAATCAACATGCGTTAATGTTCAGCTATCAATTAGAATAGAATAGAAAGCCTTTATTGTCATTGTAAAATAATTTACAACAAAATTATGAGCGTCACACCCAATGGGTACATAAACAAAACAACACTACTTTTGTGAAAACAAACCGATGCTACAACATTTAATACAAAGAAGAAGAACAACAAAAACAAAAAGAACAAAATCTAAAACAGTAATATACTAGACAAAGAGCCCGTTTCGACAACGTAAGATGAAACGGGCACGAGTTTGTGTCAGCAGTGTGTGAAGAACAAATGATAAGTAAAGAAGAAGTTGTTTTGTAATTATTGTAGTCCGCTTTATTCATTACTGTACAGGCTTGTACAGTTAGTTGATGAATTTTCCAGGCCTATAGTATAATATTGAATGATGAATGTTCCAGTACAATATGGAATAGTAATAAGTATAAGCACCAAAAACCTGATATAGGTGTATTGAATGAATGTGTAATTGAATCAGAATGCATAATTAGGCCTTGAGCTGTAGTCGAAATCGCCTTTCAGGCCTCTAGAGCTTTAATCGAAGTTGCCTTTCTCTTTGAATTTTTGCGGTCATAAATCCGCTACCTGCCGCGATGTTGAGGTTGGATGTCGGTCTCATAAGGTTTTTCGGGCAGCTGCGCAGAAGGCGACTGCGCATTCGGCTTCGGACGTGCGCAGAAGGCGACTGCACATTCGGCTCCGGACGGACGTGAGTGAGTGAGTGAGGAGGCAGGCGAATTATGTATTAAGAAGTAATATATGTAAAAATATACTTTTAAAGAAATGGGATAAAATAACAACAAAACCAGCACTACAATACAAAAAATAATACCATTTCACTGGAGAATAGCTACATGAGAGCAGCAGCAGTATGTATAGGTCTATTTCTCAGCACTGACCAAAATTTATTTAAACTGACTTAATTTGCTTATTTTTGTTCAGTGTGTTTATGGCCATTGACTAGAAACTGTTTCTGAATCTACTGGTCCGTACTTTCAAAGATCTATAACATTGACCAGAGGGCAACAGTTCAAACAGTTGGTGACCAAGATGTAAAGAATCCTTAATGCTGTTTGTGGCTCTGTTGAGATAGTGGGAGTGGGTAATGTCTGTCCAACCTGGAAGACAACAGCCTGTGACTTTTTGTGCTGTGTTTATGATTCTCTGAAGAGCTTTCTTTCAGTTTCTGTGCATCTGCCATACCGTACTGTAAGCCACCAATAGTTTTTGCTCCAAGTTCTTTTTCCTGAGCACTCAGAAAGTGTAGTCTCTATTGGGTTTTTTTTTACCATTGCTGTGGTATTCTCAGTCCAGGAAAGGTTTTCTGAAATGTGGGTTCGGAAGAATTTGAAAGTTTGCACCTTTTCCCCATGGTCTCTGTTAGTATGACAACTTCTGTTAATTAGGTCATTTGGGGGAAAACAAACAAACAAACAAACAAAAAAACACACCAAAAAACCTTACAGCCAGGGATCATTTTTTATTTAATTCTAGAATGGAGTGAACTGCTTAGCAAGTGTTTGAATTCAGATTAAATTAATTTTATTTCTTAGTCAAGGTGTTTTAATTATTGTTCATATTAGATTACTGAATATCACACAAGCATAATCATATTTAAACTGGATTATTCAGAATAACAGCTTTACCACTTACTACAGTTAAAAAATTAAGCAATAAACCAACACAGCCATTTTAACTGCTTTTATGAAATTTGGTTTACATGGAACCAAATGGAAAAGGAAAAATGGATGCTTTCTGAGGTAGAATAGAGCATTGCAAGGATGGAATAAATGCAGTTCAAACTTTACAATTATACAGATAAGCTGAACACTTCAGTCTAAGGAGTCACTCTGGCTGACACCATCATCTGAGATCTCAGATACCTGAAAACAAATGAAAAAGAAAAAGATGCATTATATATGCTGCTTTATTTTTATCATTTAAACATCCACAAGGAGTGTTATAGAGTTCATGGCAGTCATTGAGGTGAAGTAGCGAGGCAAGCAGGGATGGTACTGGAAGGCACTCTGATGATACAAATAGTCTTTTATGTGGCTTGAGGGCTGGAGTCAAAATTAAAAATAACGCACACAATTACACAATGGGATATTGTGTATTTTAAACAGAGCACAATCTAACTAGAATAAGATTGTTAACCACTAAAACTACATTCATAGTCTCATCCAAACTATTTTTTATATGGTCTAAAGTAAAAGAAGGGCAAAATGCTGATTAAGATCGGCAGAGAAGCCAAATGAAAAGAATGGGAAAAAATGGTCTGATTCTTGTTTAGTTAAGTGAACAGCTTTCAGAAGGCAACAATACATTGTCTCAATTTTTCAATTTGACATTATTTATCAGTTTTGTCTAGCTAACTTGTGATGTCCATAGCTTTTCTAACATATAACAGGTTTAAAAAGTTGCTTCTTTGTGATATTCCCAACATTCACGTGCATCTCTAATCACTATTGGGTCATTCATAACATCATATAACATAAATAAGCCTGGGTACAAATATCAACTTTCCGATTGTTATTTTTCATTTAAATGATTATATTTTGTGTCTTAAAGTCTCAAATTCGATCTTGTGAAATCTCCTGCCTGCTCATTTACAATATGTAGATTTTTGCTCATCTTCATTTTTGGCATCGGATCCAGTAGATGTCACTAATTAAGGCTTTCTGCAGAAAAAGCACTTTACTACTTTGCATAAAATGGTGTGTCCTCCTCAAATGAAATTAGTGGACGTATTACAGATTCAAACAGTGCGTTCGTAAAGAACAACTGTATAAAAGCAAAGCCATATTTAAGCTGTGCAACTTAGAAGTATTGTTGTAACACAACAAATCTGAGAATTCATTTATTCAGATGTCATCCATAAATGTAATCTCAGTTAATATTCAAATGAGTAGAGAGTGCACTGCACTCGCCTCAGGCCCAAAAAAATAATCTATAGCAGTTTTTATCTGAAACATTAAGAGAACCCTACACCATTGTTGAAAACAAGAACTTCCAGCAAATGATACAGTCGTGGGAACTGCATCATGCTTTACCAACCAGAAAGCAAATGAGTGAAATTATAGTATCTGGGGTTTATGAAGATCTTAAGCAAAGCATCACAATTAAAAATGACTGAACACCTGTGGCGGATGTGTTGTAGACAAGGGCACTGAATGCCAGTCACACCAGGAGCAATCTTGCTGCTGAGATGGCTGGCTGTTGTTCCAAAAACCTTCAATCATTTCCAATGCATTATTACATTGCGGAAACACATCAATCCCAAGTTTCTGTGTTGGCAAGTCCAATAAACGTTGCTTCTCTTCTCTTGGCTAGCTGTACTGTTATGGTGGAAAAAGTTTTCAACATGCCTCACCTAGCCAACCAAGCGTGCAAAGTTGGAATTTTCACAGTAGCCTGTGATACCAAAGTGAGTGTGTGCGCAAAGCAGCCAACGTGAAGTAGCTCCAAAAGCTGTACCACATGGATCATATAAGCAGCATCATCAGTCACAAAGGCTGGTTGTCTTTTATGTTTAATTCATCCAATGCTGCTGTCAGCATGCATCAGAACTAGATTGCTGTTTTAAAATGCTTCCTTTTTGTCGGAGGAGGAACTGTGTGGACACATTTTCGAGACAGATTAATGTGACTGCTACACTTGAACAACTCAGGACATGTGTAACCTATAGAATTATAGAAAGACATTAGACTTCCCAAGGTATGTTTAATTTCAACGAATTCAAGATTATTTTAAATGTCCTGTAGGGGAATAAATTTGACTAAAAGGTTAGTTGAACAGTGTCTGCATGAAGATTCATAACACACGAATAGGTTACTGAATAACAAATATTTATTATTTAAGCAGCAATATTTGATACATTTATATTGATACATGATATAGATGTTTAATAAAGTAGATGTCATTGCAATGTACTAAAACAAGGAACTACCCCATTATATGAGTGGACTCAAATGAGGCAATACATGTTAGTTAAATTATGGTGACTATTGAATGAGTGCAGTGCTGTAAATGTTTTTGTTTTGTTTTAAAAAGAGCAATATTATTTTTTTCCCCATCTTATACTGATGTTAACTGTCCATTGCTTATCACGCATTGCTTCTTAAATGTCATTCCATGCTTATGCATATGTTATGAAGTCACTAAGTAGACACCCTTCAAATATAGTGTTACTGAAATTAGAAATTTCACATTATATTAATGTTCAATATGAATGTTTCAGTAATCTCTAAAACAAAGTGCACACTAATTAAATCAAGATTTAATCGATATTGAATCGATTCTGGACATTGTGAATCAAAACGTAATCAGGACATCACTTTTGATACCCAACTCTAAATGTAATATTGCCACATCTGCTTTCTTCAATTCAAGGTTCCAGAGGACTGGGGCCTACCCCAGCAGCAGTCAATGCAAGGCAGGGGAGCAATCCTAGACAGACAGTCAGTCCCTTGCAAGGTCCTCTTTAAACTAAATGAATCATAGGAGAGACAGAGTCTTCAGAAGTGACACTTAGCTGGCCTGAAATCTAGGCTGCAAATGAAACCCTCAGTCCACCATTTAAAAAAAAAAAATTGGACGTGAGCATCAGTAGGCTTTGCGCTCTAGGAACCAAGTTACCTGAACTATCCTTGAAACGTCTGATGTATCCTTGAAACGTCTGATGTGAGAAGGTCCTTCAAAAAGGTCAATCCTTGCAAAGCTCCGGGACCAGACGGCATCCCAGGCCGTGCCCTCAGGGCGTGTGCTGACCAGCTAGCAGGTGTGTTCACCAACATTTTCAATCTCTCCCTGAGGCAGTCAGTGGTCCCCACTTCCTTCAAGGCATTCACCATCATTCCTGTCCCAAAGAAACCGGTGGTCTCCTGTCTGAATGACTATCGCCCAGTTGCACTGACATCGGTCATTATGAAGTGCTTCGAGCAACTGGTCAAAGGTTATATCTGCTCCTCCCTCCCCGACACGCTGGATCCTCTCCAATTTGCTTACAGAGCAAACAGATCGACAGAGGATGCCATTGCCCTCACCCACCTGGAAAGAGGAAATACATATGTAAGAATGCTGTTCATAGATTACAGCTCAGCATTCAACACCATCATCCCCTCAAAACTCGTCTTGAAGCTTGACGACCTTGGGTTGGGGACGACCATCTGCAGATGGATTTTCTCTTTCCTCACAAACAGGCCCCAGGTGGTGAGAGTCGGCAAACACACATCCTCATCACTCATTTTAAACACAGCAGCGCCGCAGGGCTGTGTGCTTAGCCCCCTCTTGTATTCCTTGTTCACCCACGACTGTGTTGCAAAACATGGCACAAACACCATCATCAAGTTTGCAGACGACACAACCATCATAGGCCTTATCACTGACAACGATGACACGGCCTACAGAGAGGAGGTGCTGGCATTGAGTAATTGGTGCCTAGATAACAACTTGTCTCTTAACGTCAGCAAAACCAAGGAGATGATCGTGGACTATTGAAAACAACAAGTTGAAAGGGTTAACAGCTTCAAGTTCCTCGGAGTAAACATCACCGAGGATCTCTCGTGGACCCTTCACATAGACACTGTGGTCAAGAAAGCTCACCAGCAGCTCTACTTCCTGAGGAGGCTGAGGAAGTTTGGCATGAATGCCAGCATCACCTCAAACTTTTACAGGAGTGTGGTCGAGAGTCTGCTGACGGGCTGCATTACCGTCTGGTATGGGAGCTGCTCTGCCAGCAGCCGGAAATCACTACAAAGAGTGGTGAAGGCAGCAGAGCACATCACAGGCAAGAGTCTTCCTGCCATTGAAGACATTTACCTCCATCGGTGCTTGCGTAAGACAAGCAGCATCATAAAGGACCACAGCCATCCAGCACGCCAGCTGTTCTCCTTGTTACCATCTGGCAGACGATACAGGAGTCTGGCTGCTCGGACTATAAGACTTAAGAACAGTTTTTACCACCAGTCCATTCGACTCCTCAACAGCAACACCTGAACACTTACATACACTTACATTACATCTACATTGCACTATTCACACACAAACTGTACCTGCACACACTCAGAATACTGACTGGAACATGCATCTGCACTTTATGGAATATGCATCTGTACTTATAAAACATTATCTGTGCAATAACTGTCATTTGTACTTGCTGCTCATTCAACTCATATTGTTCTATAACTTCTTTTAAAACATACACATTTTATTTTATATGGCTTGTCTATTTTTAACTTGTAATCTTTTTTAAGCTTTATTGGATCTAGGCTGAGTGACTTGTTTTTCTCGTCATACACATTTCATTGTATGTTAACCCTGTGTTAACCTATATATGACAAATAAACCTAAACCTATTCTATAACATTTCAGTAATTATTTACCGCTCTGATCTTAAAATAGGCCATTACAATAGCAACTGATGAGAAGAATTCATAATTACTTGCTGAATTATGGTATTTGAAGGTTCCTCTAGACTGCCTCTTTCTCCTGCATGATTTGGCTCAAAAACTAATCAACACATCGCCATTTCATAACAGGCTTAAGTTCTGAGTTTAGTATTTTTCCATCCAAACGGTTTAACTCTAGACTGTGACACACACACAGATAGACACTCACCCATCATCGAGTTACCTACAATCAATAATATGTTAATTTTCTTACACATTAATCCAGTGCAGGGATGCTAGAAATGTCTACAAATGTCTAAAGGTTCCTACCTTGATAGCAGTGGACCATCCTACCCTAGATAGGACACCAGGCCATTGAAGGATATGCAAAAATATGTGGCCAATTTAGACTTGCTTATTAACCAAAATGCACATCTTTAATAATGTGCAAGGAAGGAAAATCTGAGTCCCAAGGAAAAACGAGTGCAGAAGCCGAGAGAATATGAAAACTCCACAGAGAAGGTGACCCGGCAGAGACTAAAACTAAGCACTAGGGTGCTGTGAGGTAGCATTACTAACTACAGTATCTAGAATTAATAATGCCACTTCTTATACTTTAAATACCAAGCAATATCCTATAGTAATTTTGATAAGCAAAATGATGCATCTTTTTAATTGTAAACACAACTAAGCTCAGTTTCCATTGTATCTATTAATTAGCTTTACCAGTGAAAGAAGGACATCTTGTAAAAGTATATTTAAAAAGATATTAAGCAGAATTAGTTAATACTGCATATGTGATACTTGGTCACAAGCAGAAACGACAAGCACATAAAGATTACAAGAAGCACAATGTCTCTCACCTTTTGGTCAATATATCGGAACTGCCAGGACCATGAAGTATTATACAAGAAGGGTCTAAGGTCAAAGCGGTTGTCATCCGGGCTGTAGTTCTCAGCATGGTAGGCAGGTGTGACTGTTGTCATCTTATGTCTGTTGATAGAGTACATTCTGAAGAAATATTTGACTTTCGCTGCTACCTGTAGTTGATATTAAAGCAACCAAGAAAATTTGAAAGGTTTTGATATACTGTACATTCAACATATATTCAATTATATACTGTACTCTTCTTTGATATATGCTATTATCTTCTTATATTTTTGCCACATTAACATGCTATAAAGATATGTATGTATGTATAATGATCATTATGTTTTTGATACTATTTGACTTAACATGGTTGTCAAGTTTTGTAGATCATGGAGATATAAAAATCCCAGTTTGATCTCCTTCAAATTCAAAATTGAAGACAAAATGTGGAAAAGTGTTGTTGGGACGAGTCTATTCCAGAAATCATCAAGTGCAAGGCAGGAATAAAACATGGAAAGGGTGCCAGTCCATCACAGGACAAATACACAAACACCCACACTAGGGCCAATTTAGCAATGCCAGTTCACCTAACCTGCATTAATTTGGACTTTGGTAGGAAACCAGAGCACCAAGAGGAACATCATGGGGACACAGGGAGAACATCCAAACTCCATGCAGGGAGCACCTGAGACATGAACTCTAGTCTCCTTATTGTCATATTCTTAGCATTCTTAATCTACATCAAGTAACTCAAATTTTGTTCCTGGTGGGCTGCTGTTTTTATTTCAGCCTTTTTTTTCAATTATAAGTAAACTAGGGGGCTCCGCCCCCTGCTCGCTTCGCTCGCCAACCCCTGGCGTTGGGAATGAGAAAGAGCGTGATGTATGAATGAGATATAGAATAGTGTGAAGGTGTAGATGATGCAAATAGAAAGCAAACAATAAAGTGTGTGGCACAGTGTAAAGGTTTATTGGAAAATTTCTTTGCACATGCCGTTTAAGTGTAAAAGGTAATTCCAGGTCAGAACTTGTAAGGTCAATGAAGATGGTTATTGTCGTGATCAGAGTCAAGTTTGTCAGAGCTTAGAAAGAGTAGTGTCTCTCCAGGAAGTAATGCAATGACTTGGGTATTTATGTTTTCCACATTAATATTTTTTGGACATAATATAGTGCATTGTGTTAAAAGGGGCATTTGGTCTAATGAGATTGCTGTTCCAAATCTGTCTGTAACTAAGTCGGCGCAGATAAAGGCTTGAGGAATTGTAATAATATCTGGGAGAAGTCTATCTGTATTGGTGAGTGTACCATCTCCCAGTTGTAATAACCAATTGTTATGATCTGGATGTGGACATCGCATGTTTTGTACTAACTGTATCTTTTGAAAGCAATGCCAATTGTCTGCGTATTTTAAGGTGCACTGAACAATAGCTGAGCGCATGGAATGTGGAACAATAGCTAAGCACTGTCTAAAATCTCCTCGTAATAAAAGTACCTTTCCTGCAAAGGGAAGATTATTATTCATAAACGTTTGTAGAAGTTTATGAATGGTGTTGAGTAAGTGAGTGGATGCCATTGTATATTCATCAATAATTAACAGTTTTGCAAGACGGATGTCATGTGCAGTGCCACTGTTAATGTTCATAGTGGATACCGATTTGTAGGATCTAATGCAGTTCATAAAGATTTCACTTTCAGGTACATCGTTAGTTAGAAGCTTCTGTAGATATTCAGGATATGAATGTAAAGGAGGCAGTCTAATTTGACCGTTTTGATAACAACGTGTAAATTCATTACTTGTATTGCCAGTTGTTTCTTCAGGGAAGTTAAGTGAATGACAATGATTGCAAATAACATCCATTAATCCCAATGAATTTTCCTGAATAGTGGACTCATTATTGAACGCGTTGTCAGCCACCTTTATTTATTTTGTCCCTTCGCTGCCGTTTCTGTATGTCTGAGGCGGGAGGTGTTTCGTTTTGAATCCGTGCCTGTTTTGATGTAGCACTTTGAGACGCGCGCTGTATGCGTCTACGTTCAGTGTGTCTGTTCATATGTGCTCGTTTCTGATAATGTGTTAGTTGAGCTTTGCGTTTTTGGAGCCGAGACATTTTTTCTTCCGGAGGTTCAGAAGCGCGTTGTAAGCGCCGCCGTGTATTTTGTTTTTTCATGCGGGTTCGTTTGTTTGGTCCCGTTATCCGAGCCATATCGTTTTGTACCTGTGATCGTGTATTTATGACTTGTTTGTTCTTCAACGTGAGAAATATGGATAAGTAATAAGGAGGATCGCACTCACTGTTAATATGGAGCCTTTTCTGCAGTTGAACGGTTAATAGTGCTTCAGTGTAAGGAGATCCACCTATGCTGCATAGTGTGAAGGTGTTGAGATGACGTATGTTTAATACGGACGGGCACTGACTTTTAATATGGAGCCTTTTCTGCGGTTGAACGGTTAATAGTGCCTCATTGTAATGAGATCCACCTATGCTGCATAGTGTGAATTGTGTTTGGTCCCGTTATCCGAGCCGTATCGTTTTGTACCCGTGATTGTGAATTTATGACTTGTTTGTTCTTGAGCGTGATAAATATGGATAAGTAATAAGGAGGATCGCACTCACTGTTAATATGGAGCCTTTTCTGCGGTTGAACGGTTAATAGTGCCTTATTGTAATGAGATCCACCTATGCTGCATAGTGTGAACGTGTTGAGATGAAGTATGTTTAATACGGACGGTTCATTTAGAAATGGGGCTCTGTGTGTAGATTTGTGCATATTTGCGTTGTTGATTTGTTTCAGGGTGCACCGTTCCAGTGCGATGCAATATTTGTCCATATATGCGAAAGCAGTATGGGCCATTGCCTTTTGGTGGCCTGATATTTACTGCGGTAGATGCAAAAGCAAATGAACTATTGTAGGATCTAATGCAGTTCATAAAGTTTTTACTTTCAGGTACATCGTTAGTTAGAAGCTTCTGTAGATATTCAGGATATGAATGTAAAGGAGGCAGTCTAATCTGACCCTTTTGACAACAACGTAAATTCATTACTTGTATTGCCAGTTGTTTCTTCAGGGAAGTTAAGTGAATGACAATGATTGCAAATGACATTCATTAATCCCAATGAATTTTCCTCAATAGTGGACTCATTATTGAATGCGTTGTCAGCTAAGTGGCGCAATCGTTTAGCAGGTGTCTGCGGACGGTTCCTTTAGAAATGGGGCTTTGGGTGTCACTTCTTATTGATGTTAGTGTGTTTGTGGGTCTGAATCGTCGTTGTTGTGAACGTTTCGTGTGCCATGTCCGTAGTCAGTCCCGTTTCGTCTCTAATGGGCTTGGTGTGGCGGTCACGGCTTCTTTTTTTTGGTGTGGCAGGAGCTTGTTGAATCCTCCTCTTTGTGTGCGTCCCGTTTCGTGTGCAATGGGATTCGTGCGGCGCTGTGTGCTTTGCCGGCGTCTGGGGGGGATGTTGCTTGGAGGGGGTGGTGGGATTAGTGGGGCGCGAGCGTCTTCTTTCTTTTTGTGTGCCAGGGGCTTGTTGAATTCTCCTCTTTGTGTGTGTTCCGTCCATTGCTTGTGTGTAGGTGCTTGGAGGTGGGTGTGGGATTTGTGGGGCGCGAGCGGCTTCTTTTTTTTTTTGTGTGCTAGTTTCGTGTGCAATGGCTTTCGTGCGGCGCTGTGTGCGTCGCCTGCGTTTGACTCCTTTTTTCTGTGCGGACTCCTTTTTTCTGTGGTCGCGGCGCCTCATTTCTTTGACTCCTTTTTTTTGTGCTCACTCCTTTTTTCTGTGGTCGCGGCCGCCTCTCGCGGCGCCTCATTTCTTGGGGCGCCTGCGCAGTACGTCTTTTTGCGGCTACGGCCCATGGCCGGATGCCCTGCGTCCATCCTGTTTAGCATTCTTGGTTAGTAATGTGGATTATTGGGCTAAAGATAAATACTTTCTCTGTTACTTTTACACTTTACTCAACTGTTCAGATTCAGAATCCTTAAATACTTCTTTTCCCTTTAAAGAAACAAAGTGGCACAGTGGTAGTGCTGCTGCCTCTCAGTGACGAGATCATGGGTTTGCTTCCCGGGTCCTCCCTGTGTGGTAGTGCTTTGAGTTGTGAGAAAAACACTATTTAAATGTAAAGAATTAGTATTATTATTATTAGGGCTGGGTATTGGCACTGATGTCCTAGCTCAATTCATTTTCGAATCACAATGTCCAAATTTGATTCAATATTGATTTTAAATTGACTGAATTAATGTGCACTAATATATTTGAAGTGCTGGTGTTTTTAAAAATTATTCTCCATGCACAGAGAGCATTAATATAATGTGACAAATTTCAGTAACACTTTATTTGAAGGCTGTCTACATAGTGACTTCATAACAAATACATAAGCATGTAATGACATGTAAGAAGAAATACGTGATTATTAATCGACAGTTAATATCAGTATTGGAAAGATGTGGAACAACATTCACTATAATTTAACATATGTATTGCCACATCAGATTCCACACATATTATGTGTGTGCTCCTTCTTTTAATACAATGCAATGGCATCTACTTTATAAAACATCTATATCATCTTGTGAATAATATTATTGTATAATAACAAACTATTGTTTCTTAAATAATAAGTATGTTATTCAATAACCTATTTGTTTGTTATGAATCTCCATGCAACACCCTTCAATTAAACTGTTAGCCAAATGAATTTCTCTTTGGACATTTAAAATAAACTTGATTTAGTCGAAATTAAAGCTACAGCAGGAAGACTTGTGTCTTTCTATAATTCTACTAGTTACACTTATCTTCAGTTGCTCATGAGTAGCAGTCACGTTAATCAATTTTTGCAAAAGAACTGGACATTGTGACTAAAACCTCCATTAATATGATCCATACGGTGCAGCTTATGAAGATATTCATGTCGGCTGCATTGTGCATAAGCTCACTTTGGTATCATTGAAGATTCCAACAATTGCCCGCTTGCTTGGCCGGGTGAGGCACATTGAGAAGACTTGTGACTGATGTAGTCATGCAATAAAACACTCACTGGAAACCGTAAAAAGGTTTTTGGAAAAACAGCCTGTCATCTGAGCAGCTGTGCATACTGTATAGGTAGTGAGGTTGCTCCTGCTGTGACTGGCATGCAGTACACTTGTCTGCAACATATCCACCACAGGTGCTGAATCAAGTCAAGTCAAGAGTCGGTCTTAATGTAGTGACATGTAATTGCCACGTAGGAATCTGCTGTCCTGGATTTTCAGCTATCGCAAGTTAGGGTTACTCTCTCCGCTGACCTGAGAGACTTGGTGATGCTTTGCTTAAGACTACATAAAGCCTAGGTACAATAACTTCCTGTATCATTTATGGAAAGCCCTCATTTTCAACAGTGATGTAGGGTCTCATATCTCTACAGATAAAGACTGCTATAGATTCTGTTATTTTGTGGGCATGAGGTGAATTAAATGGAAGCTTGGAGCTACCCGCCATTTCCAATTTGGCTCTACTTGTTTGGGTGTCGACTTAGATTGTTTATGGGTGACGTCAAGATAAAGAAATGATTTCTCAAATTTGTTGTGTTACAACAATACTTAAGTTCTAAGCTGCACAGCTTACATATGGCTTTGCTTTTATTCAGTTGTTCTTAACAGATGCACTGTATGAATCTGTAGAAAGTCCACACATCTGATTCAAGTGTCGAAGGCGCCGGAGAGTAAAGTGCTTTTCCGTTGAAAGCCTTAACAGATGCATTAGTTACATCTACCGTATTGGACGCCAAAAAGAAAGATAAAGAAAAATCTGTATATATAATAATTGAGCAGGATAGAGATTCACAAGATCGATTCTGTGACTTTGAGAATCAGTATCAAATTGTTTAAATGAAAAATAACAATGAATCGGAAAATCAATATTTTTACCCAGACCTAATTATTATGAAGAGTCTTTTTTTCTACTGCAAATGAATCCTGTCATGCAAATAAAAAAAGGAGACAACTGCAGATTTGGTTGCATGTGTACCTTATCTGTCTGTTTCAATGAATATTTAAAAAGAAATAAAAGAGAAAAAAGTAAACAACAGGAAAGTAATAATGTGCACAAGTCCACAAAACATTCCAATGGTGTTCTCAAAAAGTTAAGAAAAATAACTATGTCTGATGTGGAAGAAAATAATAAGAACAGTGCCTTGCAAAAATATTCACCTCCCTTGGTGTCTGTCCTCTTTTGTCGCATTACAATCTGGAATTAAAATGGATGTTAATTTGGATTTTATGCAATGGACTTAATGAATATTTGTTGATGTGAAATGAAAATAAAATATATGGTATAATATATAAAATAAGATAAAAGAAACAACTAAAAACTGAAAGGTTGAGAGTGCATATGTAGTCATCTCTTTTGGTATGAAACCACTAAACACCATCTGGTCCACCATATTAACTTCAGAAATCAAATAATTAGTTGATTAGGGTCCACCTGTGTGCAATTAAAGTGTTGCATGATCTGTCACATGATGTCTCTATAAATAGACATGTTCTGAATGTCCCATAACTCTGCAACATCACTAAGGAAGCAACTTGTAGACCAAGGAGCACTCGAAAAAGGACAGAGACAAAGTTGTGGAGAAATATACATCAGGGTTAGGTTGTAAAAAAAAAATATCCCCAACTTTGAATAACCCAACAGAGCACCATTAATCCAATGTTGCAAAATGGAAAGAATATGGCACCACTACAAACCTGACAAGAGAAGGCCAGCCACCAGAACTCACAGACTGGTCAAGGAGGACATTAATCAGAGGTACAACAAAGACACCAAGGATAACACTGAAGGAACTGCAAAGATCCACAGCAGAGATGGGAGTATCTGTTCATAGGACCACTTTAAACCATACACTCCACAGAGTAGGGCTTTATGAAAGAGTGGC
Organism: Erpetoichthys calabaricus; assembly: GCF_900747795.2. Taxonomy (NCBI): domain Eukaryota; kingdom Metazoa; phylum Chordata; class Cladistia; order Polypteriformes; family Polypteridae; genus Erpetoichthys; species Erpetoichthys calabaricus. The sequence continues at coordinate 51,209,694 of NC_041395.2, read as the reverse complement.
CAGAAAAAAGGCCATTGCTTTAAAGACAAAAAATAAGAAAACACATTTGGAGTATGCCAAATGCAATGTAGCAGACTCCCCAAATATATAGAAGAAGGTTCTCTGGTCCGATGAGACTACAACTGAACATTTTGGCCATGGTGGGAAGCAACCATGTGTGGTGCAAACCCAAACACTTCCCATTACCCTGTGAACACCATTCCCATAGTGAAGCATGGTTATGGCAGCATCATGCCTTAGGGATGTTTTTCATCGACAGGAATGGGAAAACTGGTTAGGATCTAAGGAAAAATGGATGGCACTAAATACAGGGCAATTCTTGAGGAAAACCTGTTTCAGTCTGCCGGAGATTTGAGACTAGGATGAAGGTTCACCTTCCAGCAGGACAATGATTATAAACGTACTGCTAAAGCTACATTGGAGTGGTTTAAAGGGAAACATTTAAATGTCTTAGAATGGCCTAGTAAAAGCCCAGACATCAATCTAATAGAGAATCTGTGGCATGACTCTGAAGATTGCTGTATACCAACACAATCCATCCAACTTGAAAGAGCTGGAGCAGTTGTGCCTTGAAAAACTGAGTGAAAATCCCAGTGGCTATATGTGCATTCCTAAAGAGACTAGCAGCTGGAATTGCAGGAAAAGGGGGCTCTTGGAAGTATCAACTTTGAGGGGTGAATACCTATGCACACTCATGATTTCTGTTTTTTGTCTTCATTATTGCTGCAAATTATTATTTTGCACCTTCAAAGTGGTAGGCATGTTGTGTAAATCAAATGGTGTCAACCCCTCAAAATCACATATCTATCTATTGTATATTGTGCCTCTTATAATATAGTGCCTTTAATATCTATCTGTTTATCTATTAATCTGTCTGTTCTATATAGTGCCTTTCCTATCTATCGTATATTTTGCTTCTTATAATATAGTGCCTTCCATATCTATCTGTTTATCTATTCATTTATCTGTCATATATACTGTATAGTACCAGGTTGAAATATGACACACACAGAGGGGGATGAATACTTTCACAGTCACTGTTTTAGAATTTAAATGACATTTTTCACTAGTAGTAACTATTGGCCTATAATTTTGAATTGAGACCACTCTTCAACTTTAAGGCTGGTAAATAGTTATATAGAAAAATATTCTCTTGCATTTATCACTAGACACAGTTACAGTCTTTCACCAGTGCTTTTCCTAATAATCTGTTTTCTAACAGTGGAAGCTGACTTAAGTGTATTGATTTTTTTGTCAATAATTACCACTGTAGACAGCAATATATCTTACCCAGAGTAGAATCATACATTTACAGTTACAAAGGAATGTGTTTAACTTTTTGATACAGTATGCCCATCTGTGAAGTGTTATGTGAAGTTTATGTGTCACTGGTTTCCCTGGTGTTATGCCAAGCCTCGGATGGTAATAAGAATTATAAGGAGGATAGAGCCCTTTAAAAAAAACGTCATACAGATATGTCTCTTTAATAATGCTTTGTTTTATATTTCTGTTTCCAGGATGACAGACTTCTGTGTATTATGACTAATTTCCAGGAAGTGTTATGTAGTTTGCACTATTGGTTATAAATTATGAGGTATGATTTGCATATTCAATGTACAATATGGCTATAAATAAACAAAAAGACTTCCAGATTTTAAACCCAATTTACTTTTTTTTGCAAGTTTTGTTTACCTTTCTTATTTTTCTCCTCTGTTTTTACCTGCCTGAGATTCCACGACCAGTTACTTTCTGTGGGAAGTCTGCATACTTCTTCCCACGCTTAAATTGATTTTCTTTAGTTATGTTCTTTCCACATCCCAAACATGTGTCTGTTAGGTTAGCTGGCATCTGTAAACTAGCCAGGTGATGGGCTGGCAACCCACCCAAGTTTTAGTTCTGCCTTACTCAGAATATTTCAGGAATAGACTTCAAATGACCTTGGAAAGGACAAAATGGTTTTAGAAAACGTATCGATTGAGGTTCATTTTTAATCTTTGAAAGAAGTGCAAGTTTCATTGTTTCATATTATCTTTACTATGTTAAAGATTTCTGGTAGCTAGACATTTTTACAATTAACACTAGAATTACCAGAGCCTACGAAAAAACTCGTAAATCCGTCCCACCTTAAATCGCGTCTTAAATCCGTTTGCACCTCTCCGCCAGAGTCCTTTGTCATCTAAATGTGCTGATAAAGCTACTAGCAGCCAGCTATTCCATCCCCCCACCGACTTAGAACGAACTTCTCCTAGCTCAAGCCTTGCCTTGATTTGATTACCTGGGATTGAAGTGGAGTTTTACAGTGGAAATAATTCTAGCGTTATTTGGAATACACGCATTTCATGTGTGTTCCATTTCTATAGTTGGCTGTGCAAACACATTTTTAAAACAGAAACGTTTTTCATATTCTAATAGTAAATGACAAAATGTAGGCATAAACTATATAACGTATGAAGCCTGAAGTCCATATATCAAAGAAACACTTTCACAAAAGGTACAAATAAAAGAACACATGCGCTTTCATTCAAAAAAAAAAAAAAAAAAAAAAAGCCGCGTTAGCATGCCACATTGACACTCTTACTACAACCGCCGCAGTGGCGTAATGTTATCAGCGCCTGACTGGGAGTCAGAGGGTGGCGAGTTCGATTCCGCACGGTTCCACTTCGAGAAAATAACTGTTCTTATTCTTACAATTTTAGAATAACAATATAAATTTGATTTCAGTCTGTAACAGGCGGTGTAACTTATGATACTGGTAAAGGTTAGCTTTTTTTTTTTTTTTTTTTAATTCACTTTTCATTCTCGCAGTCACATTCAGAATCAATCCATACAACCCCATCTGACACAGCTGGTTTCACATAAATAAAAGTGCACTTTTATTCAAGACTATAACCGAAGAATAAAGAAAGCAAGTTACAGTTGGTGGTTGATACGACAGCTTGCGTGGTGCAATGTTAAGAACTGCTGATTTCCGATCCGTGCTATATAAAATCATCACATTCAAATATTAACAGTTCCCACACACCCAAGGTCCGCCATTCCTATATTTACGACATGTGTACTTGTTGCAGTGTACACACCTCTCTGTGCTATGGTTCCTATTACAGTGAATGAGCACCTGACACTGTACTTTCTTCCCTGGGGGAAGCTGAGGTCTTAGAACGGAAGTTTGTTGACGCTGTATCATCTTTTCTTTTTCCATCGCCTTTTCCTGTAAGAAGCGACGACGAAGTTCCTCTGCAAGGTGAGCCATGAACACTCTTCTTTCCTCAGCGGACCCCGTGCATGCCTTATACAATACGTGTGCGTTCATCGCTGCTAGGTCAAGGATGTTGTACAACACAGCAACCGGCCACCTGCGTGTTCCTGTGCGCACTGAACAAGCACGCGCCGTCTGGTCCATGATGCCAACGCCACGCTGGGGAAAAAAGAAAGACAAATATATGTGACATTTTGAAGAAATCATTTTATCACCAGAAGAGCACCAGAGTACTTCGTCACACTAATATTTTTTTCATTAGCATACCTTCATGTGGTTGTAGTCTGTGACCGTGTTTGTTTTTTTTTTTTTTATCTTGCCCAATCTCCACATCATGGTGCATTGTGCTGAGAATGCAGACAGACTTCATCTTTTTGGGCACATACACTGTCAGCATGGCACTGGGAGATCTAAACACCAGCGTGGAGAATTGTTCGTGTACTGAACTGACTTTAGCTGCAGGTGGAAGTTCCCGTCGCACTTTATTCATGGTGCCAAGCAGAGTTGTATTGCGGTGCAGCAGTCTATTAGCCAGCGAAAGTGACGTGAAGAAGTTGTCTGTTGTTACGGTTCTGCCTTTTTGGATTGCGGCAGATTTGGAGACAAAGTACATGTGCAATGCCACTCCTTATTTAGGAAAAGATCCCAGTCATCCCACGGGAGAAAGACTTTCCGAGTCTGTGGTCATAAAGCTTATGGAGCCATTTCTGGACAAAGGCAGAACCGTAACAACAGACAACTTCTTCACGTCACTTTCGCTGGCTAATAGACTGCTGCACCGCAATACAACTCTGCTTGGCACCATGAATAAAGTGCGACGGGAACTTCCACCTGCAGCTAAAGTCAGTTCAGTACACGAACAATTCTCCACGCTGGTGTTTAGATCTCCCAGTGCCATGCTGACAGTGTATGTGCCCAAAAAGATGAAGTCTGTCTGCATTCTCAGCACAATGCACCATGATGTGGAGATTGGGCAAGATAAAAAAAAAAAAAACAAACACGGTCACAGACTACAACCACATGAAGGTATGCTAATGAAAAAAATATTAGTGTGACGAAGTATTCTGGTGCTCTTCTGGTGATAAAATGATTTCTTCAAAATGTCACATATATTTGTCTTTCTTTTTTCCCCAGCGTGGCGTTGACATCATGGACCAGAAGGCGCGTGCTTGTTCAGTGCGCACAGGAACACGCAGGTGGCCGGTTGCTGTGTTGTACAACATCCTTGACCTAGCAGCGATGAACGCACACGTATTGTATAAGGCATGCACGGGGTCCGCTGAGAAAAGAAGAGTGTTCATGGCTCACCTTGCAGAGGAACTTCGTCGTCGCTTCTTACAGGAAAAGGCGATGGAAAAAGAAAAGATGATACAGCGTCAACAAACTTCCGTTCTAAGACCTCAGCTTCCCCCAGGGAAGAAAGTACAGTGTCAGGTGCTCATTCACTGTAATAGGAACCATAGCACAGAGAGGTGTGTACACTGCAACAAGTACACATGTTGTAAATGTAGGAATGGCGGACCTTGGGTGTGTGGGAACTGTTCATATTTGAATGTGATGATTTTATATAGCACGGATCGGAAATCAGCAGTTCTTAACATTGCACCACGCAAGCTGTCGTATCAACCACCAACTGTAACTTGCTTTCTTTATTCTTCGGTTATAGTCTTGAATAAAAGTGCACTTTTATTTATGTGAAACCAGCTGTGTCAGATGGGGTTGTATGGATTGATTCTGAATGTGACTGCGAGAATGAAAAGTGAATTAAAAAAAAAAAAAAAAAAAAAAAGCTAACCTTTACCAGTATCATAAGTTACACCGCCTGTTACAGACTGAAATCAAATTTATATTGTTATTCTAAAATTGTAAGAATAAGAGCAGTTAATTTCTCGAAGTGGAGCCGTGCGGAATCGAACTCGCCACCCTCTGATTCCCAGTCAGGCACTGATACCATTACGCCACTGCGGCGGTTGTAATAAGAGTGTCAATGTGGCATGCTAACGCGGCTTTTTTTTTTTTTTTTTTTTTTTGAATGAAGGCGCACGTGTTCTCTTATTTGTACCTTTTGTGAAAGTGTTTCTTTGATATATGGACTTCAGGCTTCATACGTTATATAGTTTATGCCTACATTTTGTCATTTACTATTAGAATATTAAAAACGTTTCTGTTTTAAAAATGTGTTTGCACAGCCAACTATAGAAATGGAACACACATGAAATGCGTGTATTCCAAATAACGCTAGAATTATTTCCACTGTAAAACTCCACTTCAATCCCAGGTAATCAAATCAAGGCAAGGCTTGAGCTAGGAGAGAAGTTCATTCTAAGTCGGTGGGGGGATGGAATAGCTGGCTGCTAGTAGCTTTATCAGCACATTTAGATGACAAAGGACTCTGGCGGAGAGGTGCAAACGGATTTAAGACGCGATTTAAGGTGGGACGGATTTACGAGTTTTTTCGTAGGCTCTGGTAATTCTAGTGTTAAGTACATCTGATAGCAGGTCTAATGAAAGAAATCAGCAGCATTTTGTGATACTTTGGCAAGCATATTCATTGATAAACAGTGGCAGTGACATCAGTAGTCAGGTATATTTTCATTCATCCATCTATTCACTGAACCTTCTTTATCAAATCTTAGACTTATGGAATCCAAAGCATATCCTGTCAGGACTGAGTGCAATGAAGGGTCCAAACTATTGCTGGACACAAACACACACACACAATCAAACAGGGCAAGAGTTACCAATTAACCTAGCTTGTATTATCTTTAGGATACAGGAGAAAACTCTACACAGATATGTACAGGCCTACCTCCTGAAATAGTTTCAAATGAACCCGAAGGCACACCTTTCAAACTAAAAGAAATGGTAAAAACAAAACAAACCAATTCAACAAGTGACTATGGCCCACCTGTGCAGGTGAGTATGCTTCTCTCCAGGTGTGAATGAGTTTACAGAACATGCTATAGGGGCCACATTTGGAAATCTTCCTCAACTTTCCATACATGGAGAGTTCAGCATAAGTCATACCCATGTCAGCCTATGGTAAAAGGAAAAGGAGATCAGTCACAGAAATTGTCATTTCTCAATTTCCAGTGGAATATTTAGTCATGTGACCAACCACATGAAAGACTGATATTTTAGATGCTGGGTCACGGAGAGGGAAAAAGCAAACAAGAAAAAAAATAATAAATAAATAAATAAAAATATACTTTATCATGACGATGCACAAAATCAGTTTTGTTACATATTCTGGTTGAAAAGAGGATCAGAATCTACCCTCTGCCTTTCATTAATTCTGAACTGCTTTTTTTTCATAGGGCCTCTAAGGTTACAAAGGCCATTGACACAATGGTGGAGAAAAATGCTTTCATCAGACTTGCATAGCAACTGAAATAATGTCACCAGTTCTGAATTTCACAGTCTAAACTGTGCTAAATCTGAGCATAAAGTATATACTGTAAGAAGCTGGAGCATTCAAGCTTCAGTGAACGACAGAAGGCATTTAGTTCAACTTGACATGCCCAGCTTGTAGTATTTTCACAGAAACCCACTTACCAGATATATTTAATAAAAAGCTTTAAGAAGCAGGTCTACATGCATAGGAAGTAAGTATATATAATTACCACAACTTAGCCACCTACATGCTATCAGGGTTCTCAGGAAACAGGTTCAAAAAGGTGATGAGTCATGCAGTATGGTGGAGAAACACCCTAGTGTCATACTGTACACCATCATGCAACATCTTTGAAACAAACTCCATAAAAATAAACTTTGTAACAAAATAAACATTGTACACATTGTGCCTAACTGGATTGTGTTGTTTCAAGCAAATATCAGAGCAGTCCCCAAAAATATAGTATCCCCCCACCTTAATGAGCATTCTGTAAACCATGCTAGTAAGTAGAATGCTCTTTCAGCACACTAACAGACATTCATGAAGAGCAGCAGAGGGAAAAATAAACCTAATACTTTTTTTAAAATATCTCAAACTAAATCAGATTATGCATTTCTTCAGGAGTTCCATGGATCATGCAGGACATAATTTTAATGCTCCATACAGGACTGAAGTTGGTTTTGCACACACAATGTCACCCAATGCAACTCTAGATAAAATTTGTATTCCTCACCAACACTTTTTCTAGTGAACACAACCAAAACACACAATCATAAACAGAATATTATTTTGTTCCTTACACCCTCCTGATGATGCTTTTCCGCTACCTCCCAAATGAGGTGAGGTTGACCAGTTACTTTTATCTCAAACCCAGAAGTACTTGCAATGCAAGGACATGGTCCTTTGGAAGCACTTCTGGGTCAGGCAGTAGTCCCATGAAGCAGGGATTGTAAACAGCATCAACCTGGTGACACCCACAGAACCCAACAGGGCTGTACTGCAGTTCCCAGTATGCCCTGTGGGTATCCAAATGGCTATTGAAGCAAACCCAGGGAATCCGTCATCTGGTGTATTGAGGGAGAAAATATTCACCAGTCATCAACTCCCACTGTCCTTCCATTGTCCTGGCCTCCTGGCCATGTAATAGGGTTCTTGTTCAATTACAGCCAAGATGCTAACCCATGTATGCCATCCACTACAATAATATAACACTGATCCCTCTGCAGACTGCATCACATGCCTAATTTGCATGCACAATTAGCCATATGCCCAGCTTAGATCTCAAAACAAGCCTTAAAGGATCACTTCTCTGTCATTCTCGTGTAAGAATGAGAAGCCATTAAAGATTTATTACTGTTTACAAAGCATTTCAAAGGAGAAAGAAAAAAGTGAGAAGCTGCACCTAGTGCCATGACTTGAAACAATGGAACAAGTCAGCCCCACGCCACTGCCAATGTGTGACCCAAGATTAAAACTATGTGCATGCAGTGATCTTATATTCAGTTACTTACTGCTACTGTAGTTGCTGGCCACCTATTGCATTTTGTATATGGTATCCGTTGTACCTTCATTTTTTGTTGTTTGAGACATGGTGGCACAGTGGTTAGCACTGCTTCCTTTCAGCTCAGATCACATTCTTGGCCACAATAATAGGTCCAGCATAGGGACCCTTAAAGGACCATTTCACCATTATAATCCACTCAAAACTAGTTCAGTTTCTCTTTCCCCATTGACTTCAATGTAATTTGTGGAGTTTGGCGAAATTCACAGACATTTCCATGGTTTAGCTAAACTCATGGCGAAGCAAAATTCATGATGTTCACTCATTACTAGTGGAGAGCTAATAAAAAAAAAGAGTGCCCGGAAAAGACTTACAAACTCTTCCTTGCAATTTATCATTCTGTGCTGCACAGCTTGGGCATAAGTGCCAAGGAAGGATGGCAATAAGCAGCAATGAATACTTGTTCTGAGGTCTGAAACAATGTCTTTTTGTTTTATATATAGTGCTTTGAGAAAGTACCCATTTTCTGTTGATTATTTCTCATTTTGCAATGTTGCAAAGTCAGATTAAAACATATTTAAATGGGATTTTTTTATTTCTGTGGATGTAATTGTCTATAATGTTAAAATGAAATTTTTAGATGTCTTCAGAAAAAAAATTGTTAATTGCTTAATTGGTAAGTATTCCCCCCTTTTGTTTTAACAACCTAAATTGGGTGATATATTTAATTTTATGAGATCCTTCTGATTGCATTAATAAGATACATTAGTGTTCATTTGGACTCTTGATTACACAATAAATATCACTGACTTTGTGAGGTTTGACAAGTTAAAAAGCAGATCAAATAACTCATACTGTCATGTAGACCAAGGGGTTGTCTGTGGAACTTCAAGATGACATTTTTAGGAAGGAAAAAAAAGCTGAGATGACAAAGATATGGAAAACTTTGAACTCGCATAAGACCACAATGAAATTCATTCAGACAAAGTGAAAACATGGCACAGACATTACATTACCAACATCAGGCCTTTCTAGCAAACTGGGCAACCAGACAAGCAAAGTAGTTATCAGAGAAGATGCCAAGAGGCCAGCTACAATGAGAGAAACTGTCCAGATATCAACAATTTCTTCAGCATGTAACAGATGCTGCCTCTTAGGGAAGAGTATCTAAAGAAAAGCCACTTCTGAGAAAGGTCAACATTAATTTATGAAATGAGAAATCTGAAAGCTTTTTGGAAGAACATTTTGTGATGTGTTGAATTCTTTTTTGGAAAGCAAATTACTATGCTTGCCTCAAACAAAATAAAGTTCAGCACACTTGGTTAAGTGTGGTGGAGGCAGCATCCCAATGTGTAGTTGCTTTTCAGCAGGAGGTACTGGAAAGCTTTTTTCATCAATGACAACATAGATTGAGCCAGATAATGGAAAATACTTGCAGAATCTGTTTTAGTCCACCAAAGTCATGTGGGTTGAAAAATAATTTTACCACAGGAGAACAACTCGAAGCACGTGACAAAAATTAATAAGAAATGACTTGAAGATGCAAAGTAGTTTGCACTACCAAAGCCCAGAGAATTAAACTGAAAATCTGTGGTATAACCTGAAAAATTCTGTCCACCCTGCATCTAATTTGGCAGAGTTGGAGAGAATTTGCATTAAAGGATTGGGGAATGGTTAGGTAAAATTGTGAGTACTTTTGTTAATGAAAAAAAAAGTTGTTCACTCTGAAGGAATTAAAGTTTTTTAAATAAATATATTATCATTCAATTAATTGTGTTAATGAAGGTAGAAAAATTATTTCAATATGTTTAAATTTAGAGGTTTTACAGGAACAAACATGAAGACATTCCAAGAGATGAATACTTTCTGAAGGCACAATAGAGAGAATTTTTCTCAGTTATAAAAACAGATGGCCACTGCATATTGAATCATATTGATATGAAGTAATTTAGTGACTATATTTTTCCCTTGAAGTGACCTTCTGTAGGTTGCATAAATGGCTAATGCAAACTACCCATCTAACAGATATACTGATATAAGCATACGTTTTGCTGTTATAGGATGTGAATTACGATTAAACAGTTTTGCATCTGTGTTGTCTGCAACTACATCCTCAGTGCCATCTTGTTAAATTTATTAGATAATAATTTAGTCACATATTTTATATGGGGCTATTTAATATTTTTAGAATAAAGTTGACACAGATTAATTGTTTTTGGTATAGTGGCCTGTCCCAGGAATGTCTCATAAGGTTTTTGCATTGTTTTGATAATTTAGGTGATTTTGCATTGTGACTCAAGCTTAATATGTCAGCTCACAGCACTGTCTTATAAAGTGCCTATAAAAAGGATTCACCCTTATGGAAGTTTTAATTTTATGACTATTAATTTAGACCACATTTACTGAGATCAGTTTTCACTTTGACACTGAGTCTTTTTCTGTTTCTTAAAGTCAAAAAAGCCAAATTAAATTCATTATGATTCAATTTTGTATAACAATAAAATGTAAAAACATTTTTATGGGTTGAATACTTTTTGCCAGCTAAAACATTGTGCACATAGAAATAGTGAACATGGCCAGGAATGATGATGTTAAGTGCTGCATGTCTGTTAGGAGCTGCCAGTGGCCATACAAGACAAGATCATAGTGACCTTTTGAACTCTCTCACCAACACAGTATGAATGTTTTGTCAGTGATATGAACAACAGTTCAAATGAACCCAAATATTTTGGTAATTGTGAGTGTGTGGCCAGCCTGATGACATATGTTTAGTGTACAGATGAAGCAACCAGACCAGTTTAAAGACTAGGTTAAATACACTCTCTGTCAATGTACTGAGACCATTGTTTAAGAGTAGGCAATCATCAAAATTGTATCAATTTGTACCCTTTCATTCCCCAAAAATCACTAGCAAGCAATAAATAACATAACCAAATACTAGTAAACCAGTGTACTTTGATAACCAAAGCACTTAGTAAAAATCAAACACATTCCAATGCCCCACATTTACATACGTTAAGAAAATGATGCTAAATATAAATGTATAAAATAATTTTTCCACTCCTGTCTCTCCAAATAAATTTAAAAGGTAAACCAAAAACACTACTTACCCAAAACATTAAACATATCTGATAACCCAGTCTGAACTGTAACAGTCAGTAACAAGTGTAGATTAAAAACTACTGCAGGGGAATACTGCCTATGAATTAATTAGAATATACCTAAATGATAAAATAGAAGTAACCCCATTTAAGAAGAAACTAAAACAGTCTCACTGAATGTCTGTCGAGAACCCACTGTAAGCCGTGCTACATTGTCTGAGGTAAATTTAGGTGGCTACTTTACTAGCAGGTGTGACAACAGAATGATAGTTGCAGGTATGATTCCTTGAAGGTTGTCATGCCCACTGAAAGTGTTCTGAGAGGCTCAAAGAACAATCCCACATCATAGCTAGCACCTAATGAATGCTTTTCACTGGCTTCTGAGATACACAGGGCTGTGGAGTCGGAGTCCTGCAGTCAGCAGCAAATATTGGGTTACTACTGTCGGTGTTGGTAAAATTGTACTGACTAAATGAAAATTGTAATATAATGTGTTAAAATTTCCAATTTCATATATACTAATTCAAATAAAATATTTTTTTCTTCTGGCCACTTGATAAAAATATAACCTCTTTTTAAAACTTGTAAGTTTTGTCTTTTCTTTTATGTTATTCAATGTTTGTAACTTCTTTAAAAGAATAATACACACTGGCATCACTACAGTCTTTTAAATCCAAACTTTAACAGGCAGTGATAAAATGCTTTGTATCTTGTATGTTGTGTGCTTTCCGTCAAGTCACAGTAAATACACTGCACTGTAATTAAACCCCTTAAGTCACCGGCTGTTTCCTAAACTTTCTTCTTTATTCTCGGTTATACTTTTGTTGGATGACTGCTGATAGGTGCAACTTGTTAGGTACAGGAGTCTTTTTTGAAAGCTAGTTCATTTCCTTGCTGCGATACGATGATGTCCAGTCTGACTCTGCATTGTTTTTCTACAGGTTGCCAAGTGTATTTTAAACAGCAGGATGTAAAAAGGGAGGCTGCCATGGAACTGAAAAGTCCTACAGATTATCTGTCGGTCAAGGTCACCCAACCAGTTTTTGTTTCAGTAGCTCGCTGTGAACAAGCTGATCTGCTGAATAAAGACTAACTGACCTTGTTATGCCAAAGCTTAACATCTTCTAGGAATTAATGAGTACAGCCACTCTATTGTACCTCATCAGTCTGCAAAATCTGCCCATCAGCCAGGGGCTCCAGTTCTGCTGTTGGAGGAGCGGAGAGGATACTAGAAAGGAAGACAAATTTGATTTTTCTTCATTGCAAAATGGCAGCCAGCTTTGACACAGAAAATAATTCTCTTAAGACTAGATTACAGCAAATAAAAATAAAACTAATGACATAAATAAAGTTCACTGATTTAATTTCAGAAATTTTAAAAATAAATTTTGAAGAAATATTTTTCATCATAAATTAGTTAAATGGACTCTTTCACAAATTTTCTTTTGTTTTGTATTCAGTTTGAACATTTTCTACCAACATTTTAATGAGGACCTTCGACCTTGTACCCAACACGCCTAAAATAGGCCCTGCCCCCCACAACCCTAAAATGGATTAAATGAGTTTGAGTATGTTAAGATACCTTTAATAAATATGAAACATAAAAAATAGACATTCACATTAAAAAATAATCAATGGAAACCATGATGAGTGACACAGTAAGATGCTGACAGACAGTTCTAGAAAACATGGCTTTAAATCTCATTCCATTCACTTGCATTGTGGAATTTGCATATTCTCGAAATGTCTCCATCAGTTGTTCTCCAAAAACAAATCAAATATATGAGTTAATTGGTTGATCTAAACTGGCCCAATATTTGTACATGTGCCCTGTGACGGGTTGGGACCTTACCCAGGAATGGTTCCACCTTTTACCTTTACAGGACAGTTTTGAAATATAAAGAATGAATGGACATTTCTGCAATGAATACCATTCATGGATGGTTTAATATATGGTTACTTGTTTTTTACAGCTGAGATATTGTTAGAGTACTTGACTTGCTGCAGATGATACCGGTGATCATGTGGTTTAAAGTCCAACTCCTCAGCCACTGTACCACAAAATATGAGGATAGACCTTTGGACTTTTTGATTGCTTGGCATGCTTGCTTTCATATTGTAACAAGCTTATTTATTGGCACTCTTGTAGTGATGGAAAAAAAAATTAAGAATTTAGAAGAAAACTTTCTACTGTAACTTTCCATGTAATAAATAACAACTAGCTTGCTTGCTCTGTTCATGTGTAACAGGACAGAACAAGCTAAAAGAGGAACTTGAGGTATCCTGAACAAGCACAATAACCACAGGTTGGGGTCTGCAAAGACAAAGATACATTTTTACCATAGCCTAGAGTTATGGGTTAGAATGATGGTTGATAGAAGGTTTGAGAACATAGCCTGGATTGGTTCATAGGCACAAGGCCTCGGCATTACAGAGGAATGGGTCTCCAAACTATGACACCCCACTGGGCCAAGACAGACCGGCTCTCCAGAAGCTCAGAGTTTCTCTCTTTCATTCCATCAGTTCCATCCAGAGTCCATGCTCTATCAAAGATCAATCAGCTCATAAGCACACACTGAGTGTCTGTAGACTTCTAGCGAGAAGAGCTGTAATCCATCTATGTTGTAATGTTAGTTGCTTTGCTTCTCCTTTGGACACATTAGGACCCTTACGGCAGAGAATGTTAATTTATAATTGAGTGAATAAAATGTAAATCTGATCCCCTGGTTGCCTTGTACTCTCATCTAAATGACCTCAGAATCTAGAGGCAGGAGAAGGGAGGAAGGAAGTATTTTAACCATAGGTGAAGTCATCCCTGACAGACACCACAAGTGTAACAGCAGACTGTAGCTGCATCTCCATGATAGTGTGGCAAGCTTAAATTCATTAGTGCAAGACAAAAATGTTTAAGATGTTCAGGTCTTTATAATGAAGTGTAGAATCATAAAGTGATGACAGGGTCATCATCAGACCTTTCCACAATAAGCACTATAATATCCTCATGCCACCTTCCCAAACAACTGCTTCCAAAAAGACAACTGATTTTACTGCAAAATTACCAGAACAAACTAGATCATGGAGGAATGACCAACTATTGAACATGTTCCACTCAAGATACTAGCTACCATGGTCGTCTTTTTAAAGTATATTATCACTACAAGACGTTAAGTGTCAAGCCCTACTGCAAAATAGAAGCACAAACAATGACATATATACAAAAGTCAAACATTTAACAAAAAGGACACAAAGAAAATGTCACAGCAAAGTCAGCAGTACTGGTTTGTCACTAAGCACTAGCTCACTGTTACCATGAAAGAAAACATTGCTAATATCTCTTTTATTGCATTGCAATCGTCTGATTCTTTCTTGCAACCAATTTAGATAAAATGTGCACCAGATGTGAGCTAATCAACATTCCTTACATAATGTATGTGTATATGCCTGTACAGTAGATCAATGAATTCAGTGCAGTTCTGGAGGGTCGCAGTGGCTACAAGCTTTTGTTCTTACCTAGTTGCTTGATTTGAAGTCAGTTATTACCCTAGCAACATTTTAATGCTTCATTTTAGTTAACTGGCCTTTTAAGATTATCTTAATTAATTTATTTCATCTTAAACAACTGCAATGTTGTTTTTTAATTGCTTTTAGTCTTTTTAGCCAGATGCCAATAGACAATGAGATGAAAATGACAAACAATTCACAAATTAACTTGGGTTTCATTTATGTATGTGTGTCCATCACAAAGTATTTGTTTGAATAAAATATTTGGAAAGAAAAACTAAAGGGCTGAGACTTTCTACTGTGCTCTGGGCCACAAGTTAGTTGCAGGATATCCTTTGAAAAAAAAAAAATCTACAATCTAAGAATGAGCTGCCATGAAAGAATGAAATCTATAGAATTAAATAACAAGTTCTGTTATCAGCCATGACTAGCTTCTAATTTGTTCTTATTGGAACAAAAGCATGCAGCCACTGTGCCCGCCAGGACAAAACTCTTTTGAAACATGTCTCAAAGCAATAGTGCATGATATCTGATTTTTACTGATAAATGAGTGCATCAGCAGTAAATACAGATAGTAGATCATATTCACCAAACTACTATCACAGTTTGCTGTGTTATAGCTGAAGTTGCAACAAATTTCCATTTTTTTTTTGTATGACTAACAAAACACTTTACACTTAGATTTAAAAACAAGTAAAACAAAATGCAAAACTGACAACTCCAGCTCTGAAAACTATAAACCATTAATCGCTATGTCACTTTAATTAGTGCTGTAAATGGCTTTACAGCCTAATATGTGCTGCTTTTGCTAATTTTCCACATTATAGATAAGTTCACCTTTCATTTTAACACAAATGTAAACTAATTAGGGATAGCATGGTGGCACAGTAGATGGTGCTACTGCTTTTCAGCTCCAGAGTACCAAGTTGAAATCCCAGGCTGCGTATCGCCTGCGAGTCTGGAGTTTGAATCCCACTCTGGGATCTGCCTATGTTGAGTTGGCACATTCTTTCTGTGTCTGCCAGTGTTTTTCCTACACATCAAAATACATGAGTACGAGATTTAATATGAACTCTAAACTAGCCGATTGTAGGTTTATGCATAAATGAGTCTTGCAATGGATCGTTTTAAACATTTTTAACAAGAATACTCCAGAATGTTTCTGTTTTTTAAAGAAGAAGGGATAGTTTGGCATGTATGGTAACAACATTGATAACCAGACAATATTTTTTTAAATATTGAATAAATTATAAAAGATGCAACTACAACAACAGTTATCAAAACCTTCTGTTGGCTCTCGGTTGCAATTCCTTAACATTACAGTGCCAATCAGCTTTGCCACCCATCATTTTGGAGCTTCTTCTTTAAACCTGTAAGCCAAAGCATACTTGAAGAGACAACTGAGCAACAAACAAGAAACATATCTGTTTTTCCCTCTTGGGCCAGATGTACTTGTTCTAATGATGCTAATATGCTGCTTTCCTGTGACTTGCTAGCTGTTTTCTTCAAGAAGTTAAGCCAGCATTAGACATCAAGCTTTCTCTAATTTTCAAGTGTCCCATTGCCCAAGTGTCTGGATGGAAGTATGAGGCACCACTGTGCAATTATCATTTAAACTGATTTGATTTTTTTTTTTTGCACATCCAACTCTTAAAACAGTTTATATGCAAAGGTGATTGCTCATTGTAGCCTTTTATTCTAGAATTTGGACATGTCCACACAACTGTCTTTTCAGCAGCAATATATTGTACACCAAAATTTATATTCTTCCGTAGCTGGGCTGCAATTGGGGCCCAATGTGTGCAAAAACACAAACCATCATCTCTGAATAGCATGGGTTGGCAAAGTCGGACCTGCTAAACTTTTCTGAGTGGGTTACTGCTACTTTTTTGCATTAGATATTAAAAATCCTCCACCAGGCATCACAACTTCAAATAGCAGCTTCACCGTTATAGGAAGTAGGTTTATTAAGCAGTGTATACAAGAGATCATGGAGGAGATGTGCCTGGAGAACCAAACCCATCCATCCATCCATCCATTCTCTTCTGCTTATCCAAGGTCGGGTCGCGGGGGTAGCACCTTGAGCAGAGATGCCCAGACTTCCCTCTCCCTGGCCACTTCTTCAAGCACTTCCGGGAGAATCCCGAGGCGTTCCCAGGCCAGCCAGGAGACATAGTCCCTCCAGCGTCTCCTGGGTCTTCCCCGGGGCCTCCTCCCGGTTGGACGTGCCCGGAACACCTCACCAGGGAGGCGTCCAGGAGGCATCCTAATCAGATGCCCGAGCCACCTCATCTGACTCCTCTCGATGCGGAGGAGCAGAGACTCTACTCTGAGCCCCTCCTGGATGACTGAGCTTCTCACCCTATCTTTAAGGGAGAGCCCAGACACCCTGCGGAGGAAACTCATTTCAGCCGCTTGTATTCGCGATCTCGTTCTTTCGGTCACTACCCATAGCTCATGACCATAGGTGAGGGTAGGAACATAGATCGACCGGTAAATTGAGAGCTTTGCCTTATGGCTCAGCTCCTTTTTCACCACGACAGACTGGTGCAGAGCCCGCATCACTGCGGACGCCGCACCGATCCGCCTGTCGATCTCACGCTCCATTCTTCCATCACTCGTGAACAAGACCCCAAGATACTTGAACTCCTCCACTTGAGGCAGGATCTCGCTCCCAACCCTGAGAGGGCACTCCACCCTTTTTCGGCTGAGGACCATGGTCTCGGATTTGGAGGTGCTGATTCCCATCCCAGCTGCTTCACACTCAGCTGCGAACCGATCCAGAGAGAACTGAAGATCACGGCTTGATGAAGCAAACAGGACAACATCATCTGCAAAAAGCAGTGACCCAATCCTGAGTCCATCAAACTGGACCCCCTCAACACCCTGGCTGTTCCAGTTAATGAGTTTATTATCTACAGCAGTTTCTAGAGAAGTAGAAGAAATGGATGACAGTATTTTGCAACAGCTTTACTAATAAACAGAAGTTTTTTTTTATACATTATTAAATCACACTGGATGAAAATACCAAATATAATGGACATTGCACAGCTGCCCATGTTTACTTGGGGAAGTGAGTAATCATTCCAAGTCACTGAGGAGCTAACTGCACTACACAGCCTGAAAAGCAGTATCAAGGAGGTCATGACAGTTTTTGTATCTACTGTACACTTTATCTGCTCATGTGACCTTAATCACAGGCAGTTCCAAAGTCCGTTGGATGAAGCTGATACACGGTATGATGATGTAATCTGCAAAACCAAAGCAAGTCAGATGGCTCAATCAAAGCACAGTGCTGAAGACATTTTTGACTTGTGCTCTGAAATCCATGCATTCGTGACAATAAATGGAAAAGTCATCAAGGAAATATCTGACAGTATGCAGATTTGGAAGATAGCTTTTCTGACTGATCCCATACAACATATTATTGACCCTAATAACCAGATTTTAGGGCAAGGGGAAGCTTATTTGTGACTTTTACAGCTGTGTGAAGGGATTTTAAATGTCGCTACAGCTGTTTAAAACAGCTGAAAAGAAACCACATCACTTTCCCAAAGCACTCCTGACTAGGGTTGTGCAGCATAACGGTACTGGAAAATTACACAAAAACACAAATTTTAAAAAAGTACGGTACTATCATTTTGGGATTTTCGGTAACAGAAGTAAATGTCAGCTTTCTTCTCAAGAAGCTATGATGTCCTTCAAGTGAGCTAACACCAGTCTCTCAAAGGTCTTCATTTCCACAGATGTCACAGCAACAGGCCTGTTGTAGTCTATCAGTTCTGTCATACTGGATTTTTTGGGGACTGGAATGATAGTGGCTTCTTTGAAGCATAAGGGACGTTCACACAACACTAATGATTTGTTGAAAATCTGAGTGAAAGACAGGGGCCAGTTGATCAGCACAGATTTTTAAGCAGGATGATGACACCCCACCCAGACCTGTTGCTTTCTTAGTGTGTTGTTCTTTGAAAAGCCGACACACATCCTCTTCAGAGATATTTAATGCAGGGAGTCGGAGAATGTGTGTGGTGGTGGTGGTGGTGGGGGGAGTCTATAAGTCTGTACACTGAGAGGGCTGCAGATAATGTCCATTGTATTCTGGGGCTTGTCAAACCTGCAGTAAAAAGCATTCAATTCATCAGCCAGCTGGGCGATTTACTGCAATATGGGGGGGGGGGGGGGGGCGTGGTGGTGGTGGTTTCCTGTAATTTGTAATATTTTGTAGCCCTTTCCACACTGATGCAGGGTCATGGGCTAAAAACTGATTTTTCAGCTTTTCAGAGTAACTCTTTTTTTGCCAATCTGATTTCTTTTGTCAGTGTGTTCCCTGCCTGTCTAAAGAGTGTTCTATCCCCACTTCTATAGGCAGCTTAATTAGCTTGACAAAGTTGCTCGAGTTTTGCAGTGACCCATAGTTTACTATTGTTAAATTGTAACCAGGTCTTGGTGGAGACACACATATCTTCACAAATGCAAACATAAGATGTTACTGTGTCAGCCAGTTCACCTAAGTTAGCAGCAGGATCTTCAAAGACCCTCCAGTCCATACAGTCAAAGCAGGCTTGCAGTTTCAACTCTGATTCAATAGCCCACCTTCTTACTGTTTTACTCACTGGTTTAGCAGATTTGAACTTACCCCTGTAGGTTGGGAGCAAATGAAACAAACAATGATCAGAGAAGCCCAAAGCTGCACAGGGGACGGGGTGAAAGGCATGTTTTAACACTGTATAGCAATGATCTGGTGTGTTAATGTCTCTGGCTGGGCACTTTATTTGCTGTATACATTTAGGAAGTTCCTGGCTGAGATTTGCCTTATTAAAATCCCCTACAATAATCAGAAGGGAGTTTGGATCATTTTTCTCCATGCTAGTTACCTGATCAGTTTCTGTGGTGCCGCACTGACGCACGTGTGAAGTGGAACGTAGACACTAACCAGCATAAATGAGGAAAACTCCCGTGGTGAATAAAAAGGTCTACAGTTAACAAAAAGCCTTTCTAAGTCAGGGCAGCACAGTTTACTTAACACCGTAATATCAGTACATCAACCTTCACTGATATAAAAGCAGATTCTGCCTCCTTTTCTTTTCCCTGATGTCTCCAATGCACGGTGCGGTCTATAAAGTTCAAAGCTGGACAAATGTAATTCTGAGTCGAGGATGGATTCATTTAACCAGATTTCTGTGAAACACAGAGCAGAACAAAGTGAAAAGTCCTTGTGAATTCTGTTGAGGAATAACAGTTTATCCATTTTATGGACTAGAGAGCGGAGGTTTACTAGATGCAACCTTGGGAACACCGTTCGAAAACTCCACTATCTTGGTCTAATGAGTGCACCAGCGTGCTTCCCCCTTTTGTGATACTTGTGACTGCGTCTGCTGTCGACAACTACTGCTCCACCAGCTAAGATATCCAGAACATTCTTAATTGTGAAAAATCCAGTGTCAAATCACACAAAGTGAATTGCCGAATATACAACGATTCTTTACGGGTATACTTAATTATAGTTGAACACCAAATGACAGGACAAATAAACAAAAACAGACAAAATACTAGAGAGAACCAAACCAAGGCTGCCATTAGTAGTGCCATACCATATAACAGTAGCAATCTATAAAATAGTTCAATGTCTTGAACTGGTTAAGTCCATAAATGCACCTGAATAATACCCCATGCATACATTTTCTAACTTACATTTTTTTCATCTAAAACCAGGGAGTGAAATTAATGTAGCACTATACAATATGTAAATTCAAATAATGGCATCCATGTAATTGTACATTTTTTTCAACATTCAAACACAATACATGTTTGTAGAAACTCATACTTTCTTTGGTATAAGTTACTGGTTACAGTATGTGTTTGACAGATCCATGTCTAAAATACTAAAATAAGATTGATACATTAAATGTAGGGCTCATAATTTCATTATTTAAAACAGCCATTCCTAAAGGCAAAAATGCAGTTATCTTCAAACACAGTAAAGAACACAGTTAATAATTACAATAATAATTTTTTAATAATTTTTCGCATTTATATAGCGCTTTTCTCACTACTCAAAGTTCTAACCTATTTATTTACTTAGACATGTGTATATTGTAACAGAGCACCTCCAAGTGGGCACTTCAACTAGAATTTAAATTGACAAAAGAAAAGTCAAAAGAATCAAAAATGAAAGATGACCAAAATGAGCAGCTCAAAATGTCAAGTAAATAAATAAGTAAATAACTGATACTTTATTAGGCCTGACTATATTTTTTCCTGGAAATCTTTAAAGACTGAAACCAAGAAATATCCATTTACACAAACAGTCATGGGTGTCTAGACAAACCACCGAGTCATGAAACCAAAGAGGAAAATTTGACTGCTCAATAAGAACCTGAACGACATACGACTAAGCCACTGGCTGACCAAATAAGCTTGATAGACTGAATGTTTTCTTCTCATTTGTCAGATTTTATGTTCTTATCAGACAGAGAGTCTCAATTACTCATCCACCTCTATTGGCTAACTAAACAATATTCCTCTCTCTTTCCAAAATTTTCCTGACTATACTATTTTCTTGCCTGTGTGTCTATTTTCCTTTTCACCTTCAAACTGTAGAATCTGCATTTGGGCCTTTAAATTCCGAACCGGGATAAATCTGGGTGTTTCTACAATCATTTGTGAGGTCAGGGATGCCCCTAAAAATGTTAAAGATCTGGTGGCCTGCTGAAGCACTACACCATGAGTTTCCCTCTCTCAGTTAAAGTAACAAAAGAAATTAATATTTTTAGGCTATGTACCTTCTGCACTGGGCAGAAGAGTCCCAGCTTTACTTACCTTTCCAGATAGTTTTAATCTGACTTGCTAATAGTCTTTGATGGCTGGTCTCTCTCATTTTGATGTTCATGTAGTAACTTTCTTTAGAAATTATAGGCAGCTACGTACAGTGGTTACTGCACAATGACAGAGAATTTGAGTTCTTTATTCCATAATTTGGATTATTCCTCTTTAAATGGCCCCTGTCCAGCCCCTTATCTGTTCAGGGTCAATTTGATTCTCCTTCTGTGCAAGCAACCCTTTACTAAGTAGGCGACCTTTCACTTATACACTGCACGCATACAAACAGACTGTCCTAAACCATAACATTAAACAATATTCTCAAGCTATCGTAATCTAACCATATTAAAGTTGTACTGCTCATCAGATTTTGAACTATTGGATACTCCAGTACAAAATGGCAATCCCTCCAGCAGTAGCAAATTTCCTGCTCACCTGCGTAATACACTGAGGTTGAAGTTCTCGATGCAATACTGAATGAAGCTTCTCAGATCTGTCTTACTGATGCCACCTATAGGATTGATATCTGCACTGGAGCAATCATACTTGGTCAGATATCCTCTGAGGCTGAAACAAAATGGATTGAGAATCAGGAAAAGCCATTAATAGCCCTGAAACAACTGAAAGTCACGCATTGGCAAATATTTAGTCATTCTGAAATAATCTGGCACATAGCATATAAAAACTCAAACAATATGAGAGCACAAATAAAGAAGTTTTAGGGGAAGATTATTTTTCCAAGCTGCGATGATTGCTGTGAATACTGTGTATACTGTAGTCTTCCTTCGTCCGTCTGTATTTACTCTTGGAAGTAAATACATTTTGGAGCTGTATGATGTGAAAGGTTAGTTAATTGTTAAGCAGACAGTGAAAATATAAGGTCTAGCAGCATCTTTCAGAGACAACATTCAAATTAGTCTTATCTGAAGACCTTGTTGGGTGATGGGACAAAGGTGATATTCCTGGATACAGATCATATAACATAATGTAACAATTCAAGAAATTTTAGGGGAAACCACCGAATTCTTTCTGTTTTTCTTTTATGTGGTTTCATTCGAAGCTTACTCCTGGCCTTGTCACTTTGAGGATTTCACACTAGGAACCGGCCCTTTGTCAAGGGGTAAAAAAAACAAAGCAAAATGGCAATTACAGAAGTCAATTATAAGTCATGTACTGTAGACATATAATGCAAACTAGCAGTTCTACAAGTGGAGGTTTGGATACAATTTACAAACAAGACTGTTTAAAAACTCTACCTGATATGAATTTATTAAACGAATACTGTAAAGGTAGATTTAACCATGTCCTTTGTATTTGCAAAACAGTCACCCAGGAAGTGAATATAAGAATATAAATATCTGCACAGGTGGACAGACAGCCCTAAACACAGAGATGTTCTACCAGTCTAAAATCTTTCTTACTTCTTGTGCTTTCACATTCAGTACATGAATGATTATATATATTCACCCATGCCTTTATTAACTAATCCCAGTCATTGTAGTACAGTGAGGTGAGGGCCACAAGGTCGGTGATTGTTCAGGCTTACACTGCAGGCAAACATACTCACATACCTACACTCACAGAACAGCAATTCAAAATCAACATAAAGGAGCATTTTTAATATATTCTTGTTTATCAAGCCGTGGGAGAGAGGAGAAGTGATGCATGCTGGTCAGACTTACAAGCAAGGACTTCACTGTGCTCTGAACGTGACACTGTTACTGCTAGGATTCATGTAACCTCCACATCTGAGGAATGCAGAAAAAAATGAAGTACCTGGCTAAAACCCAGGGGCACTTTGAGAGACAAATTCCACACCATGTCTGGGCTGGAATTAGAACCCAGGACTCCAGACATATGGGGAAACCACTGTGTCCCCTGCATGTACACTAATAACTAGTAGGAAATAGTAACTAATACTAAGAAAAACTAACTATGAAATGATAATCAAATGAAATGTGTAATGTGATCGGTGTGGCAGCTGTTTGAAGTTTCCTTCACAATAAATAAAGATTCAGACTACAAATGCTATGAATGTAATGACTCCAATCTCCAGGCTGTCAAATAAACAATCCACACACTGTGGCTTAGTGTAAAGAGTCTTTGCTTCAGATGCTGACGTCCGAGGTTCGATCCCCGAGAGGGGTGCAGTGGAGTGTGTACGCCTGATGAGCCCAAATATGGGCGAAACGCGTGTTGCATACTCTTTGCATTATTTGACAGTAAACTATGTAATATATATACTAGACAAAGAGCCTGTTCCGACAACGTAAGATGAAGCTGGCACGAGTTTGTGTCAGCAGTGTATGAAGAGCAAATGATAAGTAAAGAAGAAGTTGTTTTGTAATGATTGTAGTCCGCTTTACTCATTACTGTACAGGCTTGTACTGTTAGTTGATGAATTTTCTAGGCCTATAGTATAATATTGAATGATGAATGTTCCAGTACAATATGGAATAGTAATAAGTATAAGCACCACAAACCTGATATAGGTGTATTGAATGAATGCGTAATTGAATCGGAATGCGTAATTAGGCCTTGAGCTGTAGTCGAAATCGCCTTTCAGGCCTCTACAGCTTTAATCGAAGTCGCCTTTCTCTTTGAATTTTTGCGGCCGTAAATCCGCCGCCTGCCACGATGTTGGGGTTGGATGTCAGTCTCGTAAGGTTTTTCGGGCAGCTGCACAGAAGGCGACTGCTCATTCGGCTTCGGGTGTGCACAGAAGGCAAGTGCGCATTCGGCTTCGGACGGACGTGAGTGAGTGAGGAGGCAGGCAAATTATGTATTAAGATATATATATATATATATATATATACACACACACACTCTCTATACTATATTATATATTTTTTTTTCACTTTGTCATTCTTCCCTTTTAAAATTAATATTAAATGAAACTGAAAAAAAATTTAAGCAAAATTTGGGCCTCACTCTAAAGCTGGTCTCTCCCCTGGTGTTTAATCCCTAAGAATGAGCACCAAGTGGCTGTTTATATAGTACAATTGAAATGCACAACAAACATTCACTTACCATTCATCCACATTGGCAGATCCAAGCACCAGGAGACCACCAGGTTTCCCTTTAGCCCAATGGCTTAGCTGAGCAAATAGATATGCCAGAACCATTCTTACTCTGGCCTGAGGCAAAGAAAAAAACAATGTTCAGCAACTGACAGTATAATACTGTATAAATTGCATTAAAAAAAAAATAATGACGATTGTTAACAATAACATAACAATTCACTACAAATATCAACATGAATTTAAATGACATAGTTCAGCTTAAACATGTCAACTAATACAATCAGGATTATGCTTTCATAATTCATATTTACAATTTTTATGAACAATTATATTTCTATATTCTGCAGAACTATAGGGGTTTAAATATGTTCTTAATTCTGTCAATGTTACACATACAGTAAATATATAAAATAATATGAATATTCAACCATCCACACATTAATCCATCCAACTTATCCCAGCAGCAATGAAAAAAAAACCCTTAATAGAACACCAGACTATTGTCCATTCATGTCAATTTAGATTCTCCTGCTAACTTGATGTGGACTTAAGATGAAATTGGAAATTCACTTAAGCATTTAAATGGTGTGTTATTAATTCTTCCATCCGATCCTTTCTATTTTGTGTTTTACTTTAAGTTTGTTTGTTTTCTTTTTACTGTCTTGGCTCCTGTACTGATGAAGCCTATAGAATGCCTTGGCTAAAACCGATACCAACTTGAGTGAAGGTTTTGTGGCATGAGCTGACAGATGTCATGTGGTATTTTCTCATTTTTTTAAGGTACTGATTTTTCTTTATTGACAACCAGCAAGCCCGCGATTCTTGAAAGAATCGCAAATTCAAGAATGGCAATCACTTTCTGTTCCCTCCGATACTTGGAGGGATGAAATATCATGGAGGGTGGGTGCGTCCTAGGAAAGTTCATATAAATAAATAAACATATTTGTACTAAAGCGGTTTCTTTTTGGAGCTGTGACTCAGTTGTAGGCGCCTTCGTTTATTGTGTTTAGCCATGCAGTCTCGTTTTGTTTTTCTATGGGTGTGTCGTGAGCGAGAAGTCGGTTGCTGACGGCGGCGGATTCGTGTGCTGAAGTGGCCATGGCGGCGGATCCGGGCATGGAGGGCCACATTACTAAACGAACGTGGTATATGCGGTGGTGTGGGCGGTCACGTTCGGGCGGCTGTACAACGTGGCGTGCACGCTTCACCTTAGGTTTAGTTTATAGGTCGTAGCCTTTCCGTTACTTGAGGTGTTTCGTTTTGGAGCTGTGACTTCTTCGCTTGTGGTGTGTTTGTTTCTCTGTTACTGAATTACCATTATGTGGTTCAAACATGCCACACAGCCCGCTGGCACACACATACTACTGACTCTGGGAGGCTGCTGCGTTTGACTGTGGGTTGTGGTGTTTGGGCGCCATCTACTGACTCTGGGAAGCCGCTGTGGCGCACTGCGCATGCGTATCGGTGCCTCCGTGCATGAGTCTGGGAAGCCGCTGCGTTTAACTCTGGGGCGCTGCGGAGCACTGCATATGCGTATCGGTGCCTCCATGCATAAATTAAAACTGTGGTTTAGTAATATAGATAAATGTTTTAATCCCCTTTATTGTTGGTTACTTTGCTTGTTCACAGCATTAGGCTAGGGGCTGTTCATTCAAATCTATAATTCCGAGAGGTAATTTAATAAGGAAGTCTCAGCCTGAATTACTCCTATTTCGGAACCACACTGGTTTTCACATAAGCAGACTTTCAGGTTTGTGACAAAAGTTTAAGTTAAAGCATTTACAACCTATGGAGATTGCAAGGCTGCATTTTTCACTGAATAAGTTTCATTTCCTCATCACAGACTCCTGCTCTAGTGAATGCTTGTGGGATAGCAGATTGGAGTTTGAAAAATGAACCAAATTTTGTGGAAGAAAGTGCCCCTTGCAAAGTATGGTTTAAAGATAAATAGACAGGTGCCCAATGATCAAAAAGTCTGCAGTGTTTATAAAGTTGTTAATCCATGAGAAATAGCAGTGCTTGGTGGGTTCCTATAATTAAAAAGAATATGGCAACTGGCAAACTGTAGATAATTGACTAGACTTGCAGTACTCTTCTTTGCCAGTGGGTGACATCATTAAAACAAGACTTGGCACAGGAGCTGCTTTAAATCGATAAAATTATATACACTATACAACATTATATACAAACTGTACAAAATGAATGACACTAGTGTAAACTAAGGAGGCACAGTGTCACAGATGTTAACGCTGCTGCCTTACAGCTTTGCGTGGGTCTTCTGCCAGCATGCCAGTTTCCTCTTACAGTCCAAAGAGAAGTCAGTTTGGTTATGTGTCAAGTCTAAACTGATCCAGTGTCAGCATGCTGCACAACGAACTGATGTCCTGTTCTGAGTTTGTAAAAGTTTGCATTGCACCCAATTCTATTGTGATAGAAGGAATGGCATGTCTGAGTGTTAACTACCATGTATGTTTACTTGTGCTCCGTACAAACGTTTTCTGAAGTATACAGTATTAAAAATATACTGAATATTCATTGAGGCATTTGTAGGCCTGGTAAGTTCACAGATGCAAAAATATTTGTGTCATGCATATTACTGTATTATGTATTATTTGGCTGATGCTTTAATCAAGGACTACTTGAGTTCAGTGATGCAGAATGCCTGAACAAACTTATCAGTAAGGCCAGCTCTATCACAGGACTGACTCTGGACTTTCGGGAGGCTGAAAAGATGGTGGCAAAACTGGATATCATCATGAACAATTCTGCCCATTCCCTCAAATGGGTACCTTCCTGGAGTACTTTTACCCACTGATTCATACCTCTATGGAGCAATATAGGGTGGTCCAGATCTAACTATGCAACTTTTAATGCAATGCAGGAAAACAATGCAAGACAAAAGAATTGTTCGAAATATCTTGCAATAAATGAATGCAGGGCAGGTGCTGCCATCTATTGGCAACAAAAATCATTTTTTGTGAATTCTCTATGTAATAAACTTAATAAGTTATAGCATAATTAAAATTGCATAATTGAATAATTAGATCCGGACCAGCCTGTACAAAGCACC
This sequence comes from Erpetoichthys calabaricus, assembly GCF_900747795.2. Classification (NCBI taxonomy): domain Eukaryota; kingdom Metazoa; phylum Chordata; class Cladistia; order Polypteriformes; family Polypteridae; genus Erpetoichthys; species Erpetoichthys calabaricus. Next base: position 51,182,026 of record NC_041395.2, on the reverse strand, counting down.
TCTGGGGATCATTTCTGCCTTCAGCAATTAAGTAGTTCAATGCTTCATCCCGATGTCCCTTCCTTCATTCCAGCCAAAAGTCCAAGGAATACAGTACAAACTTCAATTTTCTAGTTATTTTAGCATGACACTTATTGTATTATTTTGATTTAATTCGATATACTGTACTTTCTATTAATCACCAAAGGGAAACTGTCTTTGCAATTGACCTTTTTGGGTCAGAGAACACAGTCAGTCACTCTACAGCGCCCTTAGAGAAATTTTCAGGTTAAGAGTCTCAGTCATGGGTGAAATTGAGTAGGATCACTTGTTGCAGTAATGGGGTCTGAACCAGCAGCCTTCCAAATACCAGCACATATCCTTAGCCTCAGAGTCACCTCCCCACTTTAATTATATTTATGTTATAATTAGTTATATTTACATGTTTTTATTATACAGTGATCCCTCGCTATATCGCGCTTCGCCTTTCGCGGCTTCACTCCATCGCGGATTTTATATGTAAGCATATTTAAATATATATCGCGGATTTTTCGCTGCTTCGCGGGTTTCTGCGGACAATAGGTCTTTTAATTTCTGGCACATGCTTCCTCAGTTGGTTTGCCCAGTTGATTTCATACAAGGGACGCTATTGGCAGATGGCTGAGAAGCTATCCAGCTTACTTTCTCTCTCCCTCTCTCTCTCTCTCTCTCTCTTGCACTGACGTAGGGGGGTGTGAGCAGGGGGGCTGTGTGCAGCTGCTTCCTGAAGGACATGCTGCACGGAGCTTCGCATACTTAAAAGCTCAAAGGGCACGTATTGATTTTTTTTATCTCTCTCTCTCTTCCTGCTCCTGACAGAGGGGGTGTGAGCTGCCGCCTTCAACAGCTTTGTACCGGCGGTGCTTCGCATACTTAAAAGCCAAAAAGCCCTATTGATTTTTTTTTTGACTGCTTGCTTTGCACTCCTTTGAAAAGGAAGATATGCTTGCATTCTTTTAATTGTGAGACAGAACTGTCATCTCTGTCTTGTCATGGAGCACAGTTTAAACTTTTGAAAAAGAGACAAATGTTTGTTTGCAGTGTTTGAATAACGTTCCTGTCTCTCTACAACCTCCTGTGTTTCTGCGCAAATCTGTGACCCAAGCATGACAATATAAAAATAACCATATAAACATATGGTTTCTACTTCGCGGATTTTCCTATTTCGCGGGTGGCTCTGGAACGCAACCCCCGCGATGGAGGAGGGATTACTGTATTGTCTTATATTGTAGTTTGACTCAATATCTATGTGTTTTACATTTTTATGTTTTTTTTGTTTTGCTGCAGTATACAATTGAATTTCGCCTTAGTGATCAATAAAATATATCTAATCTAGTCTAATTTTAAACATTTGGAAGATACAATAGGTTACATTTCCTTTGCTTTTCCAATTGGTTTCACATGCAGGTGAAGTGACTTGCTCAAGGTTACATGCTGTCAGTAGTGAGATTTCAGCCTACAGCCTCAGGGTTGGAAGTCCAAAGCCTTAACCACTATAACACACTGCATTATCAAGGACTTCATCCATATATACATGCATTAAGTAAATGCAAAATGTCAAAGTTAATGAAAAACTTGTGACAACACAAATCATGATGTACCCATATTAGCTTAGTACTCCATTCTGTTACATCAATAAACTAAACATAATTATGATTACGCAGCTTATGAAGATTTCTAGTTACCTTAATAAGAGATGAGAAGCATAAAATATGTGCATTAAAATAAATTGTGACTACCTGTACAATACAAATCATCATTACCCATATACGTTTTTCTGTGCCATCAAAGAGAACTCTGTACCTCTTTGAATATAAAGCTCTTTCGAACATGACATAAAATTTCTGAACAGCTTACTAAGACCTTCAGATATGGAACGCTCAGCCATCACCTTGAAAATCCTGTCTATCCCACCTGAACATTTTGGAGGGCCAGGTTTTCTCTTGTGGTGCCGCCGTTAACTCTAAATTTTGGCCACTTGCCAGTCACAATGGAGAAGATCCCCATCACAGCTTTCACTGCTGTATCAATGTTTATATTTAAATGGTAGCTGTAAGGGAAAGAAAAAAAATAATAATTTAGACATTTTACAGGCCAAGTGAATTTAAAAGATTTAAACAGCAAAATAAGAAAGTGATAGGACTGATTCACTACACCCAAGCACACAAAACTGAGTAGTTCACATGAGACTCTATTCGAAATATCCTATAATCCTATATATTACTACTTGGTAATATGGAGAGTAGTGTTGTTAATATATTTCTTGACAATAACGTAACATTGCCAGACCTGCTTAATCCAATTCAGGTTCATAGCATCAGATTTAAGGCAGGATCCAGATCAGGGCAGACTGAGGTACACATCCACACTTACTGATACAGGCCCAATTTAGAATCCTCAATTGATGTTACACACATTTCTTTAGGTTGTGGAAAGAAAAATGAGGTAAGAGGAAAAACACCCACGCAGTAATGAAGAGAACATGCAAACTCTACGAAGACAGTGACTGAGCAGGGCATTCAGGTCCAAGACACTGGACTCCTTAAGGCAGCAATGCAAACCAATGCATCAACATGAAGTTTGTTCACCATAAGCAAATGGAAAACAATGTAAGACCACTGAAAATGATAAGCACAACAAGCATCCGAAGACTGGCATCAGTGTTACACTAACCTGAATACACAACTAGCTCACCTGCCTATCTGCTCCGCCAAATCCTTGGCTCGACTGAAAGTGTCCAGAGAGGAGTTTTCGCTTGCCATGTAACAAGTGGTAAAGATTCGGCCACACAGCTCTCTTGGGCTTTGAGGCATAAAGTCAGGCTCACCCACTATCCTCCGCACATAAGCAAGGACCTGTTGGTCTAAACAATGGCAGGCAATTGAATTAAGGCAGCATTAAGGAAGACCTTACTGAAACAAGCAAACAAGTGAACTACTATAAAGGACATGCATAGCTGCATAACGGGGGAAAAGCAACACAATTTGGCAAGAGTAATAATTCTTTACGTTTATATAGCGTTTTTCTCACTACTCAAATCGCTCTCCACACAGGGATGACCCGAGAAGCGAACCCACAATCTCCTTACTGCAAAGCAGCAGCACTACCACTGCACCACCTGTGAGGATAGGAGAGTGGGGTCCAAAAGGACACTGGTTATGGAAAATTCTATAAACAGAAGGGCAGGAGAGATGCTTGATGCCTAATTTCATCCATTTGCCAAATTATCTGTAAAGAGCACTAAAGAAAATTTAACATACACTTCATGTCATGCTAGTCTTTTCATGTCAAATATAGTGCATTTATCTTGTCTGAAACATCCAGAAATTCGAAGAATGACTTTCTGAAATGTGCATTATGTCTAAAATTTTTTACTATTTTAAAAAGGTTTTTCCTGAAAAATAGAGAGAAAGAGGTTGAGAGCATGCGCTGCTTACATAAAAATACAAAAAAATCCTAAATGCACATCAAGTAGCAGTAATGTGGTAAAGGCAGAAAAAAAATGGGAAAAGAACACACTATGCAGTCAGTTCAGAACACTGGCAGCTGACAAAAGAAAAGAAACAATGGAGTATGTAAGTGTTACAAATTACTGTATATGAAAGCAGAGGTGTTACTGGTATTTTTTTACTCGTGTTTATTTTTTAAGAGTGTTATGTTTAGGGTTTGTTATTCGAATACTGGATGACAGGAGCCAGAGTCTATCCTAGCAAAACTTGGCACAAATCATGACTCAACTGAGGATGGGATGCCATTCTATTGCAAGGCACACTTGGTAGCTTTCACTTCTGGGTGCCACATCATGCAGCAGTCTTTTTACAGAATACAATTTGGCCTCTGGCTTGTTACTTATTACTATAGTTTGTTAAATGGATTTTTAAATTGAATTGAAGATCTACTACTGTCAACGTAGACCCAAGCTTCGGCTCATCTCAACTGCCTTTTTAGTCGAGCTGTGAATTTGAGAGATTTTACAGAATGAGCATAGTGGATCTAAGGTTACCATACATCTTCAGCATCATATGTAAGAGACTCTGATGAACATAAACTGGGATATACTAAATATTCTGGTAGTCAGCAGGAGCACTGCGATCACTACCACCAAAGGAAATATCTCACACCTTATCAGAGGAGCAGCTGGTCTCAGGATAATAATAATAAATACTACTACTAATAATAATATCACATTTTATTTACATATGGAAAGATCAGGGGTAAAAGTAAGTTGGAAAGGATTCAACACTCCATATAACATTTATTTAACGGAATGTTAAATTGCTTTTTAAGTTGATAGAACTATCACATCTCAGGGAGAGTCACGGTGAGTTCAGGTACTGTGGCATTTTTGTTACTGAGGAAAGCTAGCTTAAACTCCCTATTTCAGATGCTGTTTAATGCTGGACAGGTTTCATCTGATATGACCAAACAGAGTTGAAAAAGTTGACTCAGGATTGGGTCACTGCTTTTTGCAGATGATGTTATCCTGTTTGCTTCATCAGGCCGTGATCTTCAGCTCTCTCTGGATCGGTTTGCAGCTGAGTGTGAAGCGGCTGGGATGGGAATCAGCACCTCCAAATGCAAGACCATGGTCCTCAGCCGGAAAAGGGTGGAGTGCCCTCTCAGGGTTGGGAGCGAGATCCTGCCCCGAGTGGAGGAGTTCAAGTATCTTGGGGTCTTGTTCACGAGTGAGGGAAGAATGGAGCGTGAGATCGACAGGCAGATCAGTGCAGCATCCGCAGTGATGCGGGCTCTGCATCGGTCTGTCGTGGTGACAAAGGAGCTGAGCCGTAAGGCAAAGCTCTCAATTTACCAGTCGATCTATGTTCCTATCCTCACCTATGGTCATGAGCTATGGGTAGTGACCAAAAGAACGAGATCGCGAATACAAGTGGCTGAAATGAGTTTTCTCCGCAGGGTGTCTGGGATCTCCCTTAAAGATAGGGTGAGAAGCTCAGTCATCAGGGAGAGGCTCAGAGTAGAGCCGCTGCTCCTCCGCATTGAGAGGAGTCAGATGAGGTGGCTCGGGCATCTGATCAGGATGCCCCCTGGACGCCTCCCTGGTGAGGTGTTCCGGGCACGTCCAGCCGGGAGGAGGCCCCGGGGAAGACCCAGGACACGCTGGAGGGACTATGTCTACCGGCTGGCCTGGGAACGCCTCGGGATTCTCCCGGAAGAGCTAGAAGAAGTGGCCGGGGAGAGGGAAGTCTGGGAATCTCTGCTCAAGCTGCTGCCCCCGCGACCCGACCTCGGATAAGCGGAAGAGGATGGATGGATGGATGAGTTGAAAAAGGTTCTGGAGACTTGGGTGAATGACAAATACATAAAATATAAGCACATTACGGTTAAAGTCAACATGTGTGATCCGGACTTAAAATGCTGACTGTATTTGTCCATGTTAATGCCTAGGAGTGGGTTGCATTGGCCTTCCTGTTGATGTTTACTTTTAAACTCTGCAGCAGAAGCGACTCACTCTGCTATAAAAGACTCTGAGAAGTAATTCTGAGCAAACTTCTCAGAGTATGTTCCTTTTGTGGACACAACAAGCTGGACCTGCACTATTCAAATGTATACGTGGACAGGTCTGATCTTGGATACCAGAGAGATGCTGCCTCCTGCAAGCCTTTTATTGACAACAGCACCTCTCCAGTATCCAAGCCAGAAGTTCTGATATGTACTTGTTGTTTGTTATATTATTTATATATCATGTATACTTTTTTCTCTCTCTCAAGGTTCTGTAATATTTTCATTTCTCCTTGGGGACAAATACGTGTATATCTGTCTATGTAGATGGGCTAATTTATAGCTGTCAGTTAACCTAATCTGCATGTCTCTGGAATGTAGAAAGATATTATAATATTATTATAACATTATCCTAAAGAAAATCACATGAATAACTAAAGACGGGCAATGCCCTGTCTGGGATTTAAACTCAGAACCCTGCTGCTATGAGGCAGCATCACTAACTAATCAACATATTTTACTTTTTTTGACACACCCAACTCAGTAATGATATTGATATACTAACTCCCATTCTGGATGGCAAAGCACACTTGGCGACACATAGAGAACACAATGCAGGCAGTAGCTGAGCTGTCAATCCCTCCACTCAGTGGCAGCAGGAAACCAGCCTGAAACAACAAAAAGACATGGATTACGTTTAAATACTGTATAATCTTATAACTGAAGATTTTTAATAGAAGTGCTACACACAGCAGAGGGTGTCAACTGTGGATAGTATAGTGAACTACCACACTCATTGGTTATTATAAAAAATGAATGGATGTTTCTTTATCACTTCTGTACTTCAAAAAATATAAATTGTTTAACTTCCAAATCTAGAAGAGACTATGAAAGAAAATGGTCATAGCCAACTAAAACCTAGATGTAACTCACCTGTCCACTGCGCCTCAGATAATCCCAAAGCCAGCATGCTGGGCCTAAACTAACAAAAGAGGAATCAAGTTAAAGAAAGCCTAGATCCAAAGAAATTCTGTTACACACCCTTCAATGTACAAAGTTTAAGTCTTTTATAAGAAGCAAACATAATAGTGGTGGTCATTGATCATAAAGAAAAAATGTATTTGTGCATAATTTATTTTAAAAATAAAAGCACTTGGACATTTCTGGACACTTCCACACTTCCAGGAAAGTAAGCCACTTCTTCCAAGAACAGGTGCTGCCACCTGCTGCTCAACAGACCTATGAATATTAGTGCAGGGCACAGACTATGGTCTAGGCATTCAACACCAAAGTGGCAGTGGGCAGCACTGGCAGCTGACATGGTTTGATACAACATTCATGTCTATATGACACCTTCATATTCTGCCTGTGCTCACTTGAGTTTAGTCCAAAAACACTCGATCAATCCACCTGCCTGTCTGTCAGTATATCACATAAGGTGAATGGCTTCATGGGAGAAAGCCGCCAACCTCCTCCAACACGCTAAGATTATGTAAATAAAGGTTAAGAGTGAAAATAACTGAAAAAGTCACAAAATGTGACATAGCCTTAAGTAAAACTCTAACGTCTTGGCTGTGCTGTTCTCTCTTTTCCCAGTGGTCGTAGCACTCCTACGTAGTCATAAATGTTCCTTCATCATCTTCAATGCTGAAAACATACTGAGTACAGCCAAAAAAGCTCTTAGTGCACTAGCACTGTAATCGGCACAGTCTATTAAAATACGTATTTGAACAAAAGCAAATACAGTGATCCCTCGTTATATCGCGCTTCGCCTTTCGCGGCTTCACTCCATCGCGGATTTTATATGTAAGCATATTTAAATATATATCGCGGATTTTTTGCTGGTTCGCGGATTTCTGCGGACAATGGGTCTTTTAATTTCTGGTACATGCTTCCTCAGTTGGTTTGCCCAGTTGATTTCATACAAGGGACGCTATTGGCAGATGGCTGAGAAGCTACCCAGCTTACTTTTCTCTCTCTCTCTCTCTTGCGCTGACTTTTTCTGATCCTGACGTAGGGGGGTTGAGCAGGGGGGCTGTTCGCACACCTAGACGATACGGACGCTCGTCTAAAAATGCTGAAAGATTATCTTCACGTTGGCTACCTTCTGTGCAGCTGCTTTGTGAAGCGACATGCTGCACAGTGCTTCGCATACTTAAAAGCACGAAGGGCACGTATTGATTTTTTTATCTGTCTCTCTCTCTCTCTCTCTCTCTGCTCCTGACGGAGGGGGTGTGAGCTGCCGCCTTCAACAGCTTTGTGCCGCGGTGCTTCGCATACTTAAAAGCAAACAGCACTATTGATTTGTTTGCTCCTTTGAAGAGGAAGATATGTTTGCATTCTTTTAATTGTGCAACTGAACTGTCATCTCTGTCTTGTCATGGAGCACAGTTTAAACATTTGAAAAAGAGACAAATGTTTGTTTGCAGTGTTTGAATAACGTTCCTGTCTCTCTACAACCTCCTGTGTTTCTGCGCAAATCTGTGACCCAAGCATGACAATATAAAAATAACCATATAAACATATGGTTTCTACTTCGCGGATTTTCTTATTTCGCGGGTGGCTCTGGAACGCAACCCCCGCGATGGAGGAGGGATTACTGTATACCTTTTTTTGTATGGAATGTGTTTGCTTATCCCATTTACTGTGAATATTCTTAAGGGTCATTTCTACCATTTTGGGAATCTGAAAAATTATAATTTCAGAAATTATTCTGGCAACAGGTATTTCAGAAAAGGGTCTGGGTACTTGTAGTGCAAAACCCATAGCATACTCTACACATCAGGTGTTGTCTGAGAGACGTAATAGTAAGAGGGGAGAAACACAGACTCACCTGATTTCCTCCTCTGGTGTGTGGTATCGCCATTGAATTGGTTCATATGATGGTAAGAACAAATCACAAGGAGCAGATAGGGCAAAATCCACTTTCACCCTGTAATATGTCTCAGACTGACTGGCCTACAGTAAGAAACAAAAAAATTAACCATTAAATCAGAGGTGATATTCTAAAATATGAACTCAGCCAGTTCTGTTTTCCCTCAACTTGATGTTTAAAAGTCCTCAAAACACTTTAAGCACATACTGAATTTCAGGTTTTATTTTCCCTATATATGTTGTTACTCTTATTTCTTCTGTCAGCAATAGTGTTACCTAGTGAAATTCACAAAAGTGTTTGTCATAATGAATGTGTTAGGTTTGCTGGTGACCTTGTTTAGCAAATTCTTCCCTAAAACTTCACCGCTTCACAGCTTAGACAAATGTTTTTTTGCCCAACACCCCCATGAGGCCAGCATAACATTACAGAGCTGTAGCACCCTTAATGGGGATGTCACTACCCAATCCAAACTACCTACCTGATTTGTGCTGTGCATGCACATAAACTATGTACATGCGTAATGTAAGTGTACTCCACCTCACAGTTTATGATGCTGCTCAATCTCCTTAATGCATGTGTAAAGAATTCAAAGTGTATATACGCATGCATGATGTCACTACCCAATTAATATTCCTGTCAGATTTGCACCCTGCATAAATTAAAACAAACAAAAAAAAAAACACACTTTTCATTTGAGGTTTAAATTAGTTTACCATAATAAGAATATTATAAAAATCCTTTATTGTTCTGCAAAGATTCATAGTAAATTGTGTCTTCACTACTGGGTTAAGTATATTATGCTCGTCACTGTGTAGCGCAGATCAGGTAGCGACAGGGACAGCCCCCCTGAGTATATAATGCTGATCCTTTCACATCAGAAGTTCTGTGGGTGTTTGTTAGTCAAAGTGACAGGAGTTCAGGAGATGCTAAGAGAGATAAAGAACTCGTAGTATAATTTTAGCTCAGGAAGGCATGGTGGCACAATGGTTTACAACAAGAACTTACAGTTCCTAACAAGATGTCAAGGAAATAGTTACAAGAAAAGAAAAATAAATTAGGTAGGAATAATAATCAATAAGTCCTAAAAATCAATATAAGCTTACGTAACATGGATATATAATTAGTAGAAAACAGCTTAGATCACATTATTGGTCACAATAACCGGGTCAGTAAAGTTGGCAGATGCTTCCCTAGCCATCAAGGTAACTCTTAAAAGACCACTGCACCATTATAATTCACTCAGAACTTGTCCAGCTTCTCCTTCTCAATCAACATTAATGCAGTTTGCTGGAATTCCAGAATATTTACATTCTTATGCCAAAATCGTCGAAAAGCAAATTCAGCGGAGTTCGCTCATCACTACTATAGTCAGAAATTGGGGAATGTTGCTTTAAAAGTAACTTAGTTACACTACTCATTACTTACAAAAAAAGTAACTAAATGTGTTATATAGTTACTTGTTATAAAAAATAAATGCATTGCAAACAATTTTGCATTACTTTTTGTTCTTTTTCTAGGAAAAAACTGCACATTTCACCGGTCTGCATTTGCAATTAAACACTATGCCTATATATGAACCTTCGTGTAAGCCAAACTGGATATTTTTGTTGTGCTTTATAAACACATTTTGTCCTTCTTGTACTGTGAAGTAAATAACATCCATCCTCTTTCCATACCCCAGCGCAAGCTCTTGAAGATTCGCTCTTTCAGCACTGGACGCTGTGCCACAAGATCACACTTCATTATATCTATACCGAATAACTGGATTACATATATACAAACATGGACAAATTTGTTGGTACCCCTCCACAAAAAGAGCAGTACCCACAATTATCTCTGAAATAACTTGAAACTGACAAAAGTAATTGACACCCATCATTGTGTATTCCATATTTAGCAAAAATCAGACTTTTCTTAAGATTTTTGATTCAACAGAATATTTCAGATAACAGAAATGAAAATGGCATGAACAAAAATGATTGGACTCTTTACTTAACATTTTGTTGCTTTGCAGTGTTAATTAACTGAAAAATGTCTGGGAATTGAAAACATACTGAAATAAGTGAACTAACTACTCTAACTGGGTCAACAAGTATACTGTTAAGGCCGATTTCCAGCAGCCATAGCCATTTACTAGCTGCTTCACAGCACTGGAAACATTCAGTGATTAACATGGCCAACTTACAAAATCACCTGCACTCATTCACACCAAGCCAATTTAGACTTACAGATTAAGTAACATGCATGCCTTTGGGGTGCAGAAAGAAAATCGACGTAGCTAGAGCATAGATGCAGACCCAGAATGTGCAAACTCCACTTGCACGACCACCAGAGGTGATATTCAAACCCGGGACATGTGAAGCATGAAGCAGCAATAAAAACCACTGTGCTACCATAGTACTGCCTTACTGGTCTAATGCACCACTTTTTCTATTTTGCCTTTTGCATGAGTGCTACCATAAAGATATAATGCAAAAGAAAGCTTTTACCAAAATGCTCCTGGAAGAGCTTTCTGCTCGAAAGCTACGTACATCCTCCAAATCCAGTGTGGCCGTCAACACTTCCTAATCACAAAACAAAAAAAAAGAGTGAATTATTACGTGTAAGTTTTAATCATAGATAAACTCACAGATGCCAAATGAAAAATGTTTAATTTGTGTCATTTATTTACTAACACAACACACTGTAACATTACCTACCCTGGTAACCCAATTTAATCAGCTGTAAATAATAGTTAAATACAAAACACACCATATTCAAGGCATGAAAAAGCCTTTGACACCCACACTCACAATGACATGTAGACAATTCAGATTTTGCAAGTTAACCTGACAATCATGTTGTTGGCACGTTTGATGAAACTAGACTATTTAAAAGGAAACCCGTGGGGAAGAATCCACACAGTGAAACAGCAGGTACAAATTTGAAAGCAGTACCCTGTATCTGTGAAGTGCTCACTACTACACCTCTGTGCCATCTACAATTAAACTTGTCTTCCTTTAATTCTGTCTGAAAAAATGACAGTTTGACAAATCTATGGACATTGCAACTGGATTAATTTGGCTTCTCAGCCTTTGCAACATGAGACTAACCATTATCATGAAAAAAGAAACAACAGGATACTTAACAGACACAATCTACCCATTACAGCAAGAGACTGAATGGTTAAGTCCATGTTAAATATTTAAAGACAGCTTATATAATAGATATCCTTTCCACTGTACAATTGTATCCTTCATCTTCTAGGCTGCCAGACATCTTTTTTACATGTCACAGCATTATGTAGAAAGATATAAAAGCACCTTTGCATGCACTAGGACTGAATGGCGATCTTAAACATGTTCATTTTGTGCATAAGGACAATACCTTCTTTTTCATGCACATGTTAACCTGGTACTTCAAGAAGGAATATAAACCCATGTTAATCTTTTCTACAATAAGCACTTCTAAACCTGACCAGAGGCAGACTAATAACATGTGGACACCTCTTTCTATTTCTCACTGGCTGGAATTACACATCCTTATTTAAATCTGCTTAACCCAGTTATACTATCACAGGCTGGACAATTCATATACCACCTGGATCAACACCAAGCCAGGAACCAAACCTATATGAAGAGCCATTCATCTACACTCATTTACACTAGGTCAGTTTAGCTTCTGCATTTAAAATGATCTGTGCTTATGTAGGGGGGTGGGGATGGGCCAGAGTACCCCAAACAAAATCCCATGCAGATGCAGGAACAACTTGCAAACTCCACATGGTCAATGACCAGGCAATTGTGTTAACCTCTGTGGCACCATTCTTGCCCCATCAACTATTAACATTCAAGTCAAATACAAATGACATATGTACTCAAAATGACTATTAAACTGATTGTATTTTATTTTGCAATTATTTGTAATCTTGATACATATGGGACTACCTAAAAATTCACTTAAATTGACATTTATCTGTTTAGCAGACATTTTTATCCAAAGTAACTTACAAAAGAGGTCAATCGATTAAACATCAGTCTGGGGACTGTTTAAGAACAAGTATTTCAGGGCAAGGTTACCAAACTGATCATCAGAAATTAAGAGTTCAAAATAAAAAACAAGCAAGTTGCAGATCCCAGATTTACAAAACATAACAAATCCAATATCAGTTAGAGAGAAGTTTACTAAACAATAAAGTCTTCAAAAGCATTACAAAGTTCATTCCACCCACTTTGAGCTATACATGAAAAACAAGACAGGAGTCGGAACTGAGACTTAATGCCACACAGAGGTGGCATCAGGAGGCACCATTCATAAGCACTGAGTAGTCGAAAAGGAGCATAGGACCTCACAAGTGATATATACTGTACATCTATTTATACACATATATACCTGTATATATATATACACACATACACACATACACACATATACATATATCTGTATATCTATCTATTATATAAAAAAATCTTTGACGTCACGGGAGACTAGACATTAAAACCTTAGGAAGCAAGACCCGTGAGACAGTAACTTTTGCATGTCATATCCTACTTACAAACAATTTACAACAACTTTACCGACATATGACCCCGCAGTTGTTGGAATGCCTTTGGCAGACACACTTCATGTGCTCCCAGCACTTAAAAATGTTATACGTTCTAGATGGCATGTGAACAACTAAGCAAAGAAGAAAGAGCAGCGCATCGAAAAGAGACACGAAAGCTTTGGAGAGAAAAGAAGGCAAAAAAGGATGCACAAGAGAACAATAATAATCTATGTGCAAATTTAGAAAATAAGGAAAAGTAATAATCAGCCCGGACGTCCCGCAAGACAAAGTAGTGAGACAAAAGGACAGGTGCTGTACAGGCTTTTAAATGATCGACAGCGCGACAAGCAGAAGATGCAGCTCGGCAGCAGCAAGCAGAAAGACAGCAGCTGATCTGTCCGTATCTCCTTAGCATGCATTCAGCCCTCGGGTATGGGTTGGGTAAGCGAGTGAGGCAAGGATGGCTGCTGTACAGGCTCTGAAATGATCTACGTGCAGCGCGAGAAGCAGAACACACAGCATGGCAGGAGGAGCAGCAAGCAAGCAGATAATAATAAAAATAATAATAATAATAATAATAATAATTCATTAATCTGTCCGCATCTCCAAAGCGTGTGTCCAGCCACCCCATTCACAACGTGAGCGGCAGAGACGTGAGGTGGCTGGCGCATGGCGCATCATGGGGTTGGTGTATTCACAAAGCAAATATATATAAAATACTAAGCCTAAAAGTGCAATGATTTTGTGCAACGATTTTATGTAACTTTTTTGTGTTACGCTTTAAATCAGCTTATTTTAAAACTTACTAGGGGGCTTTGCCCCCTGCTCGCTTCGCTCGCCAACCCCTGTGTTTGGTTTACTGGATATACAATACAATTTATTTTTTGTATAGCCCAAAATCACACAAGAAGTGCCGCAATGGGCTTTAACAGGCCCTGCCTCTTGACAGCCCCCCAGCCTTGACCCTCTAAGATGACCAGAAAAAACTCCCAAAAAAAAACCCTTGTAGGGAAAAAAATGGAAGAAACCTTGGGAAAGGCAGTTCAAAGAGAGACCCCTTTCCAGGTAGGTTGGGCGTGCAGTGGGTGTCAAAAAGAAGGGGGTCGATACAATACAGTACAATACATAGAACAGAATAAATCCTCAAAACAGTATAAAAATAAAAATTCTAGAAGTACGGAGTAGAATTTCACATTAGATGATATCACATAATATGATTTGGATTTCTTTTAAGTCCTGGAGACCTCATTCATCAAGCTGCCTCCCCCATTTTGCCATTCCACATCTGAAATAGAGCTAATCTGATGAAAGGACCCCTCATTCCCACATTCCCATTCATCAGGGATGACTTTACCTTAGGCAGGCAATCTACAATTTAAAGAGATTGTTATTTTCTTGTGAATTGTTACATATGCATTATTTTCACTTTTACTTTAAAAACTTTTGTAAAAACAATGCTTGTTTCTTTATTTCCTGCCCTGCGCGAGGTTACATCTCTTTCGTCCCAGACGTATAATACTGCTCGTGTTGTGAAGGGTGTTGCGGCTGAACGTACGCTAAGGATATGCCTTTGGATCATTTGCTGTCTTTTTGCTGCTTGCTAGCTGCCTCTTCTGCCTGTCACATGTCGTTGTTTTAAGAGCTCTGAGCACATGATGCTTGCCTGCCAAAAGCAATCCAACAACTGCTAGCTTAGAGGTCTGTTGACTTGTTTTAAATGATGGCTCACTGCCTGGTCTCGCGTGACGTTGTAAAAGCAATACCTGTGTTTTACTTCTGGCCCCGGGCGTGGTTGAATTCTTTCTTGCAGGATGTATAACGCTGCTCGCGTTCGGTTGAGGTAGCTGCTGTCGCGCTGCCCTTCAATCTTTTTAAAGCCTGTACAGCCGCTGTCCTTTTTGCTCTCCACGTCTCATGTTTATGGTCCCCGCGAGACGCACCGTGGCAAGTCTCCTTGGTCTCGTGGGTCTTTAAAATGTCTTTCGAGATTATCACGTATCGTAGCCTTGCATTTGCTTTCCATTCCAGGATTTTCTTTTATATATAGAGAGACATATATATGTTTGGTATCATTCTTTATAGTGTTTATTGAACTTTAATGTGATGTTGTTAGATTTTCAGATTCTTATTCCGTTTTTAACCATACCCGGGGCTGGAAATAAAAGACAAAGAGTAGGACAGCTGCTGTACAGGCTTTTAAATGTTCGAAGCGGCGCACGAAATGCAGATCACATGGCACGGCAGCAGCAGCAATCCAGCAGCTGATTAAGCAAAGAGGAGGTAAAAAAAAAAAAAACTGTATTTGTTTCGCATTGTATCACTGTTTAAGAGGGGGTTCCGGAGGAGCAACCGCGTCTTCTTGGGGTGTGTTCAGTCCCCCTCTTCACAACGTGAGCGGCATAGATGCGAAGTGGCTGGCGTGTAGTGCAGGTCGGGGGGTTGGCAAGCAACGCAAGCAGGGGGGAACACCCTAGTATATATATATATATACTAGGGGGCTCCGCCCCCTGCTCGCTTCGCTCGCCAACCCCTGGTGTTGGGGAATGACAAAGAGCGTGATGTATGAATGAGATATAGAATAGTGTGACGGTGTAGATGATGCAAATAGAAAGCAAACAATAAAGTGTGTGGCACAGTGTAAAGGTTTATTTGAAAATTTCTTTGTACACGCCGTTTAAGTGTAAAAGGTAATTCCAGCTCAGAACTTGTAAGGTCATTTAAGATGGTTATTGTTGTGATCAAAGTCAAGTTTGTCAGAGCTTAGAAAGAGTTGTGTCTCTCCAGGAAGTAATGGAATGACTTGGGTATTAATGTTTTCCATATTAATATTTTTTGGACATAATATAGTGCGTTGTGTTAAAAGGGGCATTTGGTCTAATGAGATTGCTGTTCGAAATGTCTCTGTAACTAAGTTGTCGCAGATAAAGGCTTGAGGAATTGTAATAATATGTGCCTGAAGTCCAGCTGTATTGGTGAGTGTACCATCTCTCAGTTGTAATAAGCAATTGTTATGATCTGGTTCTGGACATCGTATCTTTTTTACTAACTGTATCTTTTGAAAGCAATGCCAATTGTCTGCGTATTTTAAGGTGCACTGAACAATAGCTGAGTGCATGGCATCTGGAAGAATAGCTAATCACTGTCTAAAATCTCCTCCTCATAAAAGTACCTTTCCTTCAAATCGAATATTATTATTCATAAACGTTTGTAGAAGTTTATGAATGGTGTTGAGTAAGTGACTTCATGCCATTGAACATTCATCAATAAACAACATTTTTTCAAGACGGATGTCACGTGCAGTGCCAACGTTAATGTTCATAGTGGATACCGATTTGTAGGATCTAATGTAGTTGATAAAGATTTCACTTTCAGGTACATCGTCAGTTATAAGCCTCTGTAGATATTCAGTATATGAATGTAAAGAAGGCAGTCTAATTTGACCCTTTTGACAACAACGTGTAAATGTATAACTTGTATTTCCAGTTGTTTCTTCAGGGAAGTGAACTGAATGACAATGATTGCAAATGACATTCATTAATCCGAATGAATTTTACTGGTGTATGTTTTTCTTGTGCCGTTTGAGAGGCGCGTTGTTGCATGTGTAGTATTTGGGACGTGTTGTTTTGGAGCTGTAATCGATTTGCCTGTGCTGTGTGAGAAGCCCGTTGTAGCCTTCGCTGCCATTAACGTATGTCTGAGACGGGAGGTGTTTCGTTTTGAATCCGTGCCTGTTGCGATGCAGCACTTTGATTGATAGTTTGCGTCATGTGGATCTAGGATGTAGATTTGTGCATATTTGCGTTGTTGATTTGTTTCAGGGTGCACTGTTCCAATGCGATGCAGTATTTGTGCACATATGCGAAAGTAGTATGGGCCATTGCCTTTTGGTGGCCTGATATTTACTCCGGTATATGCAAAAGCAAATGAACCATTGTAGGATCTAATGCAGTTCATAAAGTTTTTACTTTTAGGTACATCGTTAGTTAGAAGCTTTAGTTGAGCTTTGCGTTTTTGGAGTCGAGACATTTTTTCTTTTAGAAATATGGATAAGTAATAAGGAGAATTGCACTCACTGTTAATATGGAGCCTTTTCTGCGGTTGAACAGTTAATAGTGCCTTATTGTAATGAGATCCACCTATGCTGCATAGCCGTCTATTTTGTTGTTTCTTTCGTTTTCGTGTGTTTGTTCCTGTTATCCTTTCCTTTTCGTTTTGTACCCGTGACCGTGTATTCATGACTTGTTTCTTTCTCAGCATGCGAAATATGGATAAGTAATAAGAAGGATCGCAGTCACTGTTAATATGTTTCTTTTTCTGCAGTTGAACGGTTAATAGTGCTTTATTGTAAGGAGATCCACCAATGCTGACACCTATGCTGTCTAGTGTGAAGGTGTTGATGTTCACTTTAGAATATGTGGCTTTGGGTGTCACTTCTTATGGATGTGTGTGTGTGTGTGTGTGTGTGTGTGTGGGGGGGGGGCTGAGGATTGTTGTCGCGCGAGCGTCTTCTTTCTTTTTGTGTCCCTGTGTCTTGTTGAATCCCCCTCTTTGTGTGTGTCCCGTCCCTTGCTTGTAGGGTCTGTGGGGTGGTTTTGTGTTCTTTTTTTTGTGTTCCATGGGCTTGTTGAATCCCCCTCTTGGTGTGTGTCCCGTCCGGTGCCTGTAGGGGGGGGGGGTGCCTTGCTGTTGTGCGCGAGCCTCTTTTTTTTTTTTTTTTTTTTTTTTGGGTCTAGTTTCGTGTGCAATGTGTTTCGTGCTTTGCTTGCGTTTGAATACTTTTTTATGTGCCGTTTCCTTTTTTCGGTGCTCTTTGCGCCTCATTTCTCAATTTTTCCTGTGCTCACTCCTTTTTTCTGCGGTCTTGTCCGCCTCTCGCGGCCCCTCATCCGCCTCTCTCGCCCTCTTCTATCCGCCTTTCTCGGCTCCTCAGCCGACCCTCGCGGACTCTTTTTGCGCCTGCGCAGTACGTCTTTTTGCAGCTACGGCCCATTGCCGGATGCGGACTGTTTTTGCGCCTGCGTAGTACGTCTTTTTGCAGCTACGGCCCATTGCCGGATGTGCCTGCGTCCATCATCCGGTTTAGCATTCTCGGTTAGTAATATGGATATATAAAGAGAGAAAGACAGAGAGAGAAAGAGAGAGAGAGAGTAAAGGACAGCCAGAGTCCTTACCCAGCTGGGACACACTCATGATGGAAGGACAGGTGTAGACGGCTTATACAGAGCCTTTATCTCACCCAGGATGCTAGATGGCAGCAAGCATAGGCTCAGATTCCCACATGGATGCCCACAGGGTAGGCCAGGTATTGTAGTCCCGGAGGACAGCCTTGTTGGGTCCCGTGGGAGCAAGCAGGGGGAACTGCAGGATTGAGGAGTTTCTACCTCACCCAGAAGTGCTGACAGACCACATGTTTGGAAGATCGGGAGCACTTCCAGGGCGGTTAAAATAAAAGGAGCTGCCTGACTCACATAATGGAGCCCGAGTCTTGAGGAGGAAGACAATGAAGCTTGCGAGAGGAGTAGAGGAGGCAGTGAGAGACAGAGAGAGGAAAAGACAAGTAGTGTGCTGTATTATGCTTGTTGTACTTGTGGCTGAGGTGGTGGGAATCCCATGTAAATATATATATACACACTTAGACCCATAAGTATTTGGACAGTGATAAAATTTTCATAATTTTGGCTCTGTGCGTGACCACAGTGGATTTGAAATGAAGCAGTCAAGATGTGACTGAAGTGTAGACTTGCAGTTTTAATTTAAGGCATTTAAGAAAAACATTATATTAGCCATTTAGAAAAGACAGCTGTTTTTATACATGGTCCCCCTACATATACTTGAATAAATGATTTAAACAAATTAAAATTATTAACGTATAGTAATAAAATTAATAGTAATTCATCAATTCATATAGCTGGAACATATCCCAGCAGGCAAAAGGCAAGTGGACATAAAACTCAAATTTAATATTATTATTACTGATAACCCATCTGAATTCAAAAGAATACAGTTTAATGTAAAGTTGTTTTTTGCATTGATCACTATCAAAAGTCAAATCACTAAGAAAAACAGAAACTGATCTGTAGCATGTATTTTTTACAGATGGCTAATTGTTTATTGCTTTTTCAAGACTAACTTGCTCCAGCTAACTATAGTTAAAAAAAAAAAAAATGTTATATAGAAATTAGTACTTAGTTACAACGTACCTGTGATACATGCGATTAACTGACAGCAGTATAACTTAGGCCCATCATCTTAAAAAATCTCCCAGGTGCAGCCTGGTAACACAGCTAGTAATACATAACATGGTGAAGCTAAAGTATTAATAAAAATATATTTTATAAACTCACCACATCTTCCAAGGAAAACTGGGCTCCCTGGGCCACAATGTCTCCATTTATTGCTATTAGCGCACAGCCGTCATAATATAAGCGATCACCATCACAGCCTTTCTGATTGGCCAGCAAATAGATCCCTCCACTCTATATTAAAAAGGCAAGAAAATGTAAGCAAAAAAGTAAATATAACATTAAATTCTAAATGTTTAAACATTAAATTTAGAATATGCCAACCCTTGGGTTATACTATGTATTCTACTACAGAACAGAATCAGGAGTTCTGGTTTGCTTTAAAGTCCAGTTGAAATAGCAGACACATTTCAGACAAATTAAATAACAAAAATGAGTTCCGGTTAGGTAGTTTAAATATTTATGAAGTGAATCCACTTTTGGTATCACATGAGATGTTTCGGAATGTAACCAGGTGCTAAACATGTATTCTCCGGGAGCTCGTATGATTAGGCCATGGTACCACTCATTTCAAGGTTTGGTGTGGAAATGCTACCTCCTGAAATTATGAACCTTACAGACTGTCAGAGGTGTTGAATAACAGGATTGACTTTATCACAGGGTGGCAGACCTAAGATGTCTTAACAGAATCTAGAAATTGACTTCTAGTTCCTATAAATCAAACCATGCTTTATAGCTCATTCTAAATAACACAAGGATTTTCCGAAACAAATTAGAATATAAGAGTATAATCAAAGCAGGAGTGCAATAATGAATATGCAAATATTAGTATATAACACTATAGTAAAGAAAGCAGGGATAAATCCATAGGTGTGAAAAGGGAAGATCAAAGGTCACAAGGCAGGAAAAAGAGGCTGGTCCGAAGAAAACATGACATAAATTGGTTCCATTTTCCTATCACAGCTAGTCAAAGACAATTATTTTTTATCTGACCAGTGTTACACTCCAGGATTCAACATGACTTCTAGCTGAAAAGCGTGGCCAATTTAACAACTACTGCTGCTGAATCTCATAGTCTCTGAGTGAATCGTATTAAATGACTTGGAATCACAGGGAATGATTGATTACACCATTTCTTCATGAGTTTTTATTATGGTCCAGATCTTATATTGTGCCACAAAAGTACCACAAGGTTGTCTCACTGTGGGAGCCAATCGATGTGGAGTACTGATCAAAAGTAACAACCTGAAGAACAATTAGGTAGTTGCTGCCTTCAATGTAGTCCATGTTTTCCTCTGGTACAACACACTTGTGAAACATCTGTGCTGGCCTCACACTTAAAAGAAGCTTCTTTCACACTAGCACAAACACTCATTTTGATTCTTTCCTTGCAGGAATCATAGTTCTTCTCTATTTGTGAGCATTGCATGGGCTGTATTTCCGGTTGAGCATTCATTGGCTGTTAACTTTCATTTACACAAAATCCTATCCCTACAGCTTAAGACTATATGTGAGAAAATCAAACCAGTGTCATTGTTATAGCAAGACGAAGTGAGGTGTTAAGAACATTATGACTGGATCATGGGGAGTTTCACATTATGTACATTATCTGATTGAATTCGGCACATGCTGCAGTTGTCAGCAATTTAATGTGGTTTTCTTAAGATTATGTAATGGGATGCCATGCTTTAAATTTGTCCAAAAAATTGTGTGGTGTGATGTCAGCTTAAATGGTGCATCCTCTCCTAGTGTAGTGTCAGGTAAAAGAAAAAAAATATCATGGGTCACTAAATAGAAGGAGCAAACACGGACGATAGATCCTCGGTTTAATGGTGGTGAAAGTCCACATTCTTGTTTTCTACACAATGGAAGAATACTTGGAGAGAACCTATCCCATCCCTCTTTCCCGTTTCAAGCTCCAGTATAAGAACGACTCTCATTAAACTTAGCGTACCATTGGTTTACTTTGCCAGGTGGCACAGGTTAAATATGTCAAACGGTAAACAAAATCTTAGGGCCAGGGTGGATACAGTGGGGTCTCAATTGATGGGATGAAATTTTGTTTAGGAGAAATAAATGAACTGTAAATCTAGAGAACTGGGAATCCTTTATCAAACAGCACCACATAGAGACTTTCCTTATTTTAGGTCATATTCTGACCTGAACTTGCTACACCCCTTTATTTTTAAGTAGCATGGTATCTACCATGTTACCAAACTAACCCCTGCTCTTCAGCACCTACAATCGGGGAAGCATCCTCTGTAACAAATACAATGCCAAAACTGGATGATGTTATTAAAAGATCACAAATTATAAGCAAAAATAAAATAAAAATGACAATGAAACATACACAACATACTCCAAAAATAATCAAAAGAATCTGGAGATCCTGACAAACTAGAAGAATGTCTCTGGTGGAAATATTGAAGACCAGATTGTTAACCGGATTGTCAGTCAGTAGGGCAATCAACCCATGAGCTTTCTATGCTGTCTACCTGTCTTATATAATGAAGTTGGGAATCAGAACTATTGTGTTCCATGGAAGGACTCGTCAATATATATGACATGCATAATCCTACTGCTTCCCTTAAGTGTGTACTGCTTTGTGCCCTCCCCCACCAAAACCTATCATCTATGGGGAGGAGCGAAAGCTTTGGAGTCATCAAAAATTTTGATTTCTGGTTTTTGATGGATCTCGACATTTTAGGATCCCCAAATACTGAAAACATTAATATCTCGATGATGGGTGTGTGTCTGTGTCTACAGATAAAACGGCTAGACAGGAAATACCAAACTTGAAACTTTAGCCTGTTATGAGATGCCGATGTGCTTATTAGTTTTTGTGCCAAATCATGCAAGAGAAAGAGGCATACTAGAGGAACCACCAAATAGTGTAGTTCTGCAATTAATTATGAATTCTTGTCATCAATTGCTATCATAATGACCTATTTTCTGATCAGAAAGATCAGCATCAGAGTGGTAAATAATTACCGAAATGTTATAGAATAATTCTGGTAACTTGGTTCCTAGGGCACAAAGCATACTGACGCTCACGTCTAAATTTTTTTTCTTTGATGTCAATACATGCACATTTTAGCTTATAAATTCATTCTTCACATTCTTCAGACTGTCATTACCTTGGCAGTGGCTGACTTAATGAGGTCCACCCTCACATATGCCTTCCGTAGCTCATGGTGGCTTCCTGATGAATTGGTGAATATTTCAACTCCATCAAGGCCCATGTTGATATGGGGACTGAAAAAAAGAGAAAACCACAAAATTAAGTTTCAAAGGTATATGGATACCTCAGAGACTAGAATGATTATGAACCAGTACCTATCAAACTGATTAAAAAAATAAATAAAAAAGGAAAGTCCCATTGAAAGCTGAGGATCCAGAATTGAGTGTACCAGTGTCTTCCAAGTTTTTAGCCGATAAGTTAGCCGCATACATCTCTTACATTTTTAGATAACACCCAAAAATAATGCAAAACATTCTGTCTAATAAATCTATAATATAGTAAAGAAAGTAATATCTGAAAATTGCTTCATCTACTGCACTTTGTTCATCTTGTTTTCTAATGCAATACACAACCACAGACTGCCGTGTACAGCAGAATGTTAACACTAGAGGTCGTCATTGGCCATCTGCTACTTTTCTTTTTACCAGTAGATGGTGCTGTTTACCAGATTGACTATATATTGGCCATAAACTGAATTTGTTCATTATACAAATATTTCAGCATTTTCATAATCTTACAAATATTGCACAATTTACAAAATTAATGGTGCTGTTTACCAGATTGACTATATATTGGCCATAAACTGTGAATTTGTTCATTATACAATTATTTCAGCATTTTCACAATCTTACAAATATTGCACAATTTACAAAATTAATAAAGCTATACAAGTATTTGCATAAAGAATGGCAACTATACTGCACTAAGCCCTTGAAGTTGACAGTACTACATAGTCCATGATTTGTCCTGTTTAATAGTTTATTTTTTGTTGCACATGAAAGTTATGTTTCTTCAACTGTTTGACTTAGTTTTGTGTAATGGTCGGGAAAAGTGAACAAATGTCTTTTGCAAAGTGGAGTTGATTATATGGAGAATATTAGCAAGAAAAAGGTTTTCAGGTGATGGAAGTATTTCAAACATGGAAATGTAAACTCTTATTAATGGAAAAATAAAAACTGAGGCTACTGCCTTGAAGAAGATGTAAATAAATCACTACTGTGAGTTTCTGAGAAGTTTATTGAGGGCTAGAAGAAGTGTAAAGACTCTATTGGAAAGTAAAGTGAAGCAAATGACTCTAAACCAGAAAAATCTTTACATACAGAATGACAGGTGAAACTTTCAAAATAGTAAGTCCTCAAATATTTCTCTGATAGCATACTATCAGATAATAAATTTCAGTTATGTTTCAGTTATTGAATTTTTGCAGGCTTAAGAGAAATATATGTGACAACATCCAAATCAATGGCAGTCATCAGTCTGATAGATACTTTAATAAAGTATCTATCTATCTTTAACTCCAAGCTTTTACCCACAAACATATTTTTTGTTTTCTTTTAATTACAACTCTAGACATCCATCCACTATTGAGCAAACTTCCTCCAATTTCAGTATTGGGAAGTTGCGGCCTGTCCCAGCAGCATTAGGCACAAAGAAATAAGCAAACCTATATGGGGTGTCGGTTCATTACATATTTCCCTCATGTGCAGGCACACGCACTTATACAATTTACAGTTACCAATTAACCTAATTTAAACGGTTTTGGAATGGAAAAGGCAACTTAGCGTACCTGGAAAAACAGCTACATAATTAAGAGTAGAATGCACAATTTCCACATAGACAGCCAGGATTTAAATCAAGCACTTTGAAGCTTTGAGACAGCAGGGTTTACCACTGTGCCACCATGTCACTGTGAACAAAATGATTTTCTATGCAATTTATAGACAAATAGAAACAAACTTTTTTTGCCCCAAGAGGGAAATGTGGCATTTACCTATATTTTTATATTGTTTATACATGTTGTGAGGGACAGCCAGCATTTCAGTCCAGCCGGGACATCCCTCAACGAAAGAAGACAGCCTTTTTAGGGCACTACATCCCCGGGGACGCTAGATGGCAGCTCCCCTGGATGGAAATGGTTCCTCGGATTCCCGCATGGCAGCATGGGACATGGAGTCCATCTCTTCAGCCCTGTTGGGTGCCGTGGTGCCGCCAGGGGGAGCTCACCAAGAATCCGGGGACTTTTTACAATTACACCACCCCGAAAGTGCTTCGGGGTCATGAGGACGGAAGCCCGCAGTACTTCTGGGACAATTGACAAAAGAAGATGTGGTGTTGACCCAGAGAAGAAATACTTCCGGCTCATAGACTTTAAAAGGAATGTGGGAAACCCCAGCAGACTGAGCGGGAGTCGGGAGGGAATGCGACAGAGCTGCTGGGAGGAATGGAGGATTTGTTATTGGTTATTGTAATTGTTATTGATTTACTGGAGTATTGTGGAGTGGAGGTGCTTGGTGCACACTATTATTATAATAAATAATAATTTGGACTTTTATCTGGTGTCTGACGTGTTGTCTGAGGGGTCAAGGAGACAACAGAGCCCCCTATCTGTCACAATGTGCATATTCAAATATATATACTGTACAGTATTGCTATAACAGAACAAAGGACGACTAGCCCTCCTTAAGACATGGAGAAGGTTTGATCATGTGAGAAGTTGTTTACCTTAAGTTTCTTAATTTCCACAGTCTACAGGACAAATAATTACTCCTCGCTGTTATTTCTTATCTATGCCTATATCAGGATTGTAATATGTTTGCGAGAGTGTCAGAATACAAAGAGTTCACTTTCCATTCTCTAATAGATCTGTTGAATTAAAATAAAACACATATATATATGTGTGTGTGTGTGTGTGTGTTTTTATTATTCATCTTCTGAAAATAATAACCACCACCAACCCAAACCATGAGGGTACACCATCACTAAAGTTTTTTTACTCTCTGGACAGAGTCCAGAAGCTTCAGGACTGGAAGAGCCATGACATCACTTCTGCCTTGACCTCAATCTCCCATCTCTTCTGGACAGACCATGTAGAAGGATTATGACTATATGACTACTGAAAGTCTATGTTCACGTTAAACCAGGAGACCGACCTGATCTCTAGACATTCTCTACTTACCCTTTGGTAGCATTATGATATTTTGCAACCTTGTATGCGTTTTCATTTGCTTTAATTCATTTTTGACCTTATTAAATGGGGTTATTGGCTGACTCACCACAACTCTTTCGTTGAACTCATACATCCTGTAATATACATATCCTTCTACAGCATGACTTCAGAACATTCATTTAAAATGAATCCACAAGATCACTACAGTATATTTTCAGCTACAGATCTTTTTTATGTTTGTTAATCTGTGCCCTTTGAAATAGGAAACCTTTGCTGGAACTTTTAGTGTCTTCCCTGATCCCTCGCCATTATTAAGAAAGTCACAAAAGGTTAATAAAATTCCACAGAATTTGAAAAGACAAGTACATGTTTCTTGATGCCTTTGGACAGCACCTTCTGGCTTGCTCATTATGTGTTTTCTCTTTCTTTTCTTTTACCTGTTTGGAGCCCAAAGTTCTTCGCACATTTCACTGGCTATGCATGTGTCCTTAGTAGAAAGAACAGCATCTCCGAAAGGCACAGTTTCCTGAAAAACACATTTTAAAAGAAAATGAAAAGAGTAATCAATATTTTTGAAAGGCTTTTAGTTACATGTGTAGGCACAACACACAATGGAATAAAATTATTTCATCGCTTTAAAAAAAAAATCATATTTCTGTTATGCAGCAATGTCCAAAACAATCCTTTCATTCTTATTCCAAGCCTGATGAGATCCCAGTTGATTTAATTAGTACATCTGTAAACAATGCAGAAGCACATTTATTTTTAACACATTGATTTGAAAAAAAATTCCTTCTTTTTATATAGTGCGTTAACAATACACAGGCAATAAAAGTCTGTAACACCATAGTGATTTTTCACTGTTTCCTCTTCCTCTGCAGCACTATATAAGTGTTTTCTTTCATCCCATCCTTAAGTTTTACAAAATGTACCTGATGATCCCCATGTCCTTGGACAAAATGAGATATGTAAATAAAATCTAACTCTGCATCACACTGTAGGATTTGGATACCAGTGGTCAGTCATGAAGGCTGCAGTGTTACTGTTTTGTGGATGCTCTGCTGAAGCAGGATCTGGATGACATGCGGCCTTATGGATTCTCCAGGAGGATGTCATACTCATCATCAGAGTTCTAAAGCTGAAGCACAGCTGGATTGTACAACATCACCATGAAAGGGAGACAAACATGTAAGTCTACATTCAAGTAGACAGGAAAAGGACATTCTCACTAGATACTGTGACTGGACCTGAAACAAGCAATTTGTGCCTTAAAACCTCTAAATGTGACAGAGGTCCAGTAATTTTGTGAGGAGGAATTGAGAACTGTTATAAAAGAATCATTAACTACACTGTACATCTAATTGTTGTTATTGCTACTAAAGATGGCATAACCAGTTGTCAAGTTCAAGAGGCCTTATTTTCTCAAAATGGGCAGTGCAGTTGGGAACCTCATAACCTCCTTTCACAACAAAACTACAGCAAAGTATTTCTATTCTGTTTATTCATCCATATGTATCCTTTATATCTAATAGCAGAGTTAAACTACTCATGAAAAGAGGACAGATAGTCTCAGTAATGAGACTAAGAAGGCAACTCAAAACAATGATTTGACAGTACAGGCATGATTTCCATAAAGTAAAGTGCATGAATCAGAGACAAAGTGGATGCCTATTTCAGGTTTTTTCCATAAGTATTCAGTACTGGGAACATAACTTAAAACATGGAAGCAGAGGTAAGTGGGGCATCAGGCTGTGAGCTGAGCTGATTTGTGCTCTCCATTAAATAAAATGAAGTTGCATATTTTAATACATTGATAGATAGATAGATAGATAGATAGATAGATAGATAGATAGATAGATAGATAGATAGATAGATAGATAGATAGATAGATAGATAGATAGATAGATAGATAGATAGATAGATAGATAGATAGATAGATAGATAGATAGATAGATAGATAGATAAGCAACAGGCACTGGTATTCTGTTCAGGGAACTTTGCACCCATTTCTGTTAGGATAGCCTCCAGCCTCCCACAACTCTAAACTGGAGTAAGCAGGTTTGATAAATGAAGGCTATGTTATTTTATGCGTCTCTAATTGAAATGATCCAATCATCTGTGTGATTGTTTAAATTAGAAAGAATGATGCTATATTTAATATCAAGATTGCAATTTTAAATAATGTCACATGACTACCGCTCAGCTAAGTGAAATTTTAAAAATCATAAAAAAATTCATGTGTCTTTCTGAGTATGTGCAGACCGATAGATAGATAGATAGATAGATAGATAGATAGATAGATAGATAGATAGATAGATAGATAGATAGATAGATAGATAGATAGATAGATAGATAGATACTTTATTAATCTCAAGGGGAAATTCACACACTCCAGCAGCAGCATACTGAAGGAAAGAAAAGAAAAAAAATATAAATTAAATTAAAGAGTAATAAAAATGCATGTATAACAGACAGTAGCTTTGTATAATGTTAACATTTACTCCCCCGGGCGGAATTGAAGAGTCGCATAGTGTGGGGGAGGAATGATCTCCTCAGTCTGTCAGTGGAGCAGGACAGTGACAGCAGTCTGTCGCTGAAGCTGCTCCTTTGTCTGGAGGTGATACTGTTTAGTGGATGCAGTGGATTCTCCATGATTGACAGGAGCCTGCTCAGCTCCCATTGCTCTGCCATGAATGTCAAACTGTCCAGCTCTGTGCTTACAATAGAGCCTGCCTTCGTCACCAGTTTGTCCAGGCGTGAGGCGTCCTTCTTCTTTATGCTGCCTCCCCAGCACACCACCGCGTAGAAGAGAGCGCTCGCCACAACCATCTGATAGAACATCTGCAGCATCTTATTGTAGATGTTGAAGAACGCCAGCCTTCTAAGTAGGTATAGTTATATATATCATGACAAAAAAAAGCGGTGATATGTGGCATATTGGTTGAACATGCAAGATCGAATTTCATTGTACTTTGTACATGTGGGGATGCTACCACTACTACTACTAATAACACTGAAACAAATTCACTACCAAAAAAATGCAATAATGAGAAAGACAGTCAGAGGGCAGCACTGCATAACATTTGAATTTTTTTAAGTAAGAAGATCAGAAGATATCCATAAAAGGCAACTTATGGTCATCAATTCAGATTACCTACTAGTCAGGTTCAATGCAACCAGACCTCCCTCTCTCACAGAACAAGTGAAATCTTTACTGTCGAGTTTTTTTTGCTGGGATGTCAGTGTCCTCCACACGTCTAAGTGGACACAATTTGGAAATGTAGTATCATTCTTACATTCTTCTCAATGACATTTGTTTATCAAAAAGTTTTAAAAAGACATTACTGTTTTAGGTGCTTCTGCACTAACAGAAACAAAACATACTGGACTTTCATATATTGGCTTGTAAAAGGATTCCACAATGATCCAAATGCTTAACATATAGGGTATGAGAGATGTGAGTATATATAATTAAAATATATAGGAATATTTCACGTTTTTGGGAAAAATAATTACTAAATAATAATTACTAAAGCAGTGCAACCACAAAGCAAATTTTAAAATTTTACATTTTTTAATCTTAATAATATGTGTGGCAAATGTACATCAGTACACAAACGAAAAATCCCTAATTTCATGTAAAGCTTACACTTTTTTACCCAGCATTCAAGTACACATTGTTTTCCTAATGCATACATAAATACGTAAATCTTCAGTATCTAAATAAAAGTACATGCCAAGATTCAGTTGACTATATTGTGGCCAAAATATGTATTATAATATAGGAAAATCCTAAAAAAAAAAGTGCAAGAAATAGTTAGCAATTTTAGTTTTTCATATTTGATTAGACTTATCAGATAAGCACTAGTCACTAATCATAGCAAACTGCAGTGATGTGAGTCGACTTTTCAAAATCTAAAGCTTCCTAACTGGTCCTGATATGAAAGAGCCATTGAACAAGCTGTCATGTTGTCTCATCTGCTTCATAATTCACCACCACGTCAGTCTGAGACAAGTTCATGAGGTCTTTTATTTCAGGAGTTTTGAGAGTACTATTTAATAAATGCATGAAAGTTCATGATGAAATAACTTTTTTTTTTTATAATCTGAACGGAAAATTTACTAACTATGATGTAAAACCAAGACAAACAGGATAAGGCGTGCTTAAAATCTGAATGCAAACCAAGAGTCAGAATTTGTTTTCCCAATTCCTTTTAAATGTCTTGTGTTTTTGTATTTGTAAAAAGAGCCGTGAAAAGTAAGCACCTGCTGTTCATCATGCTCTTTTCATAGATAATGATGGCGATATACTGACCAGAAGTGGAATGGGGAGAACCTTTTCTTAGAAATCACAGGTGCATTGCAATAAGAACCTGACAGAGTTGGCCCAGTGCACTGTCTGCGTTAAGAGTCCCTCCAGAAAACCACAGCCATTTAGAAGAAGGTGAGTCATGAAATCTCAGTAAACTGCTCACACCAAAGTAACTGGAGCTTTACAAATATTTTTAATGTTTAAATATTTAAAAAGAAACCATAACCATAAAGGAGAAATGCAACATTATATTGGCATACTATTATGTACACCTCTAGAGCTACTATGCTTTCTGAATAAGTGAATAATTTGATATTCTTGATGGTTTACTCTATGCAAACATTTAAAAAGGCAGGATTCCCTTGCCCCCTTAGCTAGTGTAGCCAGCCAAAGCACAGGCTTCCACTGAAGTGTGAGCACCACCTGAAAGTGACAAAATAGCATTTGGCTTCCTTTTTGGCAAAAACTTTTAATTTCCATACCTGACCAGTCACTCTCTGAATCATTCTGGGAAGGAAATAGTCCTCCACATGCCTATAAGGGGAAAAATTGTGAGCTCTAATTAATTTTTCCACAAATACTAATCAACAGTAAGCACTAAAATGTGGGCATAAAAAATTTGAGATTTAGGGTTTATCATCAAAAATTGTATTAGTTTTAAAAACAGGTGCATATACCTCCTGGTTTAAAATAAGTACTTGTCTGTTTTGGCTACTTATCATTAATCATAAAATCAAAAAGCTATACTGATGCAAGAAGAAATAAAGAGGTCTAAAACCTTCCATTTTATACACATAAGATTTGTTTGTGGGAAATTCAGTATTTTATTAATGTGTTTTTGTAACATCTTTTACAAACAATTCAGACCCTCCAGCCCCACATTCTCATACCTTGGCTTGTTCCAGGGGGTGAACCAGCGCAGCTCTCTGTAGTTGCCATTGTTTGCCAACATCATTTTGGGTCTAATAAGCAAAATTTTTCTGCAAAATAACAAACATAATCATAAGGAGAAAAAAGGTTTTAAAAATGCGTGCTCCATCTGAAATTATTTGCCAGTAATGGCACTACACTACAAAGTCATGTCACTTAGGACCACCAGATATTCTATTTAAGGTGAATACCAAGACACTCAGGGTGGCATGATGGTGAGGAGGTTAGCACTGTTGCCTCAAGTATCCCGTGTCCTAGTTATGAATATCACGTCCATTCAATGTTTGTGTAAAAGTGGGGATGGAAACAATTTACTGTTAATTTACTATATTAAGACTAGAAGTTGAATTATCATATAATTATCTTAAATTTGCTTTGGGAAATCAGAAAGTTTAATCACTGTTTTATAACGTTTGATATGCTTACTTTAAATAGTGTTGAAAAAGTAAGGTAGTATGTCAGAACTTTTACATCTGAAAGGGGATGCAACAAGAAGTCAATCAAAATGACACCCTTTATTGGCAAACTGATCTGATTATAATGTGCAAGCTTTCATGGCAACTGTACAACCTGCCTGAAGAAGGGGCCTCAGCAGTCTCCAAAGCTTACACATTGTAATCGGTGCAGTTAGCCAATAAAAGGTGTCATTTTGATTGACTTCTCATTGCATCCATAACGACTAACATGGTACAACACCCTAGTACTATCTAAAAAGTGAATAATGCAAGTTTAGTAAAAATGGAGCATGCCAAACATTTTGAGCAAATAACTGACAAAGTTTGATACACATTGTTTAATACTGTGGTGGAAAATACTGTGGTGGAATACTAAAGCCTCATACCTACAATGTATTACAACATACAAAACAAGCATGCCACTTGGCTGCAGTGGTCAAAGAAAAGCACACAGAAGATGTGTACAATCATATAACAAGACAAGTTAGCAATCAACATGGGTGACGAGAAAGGCTTTTGGCAGTTAATCAATTACCTTGCATCAAGCTATTACATTCCTTCTAGGAGCACTGCGACCAGCCACACAGAGAAACGTTTTACTGAGAAGACGCATACCTAAAACTTCAACTAGCCACAGTACGCATGCGCATACTTAAAACTGATGGCTCTAACAGCCAAGAGGTATATCAGACAACACCATACTACTACACAGATTCATGCTGCTAGACCAATTTGGTAGTACTAAAGTTACGAAATTACATAGCTATACAGCCTTCCCAAAAAGCTAACTGTGCTGTGTGGTCATGGAGACTCTCAGGCAACATGGTTGCATGTGTCCATGATGATGCATTGCACATTGTGGCCATTATTTTAGTGCAGGCAGTTCCCGGATTATGTACAAGATAGGGACTGTAGGTTTGTACTTAAGTTGAATTTGTATGTAACCAAGTGGTCTGCCAATGAATAATGGGAGTTTCACCTCTCTCTGACTTTTTTATTATTTCTACTTTATTTTCCATGGTGAAGGTTTTTCTCTTCTTTACTGTATCACCGGCACTTGCATCAGATTTGTGTTTCAGAGACATTCTTGACGGGTGAAGACAAAAGGTTAAGATGAGCTCTTCTGCACAGCACTGTACATGCTATCACAGCAGGCAGGCATCCCTCGTCAGCACGCCTGGTGTACTAACGAGAGACAACTTCCTGCTATGTATGTAACAGTACAAGCAGGCTTGCTATTGAGAATGAATGGAAGTAGCGAGGGGCGGTTCACCACCCACCCACCACACAGTCACCTTCACTACAGTATGCTGCCTACAGCGTGTGTCCGCCCACCGAGAACGAATACGGTGCGGCCAAAGGCGTGTAGTGAATCGCCCACCACCACCCCCATTCAACAGGCAGCCACCCGAAGCACACTACAATGCTGCCCACCGCCGCCCCATTCACCCTGAATGGCCTCCGTTCAGCCACAACCGGGTCACCGCTTGCAGAATTACCAGCCGCCCACCGAAAATGATTTGGGGGGAGCCGTGTGCAGTGGGCGGGTAGTGAAACGCCCTACACCGCTTCATCCAGCCTGCGTCCAGTCAGGAGCAGTAGCTACAGTGGCGCAGTGGGCGGACAGCGAACTGCCCCATTAAGCATCCATCCTGCACACGGGCGATTGCTGTGGCCCCAGTAACTATGGACAACGGGTCACCGCTCGCTTGCCGCCAGGAGCCGCCCGAGGGACACAGGGACACTACACTGCGCAAGCAACAAAATCGCACCCCTGCAGCTACTACTTGCAGCATCCTCCGACCAAAGATGATGGAGCGGCAGTTAATGAGGCACATGCGTCACAGCTGCGGCCTCGTTCGTAAGTCGTAGGTCGGATGTCCATAACCTGGGGACTACCTGTACTGCATAGAACTGCTTTTTAGTGGCACATTTTGCTTCCACAAAGTTGCAGTTAATGAGAGAGTTAACATGTATCATAACCATAGCAAGAGGTCACTTGAGTATGCTAGGACATCCGTTCCACCAGAGAGGCCGGTTTCAGTGCCTGGTGTGACGCACGTGATAGACAGGCATGGGTATTATGATTTTCCTTTCACATCCACAAGATGTGTGTATTAGGTTAAATGTCAGTACTACATATTACCCTGTGTTACAATGCATGTAGATATATGTGCAAGTGGGGTCTGCAAATGTCAAGAGCTGGTTTCTGTTTTGCATGTGATACTGCCACTATAGGCACTGCCAAGTCCCTCAGTACAGTTGTTTTTAAGAATGGTATTTGAGCACATCCTTGTCATTGTATATTCCATGCTTACTTGTTCAAAAACAGCACTCTGCAATTGTAGCGGACATTTCTATGCATCACAGGCCTATGGGAAAACAAAACAAGAAAAGAAAAACACATTAAAATGAATACAAAATAAGTCTATTTATTATTCTCGGCCAATACTTGAAAACAAATGCTTAGAAATTCAGACCAAGAGTGATAATGATTCTAAAGTTATAAGAAACTGATTTGACAGATGAAAAATTAACAAATTAGTTCCATTGCCATCGTATTCATCTTATATATTTTTATTATAATTTTAATAAAAGAATCACCCAGTTTCTGAACCAGATTTCCTCCAAATAGTTTCACAGCCTATCAAAACTGGAAATAAATTTAAAGCAAATAAAAAAATACTATAATAATTTATATTCAGTTTCAATTTCACTCAAAGCTTTGAAACGCTTTACAATTAGTGTCATGTGTATAAACACTATATTTGGTTAAATATAGAAAAAAAAATCAGAAAGTTATAGATAGCCTTAAATATTTTTTAAAAATTAATGTTTATTAATTTATAGTATCAAAGGCAAATAAAATACACTATAAACATTTTCTAAATCAACATTATATCAAAACAATACAACGTCTCAGCATTGAAAAAGGTATATTTTAAAGCTTCTTACCGATTACCTACACATCATACACTTTTTTATATTAGTATTCCTAAGACCCAAAATGGGCTGTATGGTGACACAATGATTAGTAATTATTCCTTATCATTCCAGAAACTACAATTTCTGGCACACGTATTATCACTGTGCAGTTTGTGTGTTCTCCCAGTGCACTCATTAGTTATCTCCCACATTTTGAATATATGGTTCCCAGAGGATGGGAATGGTTTGGAGTGCAGTCATCAGCTGCTCCTTTACACCATCAGGGAACTGGATCAGAATCCTACCTGGTCATCATGTGTGCTCTGCAGGGGTTTTTCACAGAATAATCAATGCTGTCTCTAAAACCCAATAGATGTGTATGATAGGTTACTTGATGAGCGACTGCAGGAATATGCAGGAGTGTGAAAATCCTGGCTCCTGCTTCTCATGAATTCTAAACGTGCAGGGCTCAATAAATAAATGGACAGCTGGATTAATTAAGTATTACCTTTAAATTTTCCTCTATGAGCGAGTGTGGGTATGTGCAAGAGCGCGTGTCCCATCCTGGAATGGATCCTGCGTTACACTTGTTACTGCCTGGAGAGGCTCTAGCTCTCTACAGACTTCGAACGGAAATATAGGAACAGAAAATTAATAGGGAACACAGAATACTGTTATAAATTATAACATTTAATATGTGAACCCAACCAACCAGTTTATAAACAGCTTTCCTTCCCATCTCAGTAACTCAACTCACATTCCAACATCACAGATAATATCTTGGGTGACAGGAGATGTAAGCAGCTCCTCCAGAACCTGGAAGCAGTGAAGCGGTGTGTCGGATTCATAGAAGTGATCAGAGCAGCCATAGCCACTTAAAAGGAGAAAAAAGAAAATAATATTAAGTAAAGGATGAACACAAATGTCAATAACTATTCAAACTACATGTCATTTTTGAAAATACCAAACCACTACAATCAGATTCTAAAGTTGCTGGTATACAATACATTAAAACAAAATGGTGCATATAAAGAGGACCTTTCTATGCAAATCAAAATCATAAATAAATAGAACAGTTAATCTCTTCAGTGTCCCAAAAGCTCAATTATTTTCAGTATGCTGTTGTTCAATGTGTTTTCAGATTAAAAGGCCAGTAATGTGTTAAGCACATTGTAACACAGTGTCATATGTAGAAAACATTCCGTTATCTACCAATTGTGAGGACAAGTACTGACACTAATGGCAATTACCATCTCTCCTCTTCATAGTAAGGTGTCAGATTAACTGTCTTCCATTGGGTTTCCGATGAGATCCTTCAATAATGACTAATAATTTCTCTTTTCCTCCAACTTTTTCTTCCACTGATGTATGATTCATTTTTAAAGTAAATGGTCCACCATTTAACGTTGCTGTATATATATGGCCTGAGTGCTTACTTTTAAGGAAAATAAAGAAGTATTGTTATGACATATAACTAGAGCATGCCAGAATCAAAAAATCCATCCATCCACTGAATCTTCTTAATGCCGGCAGTATAAGGTGCAACAAAAGGGAACCAAACCTGGACAGTACAATAATCCATGCAGGATAAACACAGACAAACATATAAACTCTCATAGTAATCAGTTTAACTAACTGCACATCTTTGAGGTTTTGGAGGAAAAAACATTACATGGAGGAAAGCCTGCTCAGACACACAAAATGAGGAAACTCATCGACAGTGACAAGGCTTGGGTTGGGATTGTGATCAACAGGGAGTGATTATAAAGCTGTCCTTGATCTCAAATAATGTCAAGAATACCAAAATCACCAAACTAAAAGAGTTGTATTAGAACACAATTAATAAGAAACCGAAGGAACTAGGCTATAGGAGACAACAGGTATAACTACAAATAAATAGAAATAGAAATAAACAAAACCACACAGTCTCCCTAATCCTTCCTAATCTGGATTGCTGCCCTCAATAGTATGGCAGAGAGGCTAGTCCACTTGCCTATTGTAAGTTAGCATTAATTCGGGTTCCTTCTGTTAACATCTTCCACTTCCTCTAGCCAAACTAAGCTCTTGCCAATATTCATTCTTGTACCTGCAAGCTTAACAAGGTTACAGTATACCTGGAATAAACTGCTAGAATCCATCCAGAAACCATGTCTGGGTACCTTCTGGAGTCTACTCCCAGTTTAAGGATCAGTCATAGGAATCCCTGAGGATGTTCTTCTAGTACTTTTCCTAATGCTAAAAATCCTTCAAGTGGCCCCATGTGACCCTTCAGTTATAGGCTTGTAATCTCCCAGCTTCTAATGAAAAGGTCAAATTACTTGTATGTTATTGGCAGGTAACATTACTACTACTACTACTACTACTACTACTACCAACCTGCTAGAATTTCATCATATGGCCTTGAATAACCTAATGGGTTAATCTCTTGCCATCTACCAAAATAAAGAATTTCTGCCATTAAGCTTCAAGTCCTTCACTGTCCTTTCACTTTCATCATAATCTAAATAATTACAGGGTGTAACATTCCCTACTAATGATGGTCCGGTGCTACATCTATTATTAGAAAGAGCATACTCTCCACCAGGCCATTTTACACCCCAACATCTATATTGCACAAAACTGCGTGCATCCGTTGTCCTGATGGTGTCCCCCTTCACAAGGCAAGATCCGGGCTTCTGGGGATGTGAAGTATCAGCGTAATACACTGCACAACAAAAATAAAAATGCCCACAGATTTTATATTTATATTACCCTAAATTCTTGTCTATAAGCCGGACTCATGTATTAGCCGGAGACCAAAAATCATACGAATTTTTAAAATAAAATCGTATCATAGATAAGCCGGACTCATGGATAAGCCGAACGTACTATAACCTATAACTAATAGAAGGGAGGGAGGTCAGTGGTCTCACTCGCGCCCATTTAATTTCTTTAAGGGGGGAGAGAGTGTGAGATATTGCCGTCTCTCTCACTCCCCGCATGGCGCGGTTGGAGCGGCCGGAGCGCGTTCTTTCTGCTCTGGGCGTCGCCGAGTCAACATGAGCGCGTAGCGGTCATTTAAATTGTGATTTTATATGTAAGCATATTTAAATATATATCGCGGATTTCTGCGGACAATGGGTCTTTTAATTTCTGGTACATGCTTCCTCAGTTGGTTTGCCCAGTTGATTTCATACAAGGGACGCTATTGGCAGATGGCTGAGAAGCTACCCGGCTTACTGTTCTCTCTCTCTTGCGCTGACTATCTGTGATCCTGACGTAGGGGGATTGAGCAGGGGGGCTGTTTGCACACCTAGACGATACGGACGCTCGTCTAAAAATGCTGAAAGATTATCTTCACGTTGCTATCTTTTGTAAATCTGATTCCTGAAAAGACATGCTGCACAGTGCTTCGCATACTTAAAAGCTCGAAGGGCACGTATTGATTTTTGACTGAAAAACAAACTCTCCCTCTCTCTCTTTATCTGCTCCTGACGGAGAGGGTGTGAGCTGCCGCCTTCAACAGCTTTGTGCCGCGGTGCTTCGCATACTTAAAAGCCAAACAGACATATTGATTTGTTTGCTTCACTCCTTTGAAGAGGAAGATATGTTTGCATTCTTTTAATTGTGAGACGGAACTGTCATCTTTGTCTTGTCATGGAGCACAGTTTAAACTTTTGAAAAAGAGACAAATGTTTGTTTGCAGTGTTTGAATAACGTTCCTGTCTCTCTACAACCTCCTGTGTTTCTGCGCAAATCTGTGACCCAAGCATGACAATATAAAAATAACCATATAAACATATGGTTTCTACTTCGCGGATATTCTTATTTCGCGGGTGGCTCTGGAACGCAACCCCCGCGATGGATGTATAAGCCAGACTTATGTATAAGCCGATATTCTATTTTTTCATTTTCACAACTTTTTTCCTTAGATAAGCCGCGGCTTATTGACAAGAACTTAGGGTAGATATTTTTTCCTCTTTATTGATCAGATTTGTTTGTGTTTTTATACTGTGTTTACTGTAGTTTTGTTGCTGTGCAAAGTGCATTGTTACAGTGCATGCTATTAAAAGTGTTAAACAAAAAGACACATGCCCAGTTATACACCACTAACCATTACACTAGGTGATTCATAAAAAAAATCTTTAAAGACTATATTTAGCTGATGAAATGTAAATCTTTGCTGCAATAAAAATCAGTTTATTTTTGCTTGGGATTAGGGAGGTCAAGCACATTAAGGCCAATTTACACTTGGAACATCCGCGTCACCACGAGCGTCCACTAAGGTGCACGTGATATACTGTAAATTCCATCAGCAGTCATAGCATGCAAACCCTCGCATCAGCGACTGAGTGCTTCCAGAATTTTGTAACGACATGGTCCTGTGCACATCAGCTACATGTATGCACTAGACAAGAAAACATGGGCCATTTGTGGAACTGTTGAGTGAAGTGCTTAGTTGCCACCTGCACCTATAAAATTCTACCTTAAAAGCACAGAGATAGTCAAATGTGCACAAATTCAGTATGAGAAAGACCCTGAGCGAAGATTAACTTTTTTGCTGGTAGAAGTGGAAATCTCTTCAAAATTGCTATGTAAAGGCAAAAAAAAAAAAAAAATATATGGGGGCATTATGCAATCTTGTAGTGTTGCACAGTGAATGTTTGTACTTCAGACAGACCAGGGGGCACATTCTCTGCATGTGACCGTGCGTGTAGTTGTCTGCGTCAGAGTATAAACAGGCACTTAGTCACTCTTACATTAAACACGCCCAGGGATATCTGACCCCTCAATCAGTACAATGTTAGCCACTTTAGGAACTGTCATACTTTTGTCCGAGAATGATATGGAACCAAGGCAGGACACATTTTAAGATAAAAAAGCTCTTACTCTTTCTCCTACACATGAATCACCTTTTCAGCTTCTCAAACCTACTAAACGATTAACCTAAGGAAAATGCCAGTGACTTAGACACTTTCAGATCTTTACATAGACAGCTTATTTGCATCCTTCCATCCATCCTCTTCCGCTTATCCGAGCAGAGATGCCCAGACTTCCCTCTCCCTGGCCACTTCTTCTAGCTCTTCCGGGAGAATCCCGAGGCGTTCCCAGGCCAGCCGGGAGACATAGTCCCTCCAGCGTGTCCTGGGTCTTCCCCGGGGCCTCCTCCCGGTTGGATGTGCCAGGAACACCTCACCAGGGAGGCGTCCAGGAGGCATCCTGATCAGATGCCCGAGCCACCTCATCTGACTCCTCTCGATGCGGAGGAGCAGCGGATCTACTCTGAGCCCCTCCCGGATGACTGAGCTTCTCACCCTATCTTTAAGGGAGAGCCCAGACACCCTGCGGAGGAAACTCATTTCAGCCGCTTGTATTCGCGATCTCGTTCTTTTGGTCACTACCCATAGCTCATGACCATAGGTGAGGGTAAGAACATAGATTGACCGGTAAATTGAGAGCTTTGCCTTACGGCTCAGCTCCTTTTTCACCACGACAGATCGATGCAGAGCCCGCATCACTGCGGACGCCGCACCGATCCGCCTGTCAATCTCACGCTCCATTCTTCCCTCACTCGTGAACAAGACCTCGAGATACTTGAACTCCTCCACTTGAGGCAGGATCTCGCTCCCAACCCTGAGAGGGCACTCCACCCTTTTCCGGCTGAGGACCATGGTCTCGGATTTGGAGGTGCTGATTCCCATCCCAGCCACTTCACACTCAGCTGCGAACCGATCCAGAGAGAGCTGAAGATCACGGCCTGATGAAGCAAACAGGACAACATCATCTGCAAAAAGCAGTGACCCAATCCTGAGTCCACCAAACCGGACCCCCTCAACACCCTGGCTGCGCCTAGAAATTCTGTCCATAAAAGTTATGAACAGAATCGGTGACAATGGGCAGCCCTGGCGGAGTCCAATTCTCACTGGAAACGGGTTCGACTTACTGCCGGCAATGCGGACCAAGCTCTGACGCCGGTTGTACAGGGACCGAACCGCCCTTATCAGGGGGTTCGGTACTCCATACTCCCGGAGCACCCCCCACAGGATTCCCCGAGGGACACGGTCGAACGCCTTTTCCAAGTCCACAAAACACATGTAGACTGGTTGGGCGAACTCACATGCACCCTCCAGGACCCTGCTAAGGGTGTAGAGCTGGTCCACTGTTCCGCGACCAGGACGAAAACCACACTGTTCCTCCTGAATCCGAGGCTCGACTATCCGACGGACCCTCCTCTCCAGAACCCCCGAATAGACTTTTCCAGGGAGGCTGAGGAGTGTGATCCCTCTGTAGTTGGAACACACCCTCCGGTCCCCCTTCTTAAAGAGGGGGACCACCACCCCGGTCTGCCAATCTAGAGGCACTGTCCCTGATGTCCATGTGATGTTGTAGAGACGTGTCAACCAAGACAGCCCTACAACATCCAGAGCCTTTAGGAACTCCGGGCGTATCTCATCCACCCCTGGGGCCCTGCCACCAAGGAGTTTTTTGACCACCTCGGTGACCTCAGTCCCAGAGATGGGGGAGCCCACCTCCGAGTCCCCAGGCTCTGCTTCATCATTGAAAGGCATGTTATTGGGATTGAGGAGGTCTTCGAAGTACTCCCCCCACCGATCCACAACGTCCCGAGTCGAGGTCAGCAGCGCACCATCCTCACCATATACAGTGTTGACACTGCACTGCTTCCCCCTCCTGAGACGCCGGACGGTGGACCAGAATCTCCTTGAAGCCGTCCGAAAGTCGTTCTCCATGGCCTCCCCAAACTCCTCCCATGCCCGAGTTTCTGCCTCAGCAACCACCGAAGCTGCATTCCGCTTGGCCTGCCGGTACCTATCAGCTGCCTCCAGAGTCCCACAGGACAAAAGGGACCAGTAGGATTCCTTCTTCAGCTTGACGGCATCCCTCACCGCTGGTGTCCACCAACAGGTTCGAGGATTGCCGCCACGACAGGCACCGACCACCTTACGGCCACAGCTCCGGTCAGCCGCCTCAACAATAGAGGCACGGAACATGGCCCATTCGGACTCAATGTCCCCCACCTCCCTCGGGACATGGTTAAAGTTCTTCTGGAGGTGGGAGTTGAAGCTACTTCTGACAGGGGGCTCTGCCAGACGTTCCCAGCAGACCCTTACAACACGTTTGGGCCTACCAGGCCTGACCGGCATCCTCTACCACCATCGAAGCCAACTCACCACCAGGGTTATTCAGGGTTTGCATCCTATGAATAATATTACATTTTAGAAAATCAGAAATTGTGTTAAAAGAAAGCTACGCAATGTTCTACTTCTCATAACCATATCTACTTCTGAGGCTATACTGTTTAGTCTAGAGCCAGCATTTCAACAATATATAAAAATATTTGAAAGAATCTACCCCTCAGTGATCCTAGGGAAGAGCTGGAAAGGGACCTTTCAACCTGTATCTCAGAAAAGGAGTAAAATTCAGCCATAGATAGAATAACCTCCAGCTCTATACATGTCAAGTCTTTTATCGCTTACATTTATACCATTTAAAGTTGACTAAAATGTACCCAGGGCAATGTGTTGCCTTCTAGTTCCAGCATCACTGGATTACACATTTTGCATATGTGTTAAAATGAACATTTTAGAAAAAAAAATCTTTAAATATTTCACAAACAGCTTCAGCGTTACAATCTAATCTATTAACTGAGATATCTGGTGTAGTCCAGGATGGCATTAAATTAAAATCTAAATCAAAGACCAATATTTGGATGAATCTAAATTCACAGCTCTCTCATTCACCAACATTTGGGTTCCTAGGTACAAATCATGGAGCTACAGCTCCCATGGAGCTATAGCTCCCTGGTATAATAAGTACAGTAGGTGACACAAACATGACAACAACAGCAAAAGGCCTCCAAAAAGACCCCCAAACCAGGACTTTTCACTGGCTTGTCCAAAGATAAGTGATACCCTAGGCAGCTTGACTCCAAATTCAATAAGCAGGCTTCAGCCTACACAGGCCCAAAATTAGGCTTGGCTTTCAAAGTTCAAAAATATACTTTAAATATTCAAAGATATAGGCTGAGGGAGGCCCTCACCTGTAATGTTTATATAAACAATCATTGTGTTTAATTTTCTCATTTATGATTTGATGAGTGTTATTTTTACAACTATTGCTTGCATGTATTCCATATAATTTGTGCATTGCAAATGATACCCGTGTTTTAGCTGTTTTTCACAAACTGCAAAATGTGGTAATAACACTGTTAGTACTTTCTCCCTGTATTTGTGTGGACTTTGCTCTTGGTACTCAAGTTTCAAACATCCGAGCGATATGGAAGGAAAGAGAAAAAAATATTCTGAGCAACAGCAAAAGATATACTGTACCTCTGAGCCTGCTGTTTTTAATAGAGATGGGAAGCTAAAAAAAATGAAATGGCGTTAGGACACACTTTAACTGGTCCTGATGCTGAACAGAAAGAAAAGAACTAAAGCAGTTCCATTACAAGGGGCATAGAGGAGTGCTTTGTTCCTCTGAATTTATAAGATCAGAGCGGGCACTGAGAAACACAAGAACCAAAAGAAGCCATGCACAAACAAAGAAAAGACCCTAAGCATAAGGCCAAAGCGACACTGGACTGGCTCACCAACAGAAAGGTGAATGTTTAGGAATGGCCAAGTCAAAGCCCTGATCTTAACCCCATTGACAATCTGTAGCAATATTTGAAAAGAGGTGGCATCCCACCAACTTAGAGGTTCTCTATAAATTCTGCCAAGAAGAATGGGGAAGAATAACTCCTGAACAATGTGCAAAACTGTGCCATACTTACCCCAAAATAATTAAGGCTATATTGCAGCAAAAGGGTTCTTGACAAAGTATACATTGGTAGGGCTTGAATACTTAAGTAAACACTAACTTCTGAGTTTTTCTTCTTCAGTTAAATGTCTACAGAAAATGGTTTATTTTGACTTTGCAAGTGTATCATTACAGCATAAGAGTTCACATTAGAAATACTGAATGGATAAATATGTGTACAATCTTTTGTCATGCAGAAAATCATGATGACTTTCAAGGGGATTGAATACTTTTGCATAAAATTATAGAGCACATACTGTATATGGAGAAAGCAGGTAGGCCTACCAAAAATGATTTTTCACAAAGAATGTTATTAATTTGGCATTAAATACTCCAAACAGAACATAAAAGGTGACTGGGTACCAGAATCTGTCTGCTTCTTTTTTGTGAAACAGTCTTATGTGTATCTTGTGCAGCATTACAAGGAATGTGGAGAAGCACACCAACAGCCAAAGTGATCTCTCATACAATTATAATACAAATACAAAACTTAGGAAAATTTAAACAAAATTAAGTAAAACCAAAATCAAGAGCATATTTAACAAGTTTTGAAACATGACACAGCTAAGGAATGCCTGCATTGATTTTTACCTTTCTTTAAGGCACTTGATGCTAGTAAAGCCTTGGCATCTTGAAGGTACGGTGTTAAAGAAGAACAGGTGGTACATGATGACCATTTAAATGGAGGTTCTTACCAGATGTTAAGCACACACTAACAAATTACTTACCAAATTTCTAATTCTGGTCCAAGTCTGTATGTTGCACCCTTGGATTTGGCTATTTCAATGCCTGAAAATTGACAAAGAGAAAAAGGTACAAAACCTTTATTGCTGTTTATTATCTTTGATATGTGTTTTAATGATGTTATTTTTTTTTAAATTCCTTCATAACATTAACTGGCAGTCCCCCATTGGTCTGTCCAGGAAACTGCTGCATATGTGCTTTTCTTCTGTTGTCACTAACATTCATGTAGGCAGGAATAACACAAACAAACACAGTGTGTCACTGTTATGAATTTCAGTCTGTTGTCCTTAGTAGGTATGATTTTTGTGAATCATGTTTAATTTTAAGTTATTAATTCACATTTTTTTATCATTTTGTTGGTGACATCATCACCGACCGTTTTTTGCCAGTCACATATTCAACAGCGGTTCTGCATGTGATGTCACAATTACCTGATTAAGACTGCACTGTTGCATAACTGTTTTTTGATAAATTTAAGAAAATTAATTCAAATTATTGAGGAAAGGAATTTGAGAGAGGTTTGGAAATGTTTTTCAAATAACAATTTTTGATTTTGCGTTTGGTGTTGTGGTTACAGATTTATTTTGACGTCCTGGGTCAGTCCTAAGCTTGTTTTTCTGACTACTGTTTGTCTTTCCTCTTTCTGGTAGATTCATTTCTTACTACAAGCTCAAAACAAATCCTTCTAGACAAGCTATTCCATCTGTTCACAACACCCATCTTGCCTATGTCTCTCCTGTTCCATCTGTCCAACATCCCCACCACCATTTGAGTCTCTTTATGCTGGGCAAGTTTTTATGGGCATTCAAAAAGACCATGCAGTACTGTGTTCGGGCAGACAACCCCTCCATTTATTTTAAGGTCTGTGCATGTTATAAATACTTCTAAAGCCTATATCACATTGCACTAATTTTCCATTGAGTTTCCGTTATACCCTTCATTTACATAATCTTAGCGAGTTAGATGCGTTCAAAAGTGCACTTCTGTTAAGTTCTGTCAAACAGTCTAGCATACCTAGCAACTCACTCCAACTAGTGCAAAACTTACTCCAACAAAATCAAGCAGGTTTGATTTTGTCTTCTGTCGTATGGGTGGGCTCTGTGTGCATGACAGCTTACAACCAATGAATGCTTACCTGGAAGTACAAAGCATATAATGCAGTGATGAGAAAAAGGAACACACATGTTTTGGACCACACAAACAGAAGAGAGGATCATCTGTCTGGTGTCTTGCATTTTGCGTACCATGTCAGAATTAATAAAAGGAAAATTTCCAGAATTACAGCTGAACTCGCTGTACCTATTAACCCTTTGTACAGTGCTGGCT
Organism: Erpetoichthys calabaricus; assembly: GCF_900747795.2. NCBI lineage: Eukaryota > Metazoa > Chordata > Cladistia > Polypteriformes > Polypteridae > Erpetoichthys > Erpetoichthys calabaricus. Next base: position 51,137,230 of record NC_041395.2, on the reverse strand, counting down.
CAATCAGGCAGCACATTATTGTCAGTCACAAAAAGGGGCAAGCACAACTGTGCTGGAATGTCAGCACTCAGTCGGTAAATGTGATATGGACTGCAATTTTCAGTCGCATAAATTGACATGGTCCAGCAAATCTGACATGCCCAATGACTAGAAGTCATGTAATGTGACATCAGCTTAAGTTGCCTGGGTACACACAAGTCCAGCAGAACCTGTAGGACTAACTTCTAAACTGCCCCAGCATGAGTAAGTGTGTTCTGTAAAATACTGTCACCCATCCAGGGATGGTTCTTGCATAGCACTTGATGCTACATTCTTTAAGTATGTACCATTCACTGGCATGCTTAGAGATATGTCTCACCCCAGGCAGCTTGACTCCAAACTCAACAAGCTGGCTTTGGCCTGCACAGGCCCAAAATAAGACTTGTCCTTCAAAGTTCAAATATATATTTTAAAATGTTCAGATATAAAGGCTGAGAGTGGCCTCAGCAGTGATGAACCATTGGCCCCACCACATGGAATTCCACCTACAGAAATATGGAATGCATTCAATCATACATCTCTCTATTATAAAAGAAAATTTTGAGATGAGACAAGACTATTGCCAAGAGATTTTTTCAAATATGTAGAGGGGGTCCCATCCTCCTCTCAACTACTTCCGGTTAACAGCCCATGGCCACGATCCTCTCACATCTCATTCATGTGAATGCTTTTGTCAGACACAGTTCTTTCTCCCTCAGCTCTTATGAATTTTTACATTTTCCTCACTTTAAGTTCCCAATAAAAGAAGACTTATTATGTATAAATCTTATTGAAGAATTTTATCCTGAAGGGTTATCAACAGAAGAAATGAGTACATGGGCAATCCTAGCACCGAGAAACAATGAAGTCAAACGAATTAACATGAAAATTGTCGAATGGTTACAGGGCAAATTGATTAAATGTGTATCAATAGACTGCTGAAAAGGTTGGTGGAGATGGTGCGGAAGATGAAATACATCAGCTTACAATATCCCGTACAATATCTACAACCGTTAACACCGTCCCGTCTTCCACTGGCCGATTTACTGTTAAAATAAGGATGTATCATAATGTTATTGCGTAATTTATGTATGAGTGATGGGCTATGCGATTGGACTAGATTAGATTTGTATTGAAAATTGGTCTAACAATTTTAACAGACGACAAGAAAGGTAATGTAGTACATATTCCACGGATAACATTAAGACACCAAAGTAGATCTTGATAGGTGATTCGTATTAAAACGTTTACAGTTTCCCGTTAGAATAACTTTTGCAATGACAATTAACAAATCACAGATACAAACATTCGAAAAAGTCAGTTTATTTATTACAGAGAAACAAACGATATTCACTCATGGGCAGTTATACGTCCAAACACGGAATCAAAATTCAATGCGATATTGAAGAAACGTTAATTCCAAATATTATTTTTACTGAAGTTTTACAGTAAAAGTGTAAGTTTAAAAAGTATTTGCGTGTTAATTTCAAAGCCAAACAGAATGAAAACGTATAATGCAATGAATACCTCTAACGCAACAATTTTCTTTCAATTTATTACGTTTTACTATTTTTTATTATGGTTAATGACTGGCTGTAATGTAAAATACTTAGTTCTATTATCCATATGTAACAATTCCCATGAAAATAACAATCTGTTTAAATTGTACATCCGCTTCCTCATACGCGAGCGGCAGAGCCGCGAAGGTTGGTGAGCGAAGTGGGTAGTATACAATAAATAAATACTAAATGAATCATATTATGAGAAATACAATAAAACAAAACACATGGAAAATACTGCAACAAAAATGACAAAACCACACTACAACAAAAATAAATATAAGCCATGGAACAGTTGTGCTCTTTGGCCACTTTTCACATAAAACGTTTTAATCAGTGCAGTGCCTCTTTAGCACATAAAATTTTTATAATGCATCACTGTGGAGCCGTTTGACAGTAAACACTAAATTGGCACAACTGGTGTGAAGTGCATCAGGAAACACATCTGTGTTTTGGTTTGGGTGAAGTGGATGAGCCTAAAAGAGGAAAAAAACACAAACATGAGGAAGGGTATTTTGTGTGCACATGACACAAGAGTCAATAAGTAGGTGATGACAAACCCGTGGCTTTACATTCTTCAAAACACTGGAATTAGTGTGTCTACTTTTCTAAAGCGTGCTGTATCTCTCCAGTGTCTCGTGTGCAAGAGGAAAGCTACATGATAAACGCCTTCATTTTTCAGTGTTCTCAAAAACTCAGAAATTTAAGGAATCCAGAGATACTGTTGAAATTAACAGTGGGAAAACAATAGAATGCTAAAGACTGTTGAACTGGAAATATTAGGCATATGTGCATACTTTTCATAATATTACTTAATCAGTAAAAGGAAAACACACAATTGTGCTGTATAACAAGATTTTGCCTTGAGCAACTTGAAAGATAAGATGTAATTCTGCCAGCAAGCTCAAGCCAGATATTAGCCTTCTGTTTATTTACAACCAGTTTCCACTCAAATTACATTCCTACCTTCACCTTTATGCAAACAGTAATATCTGGACGTAGTACTCATGACTTCCTCTCTACTTGCACTGACAGCTTCAAGTTTTGCTATACTTCACTTATTTTATATCTGTGCTGTAGCAAGCATTATATTTGAAGATTAAAGGTCTGACAGGCTCAGAAATATAAATGTCATTTGGGTTTTGTGGGGTGACACGATGGCACAGTGGTTAGCCCTACTGGCTCATGAACACACAATTATGCTAGTACAGGCACGGGCTACCCTGTGACCCTCATCTGGATTTAGAAGAGTTGAGAACATTATATTACTCCATTTTAATTTCAAAAGTAAATGTAAGAATTATATAAGGCCTTCAATAAATACTATTCATCTGATTTTATGAAATATCCACTGTTGGTCGTCTCTAGGCAAAGGCGCAAGAAGGCTCACCCTGTGCTCTTAGATTGAATGTCAGTATATTGCATGGAGAATGAAGAGTGTGAACATGCTCTCATAGTCAGGCTAACACCTTCAAGAGGGGGCCCTCCCACCTCCCAACTCAATTAATATGTAATGTAAAAATAAATACACATCAAGAGAAGGAAAAAGACACTGACAATTGGCAATACTGCCAAGAATTTGGTTCCACTGTAATATTTTTGGTAAAATTATTTTAATGAGGTAAATTTCTCAGGGGGGCACCATTAGTTGATGTAGCCTACAGGTGCCATACACCCTTAAGCCGACCCTGATGATATTAGTTTCTGGTGTCACGGCTAAACACTGCCCATCAGCCACAAACTAGAGGCCTCCGCATTACAAAGAGGCTCTCATCTAGTTGAGCAATGAAGGGAGACTTCCTCTACTCTGCACATGAGACAGCTTAAATTGCAGCTGTGTGTTTCAATGTGTGCTCTCATCCAGGCCCACGCTTCCATCAGTTACCTCAACTGTTACAAGTACTGTAGACAGTAAAACCTTTCACATCATTAGGAGATCTATAGCTGTCAAGTCTCAAAAGGCATAAAGAGGAAAATCATACATTTTCAGGAGGTACTGAAAACCCATGCTGCTGGGTTTCCGTGTGTGACAGGGAGGCTTAAAAGAAAGAGCATGTGGTGTTAATTCCTAGCAGAGACTTGCACTAAACTGTTAAAGGCAGCCATTACAAAAGCTTTACTGGAGGACCTACAGAGGTTTAACTCACTCACCTGACTTATATAGTCAGATGCGAATGCCTGCCTAGAATAAATAAGCATCTGAAGAGCACAAAGTAACACTGTAATTTAAAAAAAATATAAATATACTCATTTATCTTTTTTCTAAACCACTAATCCTGTTCAGGGTTGTGGGGAATCAGTGCCAATTAGGGATATCAGAATTTTTGCATTTGATTCTAATATCAGTGAAAATTTACAATACTCAATATCTATTCAAGACCATGGCAAAAATACAGAAATCCCATTCAATGCATAATAAGTATCTCCATTACTCAAATGAACGAAAAATACTTATACATACTAATAGTAACAGTAGCTTTAAAATAAACTAGTGTTGGCATTCATAAATGTCAAAATGCAATGCAGGGCTTGAATTTTAATGTGTGGTAGACAGGGATTCCCCCAGTGTAACAACAATTCAGGGGCATGTTATAATCTTGGGGTGATTTCAGCATAGGGTTTAGGAAGAATGATATTATCATAGGCTACCTGATTTACCTTATCATGTGCACATTCTACATTTATTCTTTGACATTTTTCTCCAATAAATGAAACATACTGCTTAAAGTCAATACAAAAATAAAAATGTAAACATTATTATGTATTTACTGTTGGATTAGCAAATTCGAAGAAAATTCAGAATATTCTTGTTTAAACAAAATTGTTTTTCTAACAGAATGCTTTTAAAATCTGCTTTGTCAGAAAATCTCTTTGTTAGGTTTATAAACTTTGCTATTGTAAGGTTAATATTTGTATCATTAGCTGTTTACACAAACTTACTAAGGAGTGGTACTTAACTAATAAGTCAAATTAATTCAAATTTTAAGCATCACAAACTCCTGACCCGTTCTTCCTTTTTCACATTTGTCCAAAACTTTATGGCTCCCTGCCCGAAAAAAGTTCAAAAGTTCAGTCCTCCTAGTTTTATATTACTCCATTATTTTAAAACTCTTGTATAACGGTACTTTTTGTGCTGTTTTCAGAATATCCTATATGAGTGATCAGACTTTTGTCATTGCTTATGCCTATGTACAAGTTTAGAATGAAAACATTAACTGGACTTGTGTTAGCAGTATTCATTTAATCTTAGCCGTTCAAATGTCATATGTGCTTTCACTACATTTGTCACATTTTAGGCATGAACATTAGTTTGCCCTGAAAAACCAAATGAATGACACCCATCTGACATTTGCACATTTGTATTCAGCAAAGCAGTATTCTGTTTTGCCCGCTTCTGTGATTTTGCATTTCTTTTAACATAATATAGGTCATATTAATTGGTAAATGTGCTTTGTGCTTCAAAGAACTGAAACTCAAATTATTTTATTTTGATATTAATAAAATGGAGTAACACATTTCATCACAAGTCACCTCAAATCTTATCAATTGTGCATCTGGGCCTTCATCTTTTTTTTCTATCTTGGTTTGATCCAGTTTGCCCTGTACGCTCAAGACACTAATAGACGCCATTGTATTAAATCTTCTCTCATCATTCATTCTACAAAGAAAAAAAAAATAGACTGAAATGTTTCTTGTGAACGCTGTCTCATTTTGCCCATTATTCAACCTGAACTATAGGAAATCCAGTAACTTGTAATGCAAGTGAACAGAATAACATGTTTCAGTAATGCTAATGCATTTATAAGGTTTCTCTAATAACTAATTAGGAATTAAATTACTAATTAAGCACTGATGGAGTGTACCATTAGGTCACTGAAGGAATGTCTGGTAAAAATGGAGCTTTGCAGTCTTGCAATTGTGACTAATAATTAACAATTTGACATTTCAAACAGTAATAGCCAGTAACAACACTGGTAATGTCTTGGTAGAATTTTTAAATCAATGTGAAAGTAGCTTGATGAAAAGGTATCAGTTTTTTACCAAAAACATAAACATTTCAGGGTGTGGTGTGTATATATATTTATATATATATAAATATATTTGCAGACAGAGATCCACAAAGGGTGTATATGTGTGACTAGGAAACTGTGTCAGGACTAGACGCAAGTCAGGGTCAATAAAATTGCAAATAAAATAAGTTGATGAGCTCATAAAAAATTGCTCAAAAAATATATTGGGGTGGTGGCACAGTGGGTAGCGCTGCTGCCTCGCAGTTAGGAGACCCGGGTTCGCTTCTTGGGTGCTCCGTGCGTGGAGTTTGCATGTTCTCCCCGTGTCTGTGTGGGTTTCCTCCGGGTGCTCCGGTTTCCTCCCACAGTCCAAAGACATGAAGGTTAGGTGCATTGCCTATTCTAAATTGTCCCGTGTGTGTGTGTGTGTGTGTGTGCGTGCGTGCGCGCCCTGCGGTGGGCTGGTGCCCTGCCTGGGGTTTGTTTCCTGCCTTGCGCCCTGTGTTGGTTGGGATTGGCTCCAGCAGACCCCCGTGTCCCTGTGTTAGGATAATGGATGGATGGATGGATATATTGGGGTCACATAACCATAACAGTTAACAATATGATACTGTCACTGACATACAAATGTGATGGCATGTTGCTCCACAGTTAATGAGCCATCCTTTCTCTCAGAACAAACTTTAAAAGGTCTTGTGATTCAGGACTCAGAACGTGAAGCAAAAGTCACCTCCTTACTCCACCTCCATACGCCACAGCCCACGGCCACCTTGTATTGTATGCATTGTATTGAATGTGCCAATAACTTACTTTTTAATATCCGGTCCAAGTTTCCATCAAAGTCCAAAGCCCACTGATTGAGGGCACAAGTCGCTAAAGTAACTTTGCGTCCCATGCTGAAAATGACACTGAAACCTGGAACAACTCTAATGACAACAAAGTCAATCCGGGTTGCGCGTCTGCAGCGTCCACATTTCAGGCTGTCATTCGAGAACCGTGCGCAACGTGCGCATGCGTACTCTGAGATACAACCCAGAGGGCGGAGCACGTACCTAGTGTCCGTTATCGACCCGAGTTGTCATCGTGAGTCGTTTTTAGTTTAATTGAATTTGCCCGCACGCATACCACAAACTAATAGTTTTGTGCCTTCGATTGAGACCGCATAGTGGAAATACCCACGACTATCATTTACAGACAACCGAATATCAGAACGACTATTGAATTTTGCTCTGGTATATTTGGCTACGACATAATTTCGACAAATAAATGTGAATGATAAAATCATGTATATTTGAAGCTTTTTTTTGTCTGAACCAAGCACCCTTGAAGAGTGTGACAGGCAGCACATGCCACTGAGCAACCCACACAGGTATTGAACTAGATTTCATTCGGTGTTATTTGTAAACATGTCTTTGCATTAATAGTTATAATAAAGGCAAGGCAGAGGAGCAGAATTTTAGCCACTGCTCGTCAGCTCCAGAAACCTCGGTTCAAATCCCAGCCTGGTCGCTGCTTATGTCAGTATGACTTTTCTCCAATTTCCCAGTTATACATATATAAGGTTCATCTCTCTCTCTGCGGTGGGCTGGCGCCCTGCCCGGGGTTTGTTTCCTGCCTTGCGTTCTGTGTTGGCTGGGATTGGCTCCAGAAGACCCCCGTGACTCGGTAGTTGGGATATAGCGGGTTGGATAATGGATAGATGGATGGATCTCTCTCTCTCTAGACTACGCCTATATGTATAACCACACTGTTAAAATGTGGATATCCATTAAAAAACTGTTAAAGCATTGACGAGTGGAAGGTTTGTATCAGTAAAAATAATGCAATCCGTAATTAATTTTTTATCATGATATTGAATTAATTCCAATACTTATTATACATGTTATAATCATGTCAGATCAAAACAACTCACGCTAATTAGTCTTGCGATGTAATGGTTAATTTACAAATGATGTACAATTCATGTTCCAAAACTAACAAAACCTAACTATAGAAACATGTTATTGTTTGTATAACAACAATTTGTATACATTGAGATGAGTCCGGTGTTTAACAGAACACTTCATCACTGCTGTCTGAGGGAGAAGGAAAGGTTGGTTTAGTGACGATGTAGGGTGTTGCTACAAGTACAAGTTCACCAGTTACAACCCCACAATAAGTCAGGATACAGAACTGCAATCATATCTTCAGACCTACTGAAAAATGAGTCTGCTAATGACCTTCAAGTTTTTGTTCCTCACAATGCAAAGGCATGGGGAGTCATCAGTGAATGCAAATTTAGAATTTTGTGCCAGAGTGACTTTAAGGTAATACAATAATTATTCATAAAATAGTCTTGCAAATTGAAGCAATTAAATAATGTTGACTGCTAAATGTAATTTTAATTGCTTTGATCTATTTATGTTTTATCTGTGTATTGTAATACATTTTTTCCACTGTGAAAATAAACAGTTAATGTAATGTATTTGTATGTTTTTTTTGTTTGTTTTTTTAGAGTGTAGTAATGCATTAACCTCCAATCTACATTTGCTTCTAGCCTTGTTCCTACTACTGCTGGACTTGGAATCTCACAAACCTGCAATTAAATAAAATTGGAAAATAAATACACTTTGAGGTAAAAAGTAGTTAAAGAAATGTACTTTGCTGTAAAAACAACAATGCTTATAAATCGAATTTTAAGACGGTTATCTGTTTCAAAGTTGTGGGTAGCCAGTGCCCATACTGACCTCATTGAAAGGGGGGTTCAGTTTAGTATCACCAGCTGACCTAACTTGCATGTCTTTGAGATCTAAAAAACAGACGAAGACTACACACAGACACAGGGGAAACGTTGAGGAAGCAGCACTAAACACTGTGCTACCCCAATAAACAACTGCAAAGACCACATGTTTGCATCTGTCATTTATTTATTTACAGTTTTTTTTTTATAGAATGTAAATTGTTGTTTGAGTGACTAAAATGAAATCGAAAGCTTAGGTGAGCGGTGGTCATTCTATCTTACAGTATATAGTGCCTTCAGATCTATCCGTGGCATTTTAGTAAATCTTCCTACTTTTCACCTTTTTGTACATGCATTATTGTACAATATCATTTAGATCAATGTATGTGTAGGTCATAAAAGGCAGAACTCTAAATTTGGCAAAAAAAAATCTATTATAACTGAAACCAATATGTGCCACACTCAAGACGTTGTGTAACACAACACAGTATTGTGCCCTGGACATAACCCAAAAGTGCAGCAGCAGTGCTCACTACCGGGTGCAGTACATGTACTGTAAGCGCAAGTTATTTGACATGGTTCCCTTAACAGAGGTTTTTTTTATTTTTAAGCTGTTACCCTGTGAGAGCGTGACGTGTGCTTAAGTGGGATGGACTGTTTTCAGCCTTTGCTCAGAAAGCCCCTCCCTCAACTTAATTAAACGAGTTTCATAATAATGTTATATCACTGTAAATCCATTCAGCTGGTTTTATGATTGCTTTGGGCTTCCATTATTACCACAGTGTGACAAAGAATGAAATGTGGTTTTTTTTCAACTTCGCAAGTGTCTTGGGACCTTCTAAATACATACAAATGTCAGCTTGGCTAGACAGAGCGCAAAGAGGACTATAAAATTCGAACTAATCAATGGAATAACGTTAGTGAGGAAAAAGTGGTCATTTTACAGAGAGCTGCATACTGCTGTCCTAGGGTGAAAAGTCCGTTTTTCTGATAAGATGCTTATGTCGGACAATTGTGGCTTCAGAGTTTCCAACCAATGGAATCGTATAAAAATCGAGTAGGTGGAGCCTGTCGTAACTCAAAGGAACATCAAACAAGCAAGTCTGAGCAAAAGACAGCAGCTGGTAGCAGAAAGGAGAATCCAAGTTGTGGGCTTTAGAGGGGTGAGTATCAGTGGTTGAACGCCAAACGCGTGAGGGGGAGGGCTTGGAGTGGACGGGTTGGCAGAGCGGAATGTTTATGCCATCATCGCTTCTTGTGCCGAGTTGTGTAATCACAGAAACAGTACTGGAACCAGATGCATCAGGCAGGCGGTCTTGTATTTGCGATAAAAAGTTGTAAAAATTAAGTGTAGCCAGCATTAGAATAGTGCTTCTAATTGCACTTACTCGCCGTATTGCACAACAGCCATAGGTCAGATATTTCGTTGTATCTTTTAGATTATCATCAGCAAAAGCAATGATGCCTTGTGGCAGTTGTCCAGTATCACTGCTTTTATAAACGACGAGTGATCGTATTGGTTTTGTTCGAGTTTGTATTAATTATGTACAAAATCGTTACCGAGCTTAAATGGAAAGGCGGCTTTCATTACCGGAAGTACAATCATTAGGCAGCATCCCCTCTTCTCTGTTAGAAGTCCCCTGCTGTTGCCGAGGTTTACGGTCTTGCTCTACAGTCTGCGGTTTCTGTTATTTGGTTTAATTGTTCCCTTCGGCACTCTATGGGTTGGTCGGGGCGGTGGTTACAGAATTTCCTAAGCAATCGATTGCTGTTTTGAGTTAGGTTTCACAAAGCGAGTCGAGTCCGGAGTGAGCTAAGCACTGCAAAGAACTATGGAGTACGGCGAAACTGTGGAGACGCGATAAAAACATTAACACCAAAACCAAGGGAGGCGAAAGAGACGGCACTCTAAGGGCAGGGAAATGCGTTCCATTGTCTTTTGCGATGCCATCTGCCTGTGCTTGCCTAGTGTGGCTGTTCTTCCTGTGGACATGTGGGATACAATGAGACAGTTCTTGAGATTTGTACCTCAACACCTAACATTTATGTTTTGAATTTTCCCGGAGCGTCCACAACTCGTTTTGGTTGTCTTTAAGTGTTACTTACCATGATGATGTGATGTTTTGAGCTGGCAGTGTCTCCTTGTTCTGCAAAGATCGTTTTAAAATATTGTCACTATTTTTCAGTAACAGTACAGATGGCTTTTATGAAACCTTTTAATTACATGTATTAAAGGTGGATTAGCAACTTTGAAGTCAATGTGCCATGCAAAGAATTAGTGTTCTGTGGTACAATGTCGATAGGATAAGCAGTGTTTTGGAATACGTGAGCTTATCTAAAATTAACAGTACAGTATATTTAAATTAGGAATTAGTTTCTACCCAAGGATCCATCAAAAGGTTTCATAAATAGTAATTTGAGCAACCAGTGGACTATCCCACTCATGTAGATAAGTGACAATAACCAAATCACTTTGTAGGAGTAGTTTATGTAATCTCTGACTTCTGTTCTAATGCACCCTCTAACCAATTTAATCCTCTAATAACAGCCACGTGTTTTGAATGGCAAAGTTAATTTTTTATGTTGATTTTTTCTAAGAATGGAATTCAATAACAAAAGTGAAAAAAGGCAAATGCAATAATATTACAAATATTACAAAGTCCAACAGACTTGACATTCACCTGCCAAATCAGAGAGCTATATGATAAGAATCCCATCTAAAATGACTCCACATCTATATTGTGATGCCCGGGTGCCTACAGCCGCCTTAACCCTGACACAGACAGTCAGGACACAGGTTTATTTAATATTTTTATTTTATTAATTTTCATTGTAATCATTCCATACAAACAGATCAATTTATAACCCAACAAATTTGAAGACTAATCAAACCCCACCCCTGAGAAGGAGAGCTTAGCTAAAGGAAAATTGCTTTAGGCTTTTTAATAAGGCAACATTAAATAAAAGAAAGGGAGAAGTAAATATCTATGTAAATAAGAGATGGAGAAGGGAGTTAAATGCAATAATAGTTATTTCTCTTATTCTAAAATAATATTGATTAAATCCTGCCATGTTTTGAAAAAATGTTGTACAGATCCTCTAACTGAAAATTAGATTTTTTCCCATTTCAAATAATATAAAACATCGGTTTCCCACTAGGACACAGGTTTAGCACATAACACTTTTATTTACTTTTCTCTGCTCCCCACAGCACAACACAGTACACAAAGCACCAGCACAGTCCCATCTCTCAGCCAGTCCTCCACACAAGCTTTGTCCTTCCTCCTCCCGACTCTGTCCATTGACTCCGGGCGACTGGCCTCATTTTATAGGGAACCCGGAAGGACGCCAGGTGCCTAACGAGCTTCTTCTGGCAGCACTTCTAGGTGTGGCGAAGGTGCTACCAAATAGGGCCTCGAAAATGTACATGCGCCCCATGGCGGTGGCTATGGGCCCTAACAGAGTTGAGCTTCTATGCTCATAACCCATGGTCCTGCTGGAAACCAAGGGGGCTGCCCTCTTTAGAAACTGTCCTGGAAATACTCTCTTCCCCCCAGTCCTTTCATAATCAGGGCATTCCAGCTGTCTGCCTCAATATATAAAGTTGGACTTCTGTTTAGCATCACACAAAAACCATTGCACCCATTTCTACAATACTTTGCAGCTACTGTATTTCTGGTATTGTGTAACTTAGAATACAGGCTAATGCATTTTTAGATTTTCTACCTACACTGCCTGGCCAAAAAAAAAGTCGCCACCTGGATTTAACTAAGCAAATAGGTACGAGCCTCCTACTGGATAATTACTGCATGGGCGATTATCTTTCAGCTGGCAACAAGTTATTTAACCCCAACTGGTGCAATGAGTTACTTCTCATTTCTTATACAACCATGTCGAAAGACGCATCTCATGGTTGTGGAGAAGATGTTAGTCTGTTTGAGAAGTGTCAAATCATTGGCATGCATCAAGCAGAGAAAACATCTAAGGAGACTGCAGAAACTACTAAAATTGGATTAAGAACTGTCCAATGCATTATTAAAAACTGGAAGGATAGTGGGGACCCATCGTCTTCGAGGAAGAAATGTGGCCGGAAAAATATCCTGAATGATCGTGATCAGCGATCACTTAAAATGTAATCAAATCGAAGAAAAACAACTGTAGAACTCAGGTCTATGTTTAATAGTGAAAGTAAGGGCATTTCCACACACACAATGCGAAGGGAACTCAAGGGATTGGGACTGAACAGCTGTGTAGCCGTGAGAAAACCACTAATCAGTGAGGCAAACCGGAAAAAAAGGCTTCAATTTGCTAGGGAGCATAAAGATTGGACTCTGGAGCAATGGAAGAAGGTCATGTGGTCTGATGATTCCAGATTTACCCTGTTCCAGAGTGATGGGCACATCAGGGTAAGAAGAGAGGCAGATGAAGTGATGTACCCATCATACAACATCTTGGTGAAAAATTAATGCAACACTGGATGGAACTAAATCTTGTGACATTGCAGAAGCTTATCGAAACAATGCCACAGTGAAAGCGTGCCGTAATCAAAGCTAAAGGCGGTCCAACGAAATATTGGAGTGTGTGAACTTTTTTTTTTAGGTGGCGACTTTTTTTTTTTGGCCAGGCAGTGTATAAATATATAGAAAAAATAAAAACTGAGATAACCTCAATAAAAGTTGCCATTATATCTGCTGAAATAATACTAAACCAAAAACGCTACTAGGTAAATAGTGTGCTTTACTGTGCCTTAGTGAAATTGCTTGGGAGGAATGGCACCGTTTATTTAGATTAGAATCAATCTAGTTTATATATTATTCTTCTCTTTTATATAAAATTGAATTTCTGTCTGTCTAATTGAGCATCATGCAAAAACCATCACACCTATTCATACAAAGTTCTTCTCTGGCATAATACTAATTTTGAATATAGGGCTAATAAAATTTTAGATTTCCATCCATCCGTTATCCAACCCGCTATATCCTAACAAAGGGTCACGGAGGGTCTGCTGGACAGCCAACACAGGGCACAAGGCAGGAACAAATCCCTGGGCAGGGCACCAGCCCACCACAGAATTTTAGATTTAATATGCATAAATATCTAGAAAAAAATAAAAAACTGAGACAACCTCACAAAAATTGTGATTTTCGCTGTGATGTTTAACCACAATATCCCTAGAACTCATATCAATTTGAATATAACATCAGAAAGAATTAGAAACAAATGAGTAACATGTTGAAAAAGAAAAAGACTTTTTACATTTGCTGCTCAGTAGCTGTTTAATGTTTAACCTACAGTTGTTCAAAAATGGGGGCATGGGCTGTCTGGATCCTTTCTCAACACAATCAGGTACAAGACACACCCACAGTCAGTTAAGCCCACTCCTATGCACGTCTTTACAGATGTGGGTGAAAACTGGAGTGTCTGAGGGAAAGCTTGTGCAAGCCATGGCAGAACTCTACCCAGACAGCGTCAAGGTGCAGAATTCCAACCCAGAATGTTGGATCTGTGAGGTAGCTGTGCTAATCGCTGCACTGCCTTACCACCCACCCAAAATATGATTCTCATAAACAGTCAGTCATTCAGTACCAACCTGCTATATCCTAACACAGGGTCACGGGGTCTGCTGGAGCCAATCCTAGCCAGCACAAGGCAGGAACAAATCCTGGGCAGGGCGCCAGCCCATTGCAGGATACACACACCAAGCACACACTAGGGACAATGTAGGATCGCCAATGCACCTAAGCTGCATGTCTTTGGACTGTGGGAGGAAACCCATGCAGACACAGGGAGAACATGCAAACTCCACGCAGGGAGGATCCGGGAAGCGAACCTGGGTCTCCTTACTGCAAGGCAGCAGTGCTACCACTGCACCACCATGCCGCCCTTCTCATAAACATTTTACCCAATTTCATGGTCTTTGCGGTGAGGGGCTGGAGCATATACCACGAGCACTGGGCTTAATGTAGGAAACAACTCTCAACAAGGTACTGGTCCATTACAGGACCCACTCAATACACATGCCCACATAGGGGCCTTTTTGGAATCGTCAGTCCAGAGAGGAAAACCAGAGCACGTGGAGCACATGCATAATCTACATGGACAAAGACCAGGCATGGGATTCAAATCCAGCATGCTAGATCTTAAACCATCTGCACCACCATGCTGTCAATTATGCACATCAAATCTGTGCAAAATTAATCTTGCTACTAATATTTGTGTAAATCAGAAAACAAAAAGATGTTAACTACTGGGGAATGTTGTCATGCCCTGCGGTGGGCTGGCGCCCTGCCCAGGGTTTGTTCCTGCCTTGCACCCTGTGCTGGCTGGGATTGGCTCCAGCAGACCCCCGTGACCTTGTAGTTAGGATATAGCGGGTTGGATAATGGATGGATGGACAAAATGTTGTTATCCATTTTCTTATGCTGTGTGTTAAAGAGGGAGTCATAGCCTTTTGTTATTACTTCATTACACATCCATTCACAACCAGTTTCTGAAGAGCAAGTACAGTATGCTAACAATGGTCACATTTGTGAAGGACACCACTATTTGGGGTCTCATCACAAAGTATGATGAGTATATACAGCAAAGAGGTAAGAGAACATGTCAAATGATCTAGAATTTAATTTAAAGAAAACAAAAGAACTGCCGCTTGATCAGAAGAGGACCTTCACATTTATACTATGCATCACCAAACAAGTTTTAATGGTATTCAATAAATTTCAGGTTTCTGGACATCAGCACTTCCATGTGGAAGGGCAACACATTTGTTGTGGTTGTGAAAGTTTACTAGAGGCTGTTAAAGAAATATAGAGTTGACCATTTTGTACAGGTTCCTTATCTCTGTGTTTTGCCCATCAAAATTGATATGGCAATATCTCTAACAACAAGAGAAAGGAGCTAAATGGAGTGGCATGCACTACTTCTAACATCAATAAATCATCACGTAACGTGTTGTTGTAGAAATTTGCCTTAATATGGCTGCTTTATAGAACCTTACATTTATAGCTTCAAGCAAAGAGACTTATGAGCTCTTCACCAGCAGACCAAATGCTGGGACCTGAGCTACACCTTTGCCAATCATCAAAGCAGGTGCCCGCTTACTATCCTGTTTTCCATTGAAGACGTCTCTGCTCAGCTGCTAACTGCCGGAGTAATAAGACGGTTACCCCACTTAACAATATACCTTGACCCAGTGCTCTGTTCTCCTTTTGTTTGTTTTTTTTGCTTAGGATATGTCTGTCCCTCACTTCACATTGAATTAACAGTTATTACAAGATCAGTCGATAAGTGTTTGTCCATTCAGATCCTGTTTACCCTTTTTAATAAGGTTAATTTGGCAAATTCCAAAGAAATTATGCAAAAGGTAAAAATTCAGATCATTAAACAATTCCAAGTTTAGGTCAATATCTAGCAGTCTACATTAATATTAGTTAAAAGAAGCAAAATATCAAAGACTTCAACAGGTACAGTTATGGCTTATTTGAACATTCGGGTATGTTTTGAGGTTTAAGAGATTAAATAAATGCCTAGCAGTCTTGAGATTTATGATTTCTTTAAGAAGATTATAGTACTGAAAGGGTTAACGTTCAAATGGCCCAGAGTGCTGGCTTGTTTCTTCAGTATTAGCTCACACAGTTCACATTTTGACTTTGCAACAGTGCAAGTTTCTATTTTAATCTGTTATCTAATTCATAGTTCAGTATTGTGAGTTTTGAACATTTATTCTTCATGTGGAATATTTCTATGCCCATACACCTACCCACTGTGAATTCACTCTACACTTCTAGACAGAGCCATTATGATCATATCTGACCCAACACACTGTGCCCATGCTCTGTCCACTCTCCTCGTGTCTAGTAAACCGCTTAAGTCAATGAAGACCAGGATGATCAGATTTCATAACAGTACTTATGCTGTCTGAGACACACATATGAAACAAATTGACTCTAAAACCATCATTATTAAAAAAGTGTTGAATTTTTCTAACCATATTTGTGTCCAGATTGAAAGTGGTCATTACTGTTGTCCTTTTTTTTTTTTTTTTAGAACATCATAACAATCGAGACGAGAATAGGCCATTCAGCCTAACAAAGCCCGTCCATCCTTATTTGGAACACATGCATTTCATGTGTATTCTGTTTCTACAATAATCTGTGTAAACACAATGTTAAAAAAGAAATGTTTTTCATATTATAGTAGTATATGACAAAATGTTGGCATAAACTATATAATGTGTGAGGCCTGATGTCCAAAGATCAAATAAACACTTTCACAAAAGGTTCAAGAATAAGACAACAGCTTCTGTGGCGTAGCGGTAAGATCTGCTGACTTGTAATCAAGAGTCCCTGGTTTGATCCCAACTGCCTCCTATATATGCCGTTTTCAGTAGTGAGCTGCTCTTAATGTTAATATTATACAGTACATACATACATTTGGTTTGCGTCTGTAACAGACGGTGTACATTTATAGTACTTGTAAAAGTTACTGTTTTTTTTTCCATTTATACTTTTTATGCTGTGCAAATACAACTTTTCTTCTCTTCTTTCTGATAACAGGACACACCATTTAGTTGCTTTATATTTGTAACATGTTTATTTTAAGAAAATGAATGTTACCTATATCTTAGAAAAAGTATTATGTCAATCAAAACATAAAGAATATTAAATAACATAGCCATTGTAATCATGTTCAAAAGCCATTAAATAATTAAAACTCTTTTAAAATATTAGACATTATAAATTATTACATAGAATTGTATTTTAAACAAATTATTCTTTACTCATCTTCTTATAAAGTAGATAGGAACAGAGCACATATACATCACTTTTACATGCCTTTTATATATTGTGTGTGAACATTCAGCCTGACTACAGACAGACACCAGGACACACACAAGTCCAAACACACGCTTTTAATATTACATTTTTTTCCTTTACAGCACCTCACACAGTGCATCAATCAGATATAACAACAACTAAGTCCTTTTTACTTTTCCTTTCCTTTCCTTCTTCTCTTCTCTTCTTTTCTCCCCTGCCGCCTCCACTCCTCTCCCGCAAACACTGTCCTCTGCTTCCCAACTCCGGCTCCCTGAATGGAGTGAGGCAGCTCCTTTTATAATGCATCCGGATGTGCTCCCTGATGACCTTCCTGCAGCACTCCCTGGTGTGGTGGAAGTGCTGCATGTGCACCCGGAAGCAGTCCAGGTGTACTTGGTTCCTGTTCCGGCAGCACTTCTTGTTATGGCGGAAGTGCTGCAGTCCGTAGCTCCGGAACCATCCAGGCGCCCCCTGACGGTGGTCATGGATCCCCACAGGGTTGAGCTTCCAAGTTCTGTGGCCCCCATGCAATCTAGGAGGGCTGCCCTCTTGCATCCCGGGAAAGGAATTGCTCCTCTCCAGGACCTTTGCTTCTCCAGGCGTCCCAGTGGGGCATGATTCCCAGTCGTATGTCACACGTGTTAAATCCAAAAGATTTCTAACAATTGCATGACCCTAACGTTTACAACGGTAATGTCCTCAATCTCAAAAGATTATATTCAACTGATCGCAACCAACAGGTAAAAATAATTGTTGTTTTAATCTGGGAAATGCACAACAAACTAAAAAATGCATGTCAAATCACATACATAAATTGCCTTAATTAACAATATAACAACTGCCTCTCGAAACTCACTATACTGTGTTGCATGGCAGTCCTTCAAATGTTTGGCTAAACTGGTAGTGTTCCCCAACTTGGTCCGTATTATGTGGTAGCACAAGTTGCATACAGGTTTGCATGAATCCATGGGTTTATCATCTTCATGTGGAACAAAGCCAAAATATTTCCAGCTGGCATTGCAGCTGCACTCTTTGTCAATTAAATGTGACCGAGAAAGCTCTGATGCCGCTGAGGTATCTGGCTGCGTAACAACGTGTGGATAACTAAGATGACGCAATGCGCATGATGTCTGAGTATACCAGAAGTGGGGTATGTAAAATCAATACCATGAAAAATGAATATTGTAACCATTTTATACATGATGGAATTGATATCATCAATCATCAAGGTTTTTGACAACACTAGTCCATACAGGATCTCCAGTTTGATGTCCCTGAGCTTGGTGGCTCCACTAGTGATTTATTGCCAGCTGTTCTGACAGGAATGTTTGTCACAATGGAGAGGTTGATAGTAAACAATGATGCTGATGTCACGTATCAAAACTTCAACACACATGCAACCCAGATTTTTGCTGGCACTGCAACTCACACACACATTGCCTTCATTTCTAACAACGTGCTCAAAGGACACTAGGAACATGTGGCAGCCATGATGCGTGCACAGAAGCATTCTGAACATCAAGAATAAACCCGGCCCAAAGGGGGAATCATGTATTCAAGGACATCAGTGGACATCAAGGGGAAGTGCATTTAAAACTGAACCCAGTAAGCACTTGAGGCAGAAACCTTGACGACCTTTACGAAGAATATTGGGACAGCTTAGCTATTAGCAAAAGAAATGAGTTTAATGGACTGAATGGTCTCTTCTCATTTGTCAAATTTCTTATGTTTTTATGTTCTTATAAACCTGGTTATTAATTCTGAACACATACAGACTATGTCTTGGGGGATTATCACTGGAGGCTCCCATAGAAGAAAAAGATAGGGAGCTGCTGATAGTTCTTATGATTTCTAAATAGTTACTTCATTCAGTTCCTCTAGAAGTTATTATGTATTTTATTAGTTCTGGTGGCTCATCTAGAGCAAGTCAAACTTTTCCATTTTGGCAGCACTTTTTTGTTTTCACCATTAAAAAATTATAGCTTGACAGGAATCGCATTGGTGATTGAACTTTCACAAGTAGTGTTCTTCAAACAAACATTGATCTAAAGATGTAAAAGAAATGTTTGCATATGATCAGAGGTTTTGAAGATTTGATGATGTTCTTGTTTGTCGGCATGGAGTTCCCTCTTGTTTTTCTTCCCCCAATTCAGGATTACATCTGGTTTATCGATGTGCTTCACTGTTTTGTCTTCTTATTGTTTCTTGTTCTTGTCAGTTTAGCGCCTTCTTTACTTGATGTTCAGCAGGTGTTGCTGCTCTTCTTCTTCCTGCTTCCTGCATCTTTTCATTCTTGCATTCTACACTTGACACTCGGTAGACGTCCCTGCTCTTCTTCTTATTCCTATCATGGTGTTTTTCATCACATAATCAGCTTCCAAGATTTGCTTTATGCTCATCAGATGTTGCTACTGTTCTTTTTCTTTCTGCCATGTTACTTGCTTTTGCAATTACTTTGCTGTAATAACTACATGAGTTCAGGTCACTTTTGCTGAGGTTGCCACTACCTAAATTTTTTTACAGTGTCAGGAACATGTCTGATAATAACCTTTCGATTAAGGCCAAGACCAAAATCCAGTTTTAGCCCAAGTAGTTCAAGGGTAACGGCTTAACAGCCGGACCTAACTTAGCATTTTATATATACAGAGAACTTTAAAAATCCAGTCATACCAGCATAAATGGTGGAGTCATAGCTTTTGTTGTTGAATCTAT
This sequence comes from Erpetoichthys calabaricus, assembly GCF_900747795.2. Classification (NCBI taxonomy): domain Eukaryota; kingdom Metazoa; phylum Chordata; class Cladistia; order Polypteriformes; family Polypteridae; genus Erpetoichthys; species Erpetoichthys calabaricus. Next base: position 51,117,396 of record NC_041395.2, on the reverse strand, counting down.
TTTAATACTGTTTATCCTCACATTAATTTAAACCCATTTACAAATTTTTCCTTGGTGAACAAAAAAATGCCACCAAAGTGCTCCTAAGGACACCGCGCTAGATGGGAAAGAAAAAAGCTGAGCAGACGCAGAAGTCAGCCGCCAGACGCCGCCACGCTAACCAGCACCACGGGTTGCAGCAGGAGGTAGGTGACAGGCCCAGGGATGAAGGGCCGCGGGAAGGTTTTTCCACCTTGGTATCTGCCTACCTCCTAGACGCCGAGGGGCGAAGCACCCGTTGGTGGCCTGAGGAAGTGTGTCCGTGGCGTGACAGCAAAACAAGCTCAGGAGAGAGCGAGGCTGAGCTGTGTCTTCCCTTTAGCCCGGTCCATCGGCTGGAGGAGGAGAGCTCGGATAAGCTTCCCGACGTGGTGTTCCCGCGAGAGGAGCAGGAGTTCCTCCCTGAAGCAGGTACGGGGGTGGAGGGTGTGTGTTGGTTTCCCGTTGATGGAGGGCATCGAGACGGGAATAGCGAACCTCCACCCCGATCCAGTGTCGCTCAGGGCCTCGATGGCTTGCGATTGGCAGGAGAGGACGAGGTAAGTCCAAGTCCACCGCTGACCGGAGAAACTGACCTGTTTCGGGCTGCACGGGATTTGGAGGGCATCATCCTACTCCTGCAGTCCCTCTTTCAGGTTTTCCAGGCCCTGCAAGAAGCAAAGGAAAGACTGGAGAAGAAGCTCAGCACGCCGATAGGAATCATCCTGGAGTGGGTGAGGCGACGCAGGGCTGATTCCTCCAGCCCGACCTATGCAACGGTGCAGGTGAGTGAGGCCTGTGCCGTAGATGAAAGGGGAGAGTGATCAGTCCTGCTTGCCCAGCAGCCATGCATCCTACAAGAGACACAGCCATGATGACTGACAGCGCAGCAGAGGAGCATGCAGGGAGGCAGCTGATAGACATCGGCTGCCAAACAGCCTTGCCGCGACTGCTGGCGTCGAAAGGGGTGCAGACGGTAAGGGGTCTCCCTTCTTTCCATAAGGGGACCCAGACCGTCAGTGCACCCCAAAGCAAGAGGAGGAAAAAACGGGATTCTCCTAACAGCACGCAGCGTGAGCCCGTCTGCTCAAAGGCAGTGGAAGGTTGCGCTGCAAAGGGGTGGAGATGCCACGAGCCCCCAGCTGAGTGGACGTCAAGGCAGGAATTCCCGTCTTGCTTCCACACCCACAGGGTTTAGAGTAAAGGGAAGCGGCGTTGCTATGAATGTGGCCGCTGTGGACACGGCTGGAGGGGTTGTCCCTGGAGGACATCCACAAGACGCGGACGTCGGGAGAACTCCTCCCGATTTTCCAGTTTTGTCTCCACAGGACAGGTCCGCGAACTAGATGATGCTGTCTCCCCAACATGGAGAAGACCAGCCTTTGCGGGACGTGCCGTTGAGCCCTACAGTGCTCATCTGAGGGAAGGGCCCTGTGACGGATGGCCGGGGCCCATGCCTGGCCGGAACGCCCCTTCACCACATCTGCCAGGGGGACAAGGGTGGGAAGCCCAGTATCTCCCCCTGGATGCTAGATGGCAGACTCCCTGGGTTTCAGCGGTGCCTCTGAATCCTCCAGGGCTTCATGGAGGTTGGAGTTCTGTGCAGCCTTGTGGGATTCCACAGGCGCCGCCAGGGGGTGCTGCAACAGGAGCGGCTGGCCCCTTTTGGGCATTGGTTTCGCCTTACCCGGAAGTGCAGCCGGATGTCGATAATCAACCACCTGGAGCACTTCCGAGTACCCAATAAAAGGGTGCCAGCGACCACCCAATCTGTGTCGGGTCAGGCACAATAAAGCGCCTTTCTTACAATATTAATTGGATAGGCCTCCTTAAAGGTCTCTCATTGTTCCAACCTCCATTTTTGAGGGTGCAGACCACATGCCTGTATTTGAGTTTCTGGGGTGAGGCCTACATTTTTAGATCTTCCTGGATTTTGAAGGCCTAGTTTTAGATTTTTTTAAGAGTCTTTTTGAGTTTTGTGAGATCTACATTTTCATTATTCTTGCCTGAAGTGCCATCTGAAAGCTTATTAAGTGACAAAATTGCTTATATGCTTACATATTAAAGTATGAGTGTTACGAACTGCGGAGGGCAATTCCTGGTGGTGATTGGCAGATAGATGGCCCTACCTTTTGTGATTCCACCCACAAAACAACATGGAGCATAATACAAGCAGAGAAAATACAGCCGATACATAACAATAATAACATTAATATAACCAAATGGCTCGACAAAGAGCAAAAAGGATATAAAGCAAGACAGTGGTGGAAACCCACGCTGAGATATAACAATGAAATTTTGAGTTCTTGCCAGGTATTGTCCTGTATTTTGTGTTTAAAAATAAATCCCACATTTTTTGTGTTAATTCTGTAGATTAATTGAATATGCCTTAAAGGTCTTGCATTGTTCTGACAGAAATACATTTTATTTAGTCAATGTACACAATAAGCAGTATTGAGGTTTCTGATTAATAATTTTTATTTTACACAAAATGTTGTGGAGAGGACTTGTGGGAACAATTAAAAATATCTGAGGCGTCTGCTGCATTTTCTGTTCATTTGTTGATAATTAGCACAGATTTATTCCTTTTAAGTATTCTGTCAATAGCCACCACCTATTGCCATTCTTTAAACTACATTAAAGAATCTCCCTTTTCACCTCTCTCCCTCTCCTCATGCATTCTTGTTTGTTAATGAATTCTTCCCGGATGTTTGACAGCACTTTTTATTGTTCCACCCCGGGTGGAATGAGTTCATGATTTCAGTTTGTCCTGTTTGATGGGTGGGACGCTGTCACTGAGAAGAGGACAGAGAAACACAATACTTTCTGTGTAAAGCTCCATCTCTTTCTTTCTCCCCTTAAAAATCCTCTTTGGGTTTCATAAAAGCAGCCCTTTGATCATATTTTTCAAAAAGTTAGGTTTTGCAATGAAGAGCAAAGATTTCTTACAGTCTATTAAACTATAGTAAATATTGAATGTTGCTGAGGATGAATACGAGCTCGAGGTTGGCATTTTGCTGTTGATTTAATCAAATGCACTATTTACAGTATGTTGTTGAGTGCTGTTACAACATATTGTGGTTATCTCTACAAACAGAGATACCGTCTCAGACCAGGACAGCTCCACTGCAAATGATGACCATAGTGAGCAAACACAATCTGCAAACCACAAATTAGAAATCCTTTTTTGACTTTTCAACCTCCAGCTTCAAACTGAACTGATGAAAGATTGTTTTCATATTAAAAAAAAAATGTAAATGCTTTGAATTTCGTTGTATGAGTAAGTGCGGTGGTGCTGTGGGAAGTGCATGGATCAAACATCCTGGGTTCGGTTCCTCAACCTGGTGGTTAGCTGTGTGGAGACTGCCTGTTCTCTTTGTGTACTCCAGGCTTCCACAAAGACTTTCAAAGATCTGTCTGTTAGGTGGATTGGTGATTGCAAACAAGCCCAGTGTGGAAGTGTGCGTGAGTGAGCCCTGTGATGAGTTGGGCCGTTTCTTGCCTTGCATCAAGTGCTGTCCCCTAACAACCCTGAATTGGATTAAGTGAATTTGAGAATATTATCTATCCTCTTTAGTAAAACCCCTGCGTGTGTCCATGTGTCTGTGTGTGTGTGTCTTCTGGTGAAGTGTGCATGCGCAGGGCACGGTGCGATGCTTCAAAGGCCACCTGACGCGTCACAAGACAGAGAGGGCGGGACCTATAAAATATCGTGCGGCCGATCCAATCAGATTTCGGTAAATGAAGTAAGACCTAAAACATAACGCATGAAAAATCCAATCGGGTACTGAGGCACGGAGACCAGCTTCCCCAAAGAGGTGGGATTAGTGTTTGCTGTTGTGCAAGTGTTCACTCTGAGGATGTCAGATTTGCGATTAACAAACTTGGCCCGTTAAAGTGTAAAGTGTCAGTCGTTGAAGGGGTTTTCCTAAATATACGAATTTTCATGATATTACAATAGGATGACTTTTAAAAGTAGATTTATTTTCGCACACATAAAATCCGTTGCTGGGGAGACGCCACACATACAATAATCAGCTGCACGCCAGCACAGATTAAAATATTTGCTGGGCAACTGCACAGTATTTGCTGGAGAGACGTATTACTGCGAGAGAAAATTAAAGGCACACAATACAGTGATGCATATTACAGCCACATACAAGCCAGTATTACTGTAACAGAAAATAGACGGCCCCTTGCCATTTAATATAGACTGTTCCTACTAATGTTTATGCACTACTGTTCTAGTGCCCGTTATTGTAATGGGCTTAATGTCTAGTATAATAATAATAATACATTTTATTTATATAGCATCTTTTCATATATGCCATGCATGTAGGACCTCCAACCTGCAGGGATAAACCTGGGGGTTAGTGACAGAATTGGCACTCTAGTCACCATAACAAACCTCACACTGGTTCCATTACATCTGAACTAGTGTGGTGCTGAGATGTCACCTGTTGCATGGCTGCACTTGGGTCGTAATCTGGGATCCTGAGTTGGTTTGTCATGTGGTGGGTACAGCAATGCGCTGTACCAGTGCATGCTCCTAACCTCCCTCTCTCTTTTCATATATATAAAATACTAAAATCTGCCCATCTGCCTGTCTTGTGATTATTTACTGTCTTCTGGGGTTACAGCTTTGATTTTGGTCTTTCTCGAAAACTTAAGGCCTGATACATTCTGGTAATTCAAAAAACTGGAGGTAGCAGCAACCTCGGCAAACTGCCCTGTGCTCGTGGGTTTCTGTTGACAAAGTGATAGGCAGGTACAGTGACGTGTTACAAAAGAAAAGAAGATCAGCGACATCTGATGAGCATCAGGCAAATCACAAAGGCCTGTGATGTGACATACAACACCATAATAGGAAGAAGAAGATGATGAAGCAGAAGAGTAGTACCATCTGCTGTGCTTCAAGTGTAGGATACTGAGTGCAGGAACAACAAAGATGGAGAAATGCATGTGGTCAGAGGTCCTCATGTTTTACTACTATATTATGTTGTGCTACATTTTGCTGTAGGTCAGGACAGACATTAGCCTGGGGGTCTCAAACTCTGTCCCATTAGTGCTGCAGTTTATACAGGCTTTTATTCCAGTCACTTTCTTTCTTAGTAATTACAGCTGCTAATGGAACATATTTTGCACCGCAGTGCCATGTTGTTAGATAAGGTAACATGTACCATTAACAGCTAAAATTATAAAACTGGTTAGGGTGAAAACCCAAGGTCATTGTGGCTCCAGCAACTACTGCATTATTTCATTACAGCATGGCAGTGCACTCACTCTAACACTTCAGACATTTCTAATATTTTTTTATTTTTCTCTGTTACAATTATTTTGAATTGCAGGAAGTTAGAACTTATTGATAATTGTAATTTAGGTGTTGCATTCTTGATAATCAAGTCAATTAAAATCAAGATATCACGTGTTTTTCATTACCAGAAGTAAAGGTCTACTAATTTAAATATTTGGGCTGGATGAAAACTTGTAGTCTTTTGGCCCTCCAGAATCTGTATTCGAGACCCCTGCTTAAACGTATCCAAGTGTGTTTACCCATTAAATGTCTATTAAATAACGTGATGCTCTCTCTTTTATCATAGTTTTATTTACAGTTTAAGTACAAATACAGGGTACACATTACTGATATTATTAGGCCAAGCAATCATTCAGAAGCTGTTTTAGCATTACATTTTTTCTCTAAAAAGCATGTAAAAAGTATTGAATTTTTTGGCATGGAAAAGGAGATATATATTAAATCTGATCTTTCTACTGTAAAATGTGCAAAAGACTTAATGTACAAAGGACAGAACTGTAGAAAATATAATAATGATACAAATAACAATAATAATAACTAATGCTACTACTGTCAAAATGTGTTGATTGTGTGGTATATCTTGAAGGATGGTGAAATACACAATACAACGTCAACATCGAGACAATAGTAGTGTGATTCCTTGTGGATTTCCTCTTTGGAACAGCGCACAGCACATGTGCGATTGACAGAAGTGTCACCTTCGGATTCATCAGAACTACTTTCGATTCCGATGTCCATTTCAATTTCACTGCCTGAAGGCAGATTTACAGATTCATCACTGCTTGTGTCACTGTCAACACCTGGGCTGCTGAAAAATGTTTCATACAAGATGCCATTATGAGGCTAGAAGAAGACGTGTCTGTGCCGTTGCCTGGGTAACACTCGGGCCTGTCGCTTATGAAAGACACACCTCTATTGTTTACTGAGCAATGCTCAGCACATTACTGTTTTGGCAATTTTACAGCCTGAGTAATCCTCGGGTCTAACGCTTATGTGAGACACGTCCATACAGTTGCCTGAATGACGCTTTTAGCACTATTTTTACAGCCCGAGTGACACATGGGTCTTATGCTAAGGAGGTTAAAAAAAGTTATTGAAGTTTTAGGTAAGGTGTGTTTCACTTATGAATAAATTATTCATTTTCGGCACAGCTATTCTGTGTAAGACTTATACTTTTACCCTGCATTTAGACATACTGCACATTAAGTTATCCACACCACACTCAGTTTAAAGCCAGTCTCACGCTACACAACTTGATGTGACTTCTAGGCAGACAGCATATCAAATTTAACAACTGCAGTTTTTCAGTCTTGTTTCCAGTAAGGGTGTCAAATTGTACAACTATGGAATAGCAGGGTATCGCTGTTTTCCGTATGACTTTTCATCTTGGTTCCCAATCTTTTGCAAAAGTATTGTGAGATCATCTCATTTTGGTAGTCAGTCAACATGAGCTTCCAAAGTTAGCATAGTGACTGAAAAGCACTTACCGAGTATAATGCATTCAGCCATAATCCTGCCGATCTTTTTTTTCTTTTTCTGAACTGGCTCTAATGTTCAAAGAGCTTCTCCTCTGTTTGCGCAGGGTAATTTCTTCTTTTCTTGCAGCTCCTATTGTTCCTTATTTTTTGTGAGCATGCATTGAGTGCTCATTGGCCATCAACAATTGCACACACCAAAGCCCCTTTGAATGACTACTGACTCACTACAATAAAGTCAAACCCAGTTGGATTTTGTTGTTACGAGTCACAAAGCACTGTGCCCGAGTCGCTGTGGGTGTCACACTTCGTGGCCGTGCTGCGGCTGTCCAGGACGGTGTAATTTTCCTAAGATTATGTAAAGGAAGGCTATAACTGAAAATGGTTGGAAAAGTCTTGGAAGTGTGAGGACGGCTTAAGAAAGCAAACAACACAATTTATTGATACTGTAGATGCAAGGATCAGTGAAAGAGGGACAGGTTCGGCACACTTGAAGGATTGGAACTAAGGGAGACAAGACAAATAAACATGTACAGTAAGCTCATTTAAAGATTTCTGATTTGGCAGAAAAGTAGACATTTAGTTTCCTGATTTTACAAGCTTTTACATATTGCTTTTTCAGTGAGTTTCTTCTATTGTCACAATTAGCCCTCTCTCTTGCTGAAATGAGAGGGATTAAGAATTATGCTGTGACAAAAGACACTGTTTCTTTCAGCTTAGGCTGCTTGAAATCAGTAGTTTATAAAAAACACACATTGGCCTGCCAGCTATTGTTGACTTGACTCTTGCTACAAAGTAGTAATTAAATATAAGAATTCAATATAGCTGGGCTTCACGCAAATAAAGCAGTGTAACAATGCCTAAGCGTTCAGTGTTCTTTGGTTTTGTCTTTGATGCGGATTCCAGTGAACCAGTTGATCACAGTGGAGTGCATCTTTTTATCTTACAGTGTGGGTCTTTAGGCTCTGTAGGCCTCTGTAATTTTGTAGGGGAAAGCATGCTGTTTGTTTCACACCTGGTCCTCTACTGAGTTTCCCTTCTGGAAGTTAAACTCCACTTCACATCCATTCAGGTTGCATCACTGGCACAGAGACCAGACTTGAAGGAGTAATGCACCAGGATAGGATGGAGAGTTTGGAAAGCATCTAGAAAATGTAACTTGTTCTGATTGGATAAGATTTCACTAAATCTGTTATATCAGTAGAGCATGCATACTCAGATTGGCAGTGACCGACCGAGGTTAACATTCAAAAGTATACAGTGGCAAGAAAAAGTACCAGAACCCTTTGGAATTGTCTGGTTTGCTCCAGCCATAAAATGTGATCTGATCTTTATTTAAGTCACAAGCACAGAGGAACATAATATACTTACATTAAAAATACATAATTATAATCTTTCAAATATTCACAGTCTACTTTGGTTAAAGTGAGTTAAACCCTTGGACTTAATAACTGGAGTCCAGTCTTCACCTCAGGTCACTGGATAGCTTCCATGTCTCGCAACCATATAGCAAGACAGGAAGCACCAGGACTCTAAAGACTTGGACCTTTGTCCTTTTGCATAGATATTGGGAGCGCCATACACCCCTTTCCAGCGACCTCATGACCCCCCATGCTCGTCTATTGACTTCATAGGAAGAGTCACCAGAGACATGAATGTCACTGCCAAGGTAAGTAAACCTCTCGACAAGGTCAACACTCTCTCCGTAAACAGACACACTGCTGATGGATGTGCCCCAAGAGGTCATTAAAGGCTCAGACTCCTCGCTCAGTCTCTCGAGCACCCCGATCAGAGCCTCCATTGACTCCGTGAAGATCACAGCATTGTCAGCAAAGTCAAGATCTGTAAATCTTTCTTCACCAACAGATGCCCCACAGTCGCTGGACCCCATGACCTTCCCAACACCCAGTCCATACAAGCATTGAACGGAGTAGGAGCAAGAACACACTTCTGACGAACCCCAGAATCAACTGGGGAAATCACAGAGGTTCTGCCTCCACTCTGCACAGCACTCACAGTACCAGTGTACAGGACAGCCATGATATCCAGCATCCTCAAGGGGATCCCGTGAACCCTCAGGATGTCCCACAGGGTAGCTCCATCAACTGAGTTGAACACTTTATGAAAATTGACAAAGGCTGCAAAGAAACTCTGCGGATATTTGCATCTGCACTCCATGAGAACCCTCAATGCCAGGATACAGTCGATGGTACAGTAGACTTCTTAGGTGTAAAACCAGACTGTTCCGGTCACTGGTAGGTGAGCAAGTGATCACAAAACTATTGAGGACGACCCTAGCAAGGACCTTACCCGGCACCAAGAGCAGTGATATCCCCCTGTAGTTGTTGCAATCCAGGCGATCACCCTTCCATTCTCAGACAGGGACACAAAGTCCCGTTTTCCTGTCCCGTTAGGATGATGCCAGTCTCCTAAATGGAAGCAAAGATTGCTTGCAATGCCAGGATCACAACCTTACCACCAGCCTGGAGAAGTTCACCCCGGATACCACAGATCCCTGCAGCCTTTCCCCCCTTCAGATGGTTCACCACCTGTGCAATCTCCATGAGATTGGGTGGGTCACAGCTAATTGGAGGATCAGCCTCAAGAACCGTGGACCCCGAGATATCCAACATCCTAGCCGGAGGATCAGCTTTGAACAACTGCTCAAAGTAGGCAGCCCACCAGGTCACAACTGCAGTGTCATCCGTAAGATGATAAAATGGAAATACAATATTTAAAAAAAAATTGAATAACATTCAAAAACAAGACAAAAAACGTGCAAAGATTTCTAATGTGTTCCTAACAGCCTTGAATTTTTGTGTCATCTATAAAATTCATTAATTTATTCACTGGGTTTGAATCAGAGCTGTTAATAGAAATTAGCAGGAGTAATTGTCTGAGGGACTCTAATAAGGCAGTAATGTTTCCTTTGTTGTGTTCTCTGGTGTAGTGGGGTGCCACACAGCTGGTTCGGGTCTGCATATTCACGGATGGTAGATGATAAGTTGCCGTCACTTCCTCAGCCTCCTGATGTAACAGTTGCATGGATAAAATATCCTCAGTGAACAACCAACCCCACCCCACCATTAACCCCCCCATCCCCCAACCCGCCAGCACTAGGCGCTGTTGTGACAAGGGATGCTGAACCCAAAGGAGACACAGCCACTCCTCCGAAAAACCCCTCTTAAATGGTGATACAATGGGAAACAAATACAGTGTTTTTTTTAACCTCCTCTTTGCTCGATCAGCTGCTGGCTTGCTGCTGCTGCCATGCCGCGTGATCTGCACTTCGCTCACCTACCCCTTCCCCACTCCAGCCAGCGCTATGCGCCAGGTCTGAACACAACCCAAGGAAACGCGGCCACTCCTCCAAAACCCCTCTTAAACAGTGATACAATGGGAAACAAATACTGTAACAGTTGTTTTTTTACCTCCACTTTGCTCGATCAGCTGCTGGCTTGCTGCTGCTGCTGCCGTTCTGTATGGTCTTCATTTCATGCGAAACTTCGAACGTTTAAAAGCCTGTAGAGCACCTGTCCTTTTGTCTCACTGCCTTGTCTCTCTTATCTCCCAGACATCCTCAAACACTATGCAATCTCTTTTCGCTGTTCCGTTATTTCACCGAGTAATTCTTTCTATTTGTTTGCGCTAATGCAATGTTTACTCTCATTATTTTGAGACTTTCGAATTTTCCTACTTCCATTATCTCTAACCTGCTCTGCATGTGTATCACAGGACTTGCTTCCAAAGGTTCTAAGTATGACATGACTTGTCTGTCTCGTGGGACGTGAAGGTGTCTCTCTGTCTCTCTTCAAAAGATCACGTCTCGTCGCAGGAAAAAAGTCTCGTATCGTCGCAAAATTTTTTTTTATAATAGAGAGATAGATGTAAAGATTGTCCTACCATGATACTGAATGTCAAATTATGATTTTTTTTAATGGAAGGAATGTGGTCTGTGGACAACAATTCACAAACCAAACAAAACCATACAAACAAGCCAGGCATAGGACATAAACACAATCCAGAAAAAAAATTGTTCTCTGAACTAATAGGTCCAAGTTTCAATGAAAGCAACATATTAACACACACACAAAATGATCACTATCCGCCAAGCACCTCATGGCTTCCTTTTTGAATCCGGCACCTCATTTTCTTTCTCCCAGCAGCCCCAGGGAGAAGAGCAGGAGCTGCCAAGTGCAGTGATCCTGTGGCTGCTGGGAATTGAAGTCCTTTTCATGTAGCACTGCTACAGAATAAATGTAAAAAAAGAAAATTCAATTTCCTGTCAGGATGTTTCTGCAATGTAAAATGCCAACTCCGCAATTAGACATCTCAGCCTCAACTGATCCTTCTTGATCTACAGGAACAGAAACTCTTACAGCAAGCAGTTAGCCTCGTGTGATACATCACTTTTTTCTCAGTTCATTTAAATTGTATATGTGTAAAGTTTGAAAAGTGTTAAGTTGCATTTTTAATTTGTTTCTTTTTGGTTTGTAAAATGTATAACCTATTAAAAAATAATTTAATTCTGTTTATTAATTATAAATTTTACATAACAATAAATATCTTGTTTATCTCTTTTAAATACTTTATACTAGTTGGATTTATGAAAAACATTAAAAATTGCATTTTTAAGTGAGAACCATGATATTTCCAGATTTCAGCTTTCATGGATGATATTGACATGTATCCCCTGCGAATATGGAGACCTTACTGTAAATAATTTTAATCATTTGCAAAATAAAATCAGCTTAGCACAAAGAGGCATGAATCTCATGCAACAGCACAAGAATATCACTTTCACCACTGGCTGAGGAAGGAAGCTACCTGTGTATTGCTTTCCCGTTGTTTAAGTGGGCTTCCCTCAATCCAAAACCGAAAGACATGCTGTTAGGGTTGACATCCATCTCTAAATCAGCCTGGTGTGAGAGTATGTGGGATGTCAGTATGCCTTCTAATGAAGTAACATTCCTCTCATAACTGTTTACTTCTTGAATCCATTGCTGCAGACAAAGTGCTTAGTCCTCTGTGACTCATTGATGGATTGATGAAAATGTGAAAAAGGAAACAGAAATATTTACAAATTTGACAAATGTTTTTATAAAGTAAAATATATAGGTTAGGGTTTGAAACATATTTACACAAAGTGCGTATTATATCTTCTTGTTCTTCTTCTTTCGGCTGCTCCTGTTAGGGGTTGCCACAGCGGATCATCTTCTTCCATATCTTTCTGTCCTCCACATCTTGCTCTGTTACACCCACCACCTGCATGTCCTCTCTCACCACATCCATAAACCTTCACTTAGGCCTTCCTCTTTTCCTCTTCCCTTGCAGCTCTATCCTTAGCATCCTTATTATATAAAATACTTTAAATATGGTTAAAAGGGATACTGAATTAAAAGTTATCAATGGAACAGAATTTGGCTCCTGTGGTATAATAGGAGTACCAGTTATACCGAATGTCATAGATCAGGAAAGATGAGCTTCAAGTTACTTGAAAAATCTTATGCCAGTCAAGTATTTAGCCTGATGATCTACTTTGTGTAACTCAGGCCAGCGCTGGGGGCATGCAGCGTGCTGAGGTCTTTTCATCTGATTTCACAATCTCATCTTTGTTAAACTGTCTGTTTCTCACATCCACAAGTCCTTCAGCACTGCTATCCAAAACTGGATGTACAGTTACTCAAGGGCTAATGAAGGTTTCTCCCTAACACAGTTTCTACTTTTCTTTCCTATGTTGAGAACTCCTATCTGCAGGGCCTGTGAGCCAGTTCTAATGTCAGCTGGGTGGGTGAGATAGGGGTGTTTCTTTTTTGGGTTTAGATGTGTGTGGATTTATTTATTTTTGCTTTCATGTCTGATTTTTAAAAATTATTTTATTATTATAAATGGGATCACAAAAATGATATGTCATAATATTCAATTTTGAAATAGTCACCATCTTTGGATGATGTTTTTAATTAGAATAAACACTCTTTTTATTATAATTAAAAGCAAATAACAATCCATACCCTCAAATCAAACTTAACAAACTGAAGTTCAACCCCCACCCAAAAGAGAGAAAAGAGCCAACAACCAAAGCAAATCTTTAAAAGCAGCATGAAAGGAAGAGTATCCCTTTCCCTGATATAGATACTTATTCTAAAATATTATTGATTAGATTCTGCCATATTTGAAAAAACAGATTCTCTAAGTGATGATTTGATTTTTTCCACTTTCAAATAGTATAGAACATCTGTTGCCCGCTGACATAAAGGAGGTGCGGTGCGGATTCTAACCAGTTTTGAGATGTACTTTTACCTAGTATACAGTGCAACAAATTGGGATTAATAAAGTATCTATCTATCTATCTATCTATCTATCTATCTATCTATCTATCTATCTATCTATCTAACAAAGGACAAAATAATCAAATAATTCTTTAGACAAATTAAAATTATTATTGACAGCTTTCTATTTTCACTTCTGTGAACAGAGAAATCGTGCTTCCCCTTTTTTATTTTTTTTGGAAATGTTGCACTATAGGCAGACAGAGAAGTGGTTGACACTTCTAAGATGGAGAATAGCAGCTTCTTTTTGCTAAGCCTCAATCTATTTCAGTGATCAGCGTGAGCTGACTGACATTTATCTCAGAAATGAGTTTACTTTCTAAAGAATGGCTGCAAGATGCATTTCCTCAATAAAGACCTCAGAATTCAGTCAGAGCTCTCCCTGTTGTTAGCTTTACAACTTTCTTGGGTTCCTGCTAAGACTGATCCTAAAATGTGATTTGTCATAATTATAGATTATTTTGTATGTGCCTCAAATGTGAAAGAGAAGCCATGAAGACTGGTAAAGGACCAGTAGAGCTTCACCAAGCTGACATTTGCCAGGAGACCTAAGCAGGGCCAAACTTCTAAAAAAACAAAGCAGGCAGCCTGTGAGGCTGTTGGTGGACCCGTCCCCTATCCTGGCCACCATACTTGTATCTGGCCTGTAGCTTTTCTTGGCAATCAGGGGAAATCTGCACATAGGCTTATACTTCTCTTTTAAAGTATATACAAGGTGAACACATTTGTTGGTACCCTTACAGCTCATTGGAAAAGTGCTGTGGGCCTCCTGAAAACTGATTCAGTAAAAAGCAATTGTCCCCTGTATACCTCCAAGCTTTTGATATTTCATCGAGTAAAGCAAAGCAAGTGTGCAAAGAGATTTTGTTGCTTATTCTACAAAGAAATTCTAAAATGGCCTGGGCACATTTGTTGCTATCACTAGAAAGGGTCCTAAATGATTGGATTTCAGTGATTTTCTTTTTCAGACTAGATGATTTCTTTAATTAGTAGCACACATGTCTCATTCCAGTTGTGTAACCAATCATTCATACTATTTAAACAGAGAAAAGTACTCACTCTGCTCTTTGGTATTGTTGTGTGTCCCACATTGAACATGGACCAGAGAAAGTCAAGGAGAGTGTTGCCTGAGGAGATCAGAAAGAAAATTATACACAAGCATGTTAAAGGCAAACGCTAGAAGACCATCTCCAAGCACCTTGATGTTCCAGTGACAACACTTGCAAATAATATTAAGACGTTTAAGGTCCATGGAACTGTAGCCAACCTTCCTGGACGTGGCCGTAAGAGAAAAATCGACTCCAGAATAGGCAGAGGGATAGTGAGAATGGAAAGCAAAAAGCCAAGGCAACTTCTAAAGAGACACAAGCTGAACTCCAAGGTCAAGGTACATCAGGGTCTGATCACACCATCTTTTTGAGTAATAGTGGGCTCAATGGAAAAAGACCCAGGAGGACTCCACTGTTGAAAAAAAAACATAAAAAAGCCAAACTGGATTTTGCACAAATACATATTGACGAGCCACGGTGCTTCTGGGAGAGTCTTTTAGACAGATGAGACAAAATTTTTTGTCAAGTCACATCAGCTCAATGTCCACAGATGAAAAAATAAAGCTTATAAAGAAAAGAACACCATACCTACTGTGAAACATTGAGGAGGCTCAGTTGTGTTTTGGGGCTGCTTTGCTGTGTCTGGCATGGGGTATCTTGAGTTTGTGCAGGGAACAATGAAATATCAAGATTATCGAGACATTCTGGAGTGAAACGTACTACCCAGTGTCAGAAAGCTCTGTTTCAGTCGCAGGCCATGGAACCTCCAACAGGATAAGGACCCAAAAAAGCAGCTAAAAGCACTCAAAAATGGTTAAGAATAAAACATTGGGCTATTCTGAAGTGGCCTTCTATGAGTCCTGATTTGAATCCTATGGGACATCTATGAGAAGAACTGACACATGCAGTCTGGAGAAGCTCTCCTTCAAACCTCACCCAGCTGGAGCAGTTCACTCACGTAGAGAGTGGACCGAACGACCTGTGGACAAGTGCAGAAGTTTCATTGAGAGCTCCAGGAATCGCTTCTTTGCAGTGATTGCCACTAAAGGCTGAGCAAGAAAATACTGGGTTAAGGGTCCCATCATTTTTGCCCATGCTATTTTCATTTGTGTTATTATTTAAAATATTCTGTTGAATCAAAACTCCAAAGCAAAAGTCTGATTTTCATTAAATATGAAATAAACAATGATGGGTGCCAATTACTTTTGTTAGTTTCAAGTTGTTCCAAAGATAATTGTGGGTTCTCATTTTTCATAGAGGGGTACCATCAAATTTGTCCATGTCTATATAAACACTAATTACTTACTTGTTTAACATTTTATAGACTCCATAATGTGTACAGGGCGGCACGGTGGCGCAGTGGTAACCCTGCTGCCTCGCAGTAAGGAGACCTGGGATCGCTTCCCGGGTCCTCCCTGTATGGAGTTTGCATGTTCTCCCCGTGTCTGAGTGGGTTTCCTCTGGGTGCTCCGGTTTCCTCCCACAGTCCAAAGACATGCAGGTTAGGTGCATTGGCGATCCTAAATTGTCCCTAGTGTGTACGGTGGGCTGGCGCCCTACCCAGGGTTTGTTTCCTGCCTTGCCACCTGTGTTGTCTGGGATTGGCTCCAGCAGACCCCTGTGACCCTGTGTTAGGATATAGCGGGTTGGATGAATGGATGGATGGATATAATGTGTATAGTTGTAGTACAAAAGTTAACAAAAAAATGTTATTCTGTTTTAGAAATCAATTACATTTCCTTCTACACTGGAATAGACATGTGCTGTGATATAAATAACTTGTAAAACACATAATATATGAATATAATACACAAAAATAATGCTTAGCAAAATAAAATAAGGCAATCTGAAAAGAACTGTTACTTACCGACTGAAAAACTGAACAACATTTGGGTGGCAAGAGGAGGGATGCTTTATGCACAGTTACCCTTCTTGACTACTTTCTTTTTAAACATTTTTCATTTAATGAGGCAAAAAGAATAATAAAAAATCAAACGCACAACACTATTAAACAGCGGCAGCACCAAAATGCAGCCCTATGACCAGTCTGCCTGTTGCACGCTCTTCAACTTTTCTGGATGGGTGAGCAATATAAACTTTTTATTGGCATGCACACTTTTTTTTACATTTATTTGGGTGCCGAATCAGAATATGAATGTTTTGATTTGGACAGTGACATTAATTTTTGGACACAGTGGTCATAAATATTGAAGGATTGGTGTGCAGTAAGCACTTAAAAGTGCATAATGCAACGTAAAACAGGGTTGCCAGGTATTTCAGTCAAAGTCCCCCTAAAAGCAAGCCGATTTCCCCCCATTTTGAGAAATATCCCCCCATTCTGAATAATTAAATTTTGTTTATTAGTTTACACATGTAATACAGGCTGTTATGAAAAAACAAAACACTGACTGGTTGTAAAGAAAGGTCTTGTCTCTTGTACAAGTGAATTATGTTGCCTTACTGTGTAACTAACCAGCACAGGCTACAGATGCACTAAAGTATTTTAAATAACTCCGATGAAAAATCATTTCCAATTTTCATATGCATTATTGTATGCCATATGCAAAAGAAGGGTGTGTGTTTTCATTACATAAAGGATATTCACAAATGATGGGCAACGTTTGTTATCCAAAACAGGGTAAAACCTGCCACTTGATGAACAGCCATGCTAATGAAAAAAAAATCGGTAAAAGCTTTCTTTAATGATATTAAAGTTTAAGTAACTTACTGCACATAAACCACTCATAGGACATAGTCATACACATTAAGTGGTCTGTGTGTGTGTATTCACCCTGCAATGGACTGGCCACCAGTCCAGGGAGTGATCCTGCTTTTGGCCCCCAGTCCAGGGAGTGATCCTGCCTTTCACCTGATGCTTGCTTGGATAGTCTCCTACTGCCCTGCAGTCCTGTCCTGGATAAGCAGTTTTGGAAGTTGGATGGGTAGATAGATATAAACAGGACTCTATGCATGTAATGACAACGTTATGTGCTCTGATATGAACAACTTTTTTCATTTTAAAATTCAATAACTCAAGGTAGTGTGTACACCCCCAAAAATAATATGCAATTACAGAAACATTTACAAGACAAAAATTTTAAAAAGAGTAACCATTTAAACAATAGACACTATCAATAAACTTTTGTTCCGTACCTCCATTTAGCGCTGAATCTGTCTGTACCCTGGTGCTTTAGGACTTAATAGTACGAATGATAATTATTATTACGCTGAAATGTAGTCAAAATGATTTGATTCTAATCTTGTTACCCTAAGACGACATCTTCACATATCTCTCCAAACTAACACCAGCCCAAGATTTGCTTTGGTGCTTAGCAGGAAATCTGAATCTTCTTAATAAAGTTAGAAAAATTAACAGGAGGCGTAGAGACCAGGGTGGGATGAGAGTGCTATTGCCCGACAGCCATCAGTCCCAAACTCTCGAGATGGGTCTCAGAACAGCCTGCGCTCTGCGATTACACTCTGTTGGACCACTCTGACCCTTAACCAATTACACGCGAGCTTCGAGACGACTGGGCGGGGCGATGACAGGTGGCTGTTCCACGGTTCAGGATTGTGTACATTTCTGACTGCAATTTTGTTGGTAGGAAAACTGTGGAATGTATCACATTCTATTTTAATGGGAAGGTAATTATCATAAAAACATCCCCGTTATTTTTAAAAATCCCCCCATGTTATGTATGCCCCCCATAAATCTCTCCATTAAATTCTTCCACGCGTTTCACCTCCACGTCCTTGATTTCCCCCGTGGCAACTCCAAGTTAAAAGTTGAAAACTCAATATAATAAAAGCAATTGCAACGGTATTTCAAGTTCAACACCAATAACGCGAAGACAGCAATACTGAAAAAAAATCACATGCCCATCCTAGCAACCACCCCCACATCCCTGCCTGCCGCGGACGCCTGTGATCGCGCGTGACAATGACCGCTAGAATTCCAGATCCCAAAATGCTTTATTAATCTCGAGAGAATTCTAGCGTAGAGGAAGAGCGTGCCTTTCGACTCCGCAGGGAGCGGCAGAAAATTCGTGTGTCGTCTTTTATCGGGGACAGATCAGTCCGAGCAGCTTGTCGCTCTTGATGAATTAGTGAGGCTTCTTCAGGCCACTGAGTACATTGCTGCAGGTCTTTGACACCCTCGCAAATATGAGGCAGACGTTAGAAGATAGACCTGAAGCACGAAAAGAAGCGACTGAAAGGTATCTGCAGAAAGTGGGAGTAAAAGTACTGCCAACGACGGATTCGGCTGTAGCGGTGAGTGACCGTAAAGCATCGAGGAGGGGGGCCCTGAAATCAGTGAGTTTTTCCAATGGGTGCACGATTATGACAAAATTAATATTTGACATGTATGGCCTTTAATAATACAATTGTGATTATTAATTTCAAATGAGAGCAATGCATTGAAATGTGTACGTTGACTTACCAGCTGCATATACTGTACCCACTGTATACTTGCAGTACACCCACAAAAAAATGTTAATTTAAAACTGTTAAATAGTGATTGGTTTAAAAATACAAAATTTTGTTTTAATATTTTTTTATTTTTACAATAAAGATATGGCACATTTATTAAAATAATTTTTGCAAATGCTATATAAATAATTATGTGATAAAATTAGTTATGACACAAATGTTGAATTTCTTTTTCCTAAAACAAATTTTACTTCTGAAAACACAGTCATCAGCACCACTCTTCACTCATAAATATTTAACATGGGAAACATGGCTGCTTCTGCTGTAATAAGAAAAGAAAAGTTGCCTGTGTATAAAAAAATGTTTAAGTATTTAATACAATATTACATGTTGGGTAATGTAAGATTAAGAAGTTAATAATATAAGCACAACCTAGTAGTTCTATACAGGTATGTATACACATTAAATATATGAATATATGGCAATCTGTTTTGTAACAGGGAAACCTTGATTTGTGACATTGTGAGAGTACTAATCGGAATGCATTAATCATCACTTCTATCAATTATTATATTGTGGCAGACATAATCATAATTACAATTAATATACTAGTACTTGTGCAGCTCTACCTGAGCCCCAAGGCATGGAAATGGCTATTCAGATCTCAGGGGCCAGCCAGGTTTGGAAAAGAATTTTGGGTACAGATTGATAAAGGCCTTTATAAAACATGCGGGTATCCAAGTAATTCTGACTAACCACAAAAGAAGTTATACAATGACATTACAGAAAGTCAGGAGCCCCTCTTTTATCTATAAAAGGTTCCATATGGTCCAGATGCCCCATAATGAGTTAGAGGGCTGTTGTAAAAAGCAAGGCTATGTTACACAGACCCAAACTTGTCACAAGAGCAAGTAGAAAACAAGGCCCCAGCAGTATGAGGATTTGAGAATTCACAAATTTTCTTTTTCCTCCTCAGCTTTAAAAGACAGAAAGGAAGGTATTCACCTAGGGATTGAAGGTGGTTCATATGCTAGAAGACCATTTATAAATATCAATACTGCACCTGTCAAAGGATAGTCTAAGATCCAGCTGCACCTGTAAACACATGAGGTTACCACGCCTCTTAGCTGTAACTGAGTCCGGCTTTTCTGTTTAGAACAGGGAATGGTGGGGTTGGGAGCACCTCGACCATCTGTAGTCAGTGTGAATCACCATCAAATATCCATCCATCCATCCATCCATTGTCTCCCGCTTATCCGAGGTCGGGTCGCGGGGGCAGCAGCTTGAGCAGAGATGCCCAGACTTCCCTCTCCCCGGCCACTTCTTCTAGCTCTTCCGGGAGAATCCCAAGGCGTTCCCAGGCCAGTCGAGAGACATAGTCCCTCCAGCGTGTCCTGGGTCTTCCCCGGGGCCAAATATATTGTGGATTAACCCCCATGTAATGCTGGGTACTTCGCTATATAAGGCTCAGTTTAGGACGGGGCAATGTAATGAAGGGTAAGCAGGGACTGACATACTTGTCAGGAGTGATGGTGTTTCCTTAACTGATTGGGAGGCCATCATAACAGATCATCGGCCAGGATGGATGGGCATCCCAGATGAAAGAAGCAGTGTTCTCTGATGAATGATGGGAGACTGCCCGCCAGGGTCAAAAGTGTCCCCAGGACAGCATCCCTCTGGTATAGCACCTGTTTGAACACCTGCAGGGACATACGGGGGTTGTAGTTCTGGAGGGAGAGAAGCTCTCTTGGTGTCCATACTTGCCACCAGGGTGAGCTGCTGGGGGAAGACTTCCATGTCAGCTGGCCTGGAAATGCTTCATGGGTGCGGTACTGATGTGCTGAAAATACTCCTGGGTCCAGCTTGAAAATGAGTCCTTTGCCTCACCCAAATGTGAAATGCATAGAGTGGAGGTTTAGGAAAGGAATACAATTATTATGGAAGTTTAATGGAAGAAGCCTTCAAGAAGATATTTTAATAGTGAACACAACGCTGATGTATTGAAGTTATGTCTGAGATTTGGGGATCTGAAGCGCCCTGTACAGGGCAAAACATGTATATGCAATTATACTGTGCTGTCCTAGAAACTATTGAAATCGTCAGGAAAAAAATTTGAAACGTAGAGATGTCAGGTAATTTAAAGGAACTACTCTGGGCATCTCCCTCCTATGTGCTTGCATCACTTGTGTATTAGCGTTGGGAAAAGTAAAAGGGACACCAATTTGCCAATGTTAGCGGCTAAGCGACTTTGTCTTACTTCGGAGGTTTCATTTTGCTGACGTGCTGGCCTCGCTTGTGTTATTAGCGGCAAAACAAGTTTTCTGTTTCCTCATAGGAGGAAGATATGCACACTTATACGTAGGTCATACCAAAAGTAATGAGCATTCTAGTTTTATGACTTGATAAAGATTTGAATCATATGAATTAGCACCATATTCATATGTACACCCAGTGGCTTACCTTTCTTCAAAGTGTTTTCTTAGTGTATTGATCCTCTCTCGCTCTCTGACTGTATAATGAGTTCACTGATACTTTTCTTTCTTGCCTTTGTTAAATGTCCTCTATATGTATTCCCTACAGGTCAAATGATAAAGTGCTTTACCCCTTATCTGAACATCTGGGAGCATAAGATACAACGTGCCCCATGATATTTTCCTATCTAGGAGATCTTCCTAACCAAGTCTGTGCTGTGCCCTTTACAGTATTAGAAACTGGGAAATGTTTGTGTCATGAGACTATGGAATAAAAACAAAAGGTGTGAGGTACGAATGCACAATGGGTGTCGGATTTGAATTCCAGGCCCAGAGCTTGTTCATGTGGAGTTTGCACATGAGGATGAGGATTTTCCTATGGGTACTCTTGTCTCTGCAAATGGCACCCATTCCTGCAATGGCCCACAATCCTTTTGTACTAAGTTTGAGAATAAGACGTTATTGAGCAGTTTCGACTAGATAATGATTTTACATTAAAAAGTTAACATTTCAAAGAGTGAGAAATTCATAGATTTATCAGCATGTTTTAAGTATGAGCGTTGTACTCAAAATAATGAGTTCATGTACTGTATATTAGAGTTACTAAGAAGTGTCTGATAATATTGAAATGTATTATACTGTAACTAATAGTCTCAGCTTTCATCTTGTCTTGCACCTAAAAGAAAAGTGATATGATGTCACCTGCTTCAGTCATATGCTTATGGTTCATTGTGAAAAAATGGCTGACAAAGACATTTCATTTCAAAAACATGCAGTTGACAGCTACAGCTGGGCAAATATCTCACCATGTCTAGGTTTTATTTTTCTGATGGCACAGCATATAGTCCTATATATAATGCAAAGTTAACTAGCTCACTTATTCATCAACAAAAACACTACTTCCTGTTTAGTCAAAAAAAAAAAAAAGCTGACAGGATGGCACAGTTAGGCCTGTAGGCATCTGCTGAGGAGAACATTTTGATATGTCAATATTTAGGGGTAAACACCTCCAAATGAAAATAACTTGTTAACTTATGTGGTTGCAGTTTGGTGACATTGCAGAAAAAAGAATATTAGCTGATTCATTTTTTTATTTGTCCACATTTGTCATTAATGGTTTACAATTGTTTTTTTTTGTATTGCGTGCCACTTAGGAAAGTAAGGAACCACACAGGGAAGGAGTGCCTTTTGCTTTATGCAGATGAAGAGAAGCTGCCAGGAGCAAAGGGGCAGGATGAAAGTTCCACAAAGCTCAAAATAGACATACTTTGCACGTTGTCCACTTGCATACAGTGCACCCTATTCAGTCGGCTTCTTTCTCCAGTTCTAAGAGGAATTGTCCCCCGTGGATTGTTAGTCACACTTGTATACAGTACATACACTTCATCACACTTGTATACAGTACTGTACATACACTTCAAACAACAGGGTTAGAGATGATGGGCCCCTGACGGTGAAACACATGCAATATATTGTAGAGAACTGGTGTGTCCCCTTGGAAGTCAGACTGTGATGTGCTGCTTAGCACCAGTTTGCAAGGCAGAACTAGTGACCGGTACTTGTGAGCTGGTACAGCACAAGCCAGGAGTGACAGCAGACTTTGGTAAGTTTTAAATCCATGGTCAGTTCAGTAAAGAAGTCCCCCAACAGACAAAGCATACTGGAGGTAGATGTTGCAGTGCTTTTTAGTGGGCCTCTACTGGTGTACCCCAACTCTCAGCCCCCACCCCAATCGAAAGTTAGGTAGTGTGGCACTTCGACCACCCTACCCCTAATAATGAAAGGCAAGAAGGAGCAAGACTGACTAAACAGAGTAGCGCAAATAATTTGGCTGCACTTCAAGCACTTGGACATCCAGTTCTGATTAAAGCTACCTATTTCATAGGATGTGCTGCAGAGTGAAATTATATATATATGGCCAAACTTCCCATTATTCCTACTAATTACCAGTTTGATTTCAACAGCATACAGTTTCCTGTAAAACTGTATTCTTCCCATAACCAAAGCCAAGGTCAGTCGGTGAGAAACAAAAGAATTGACTTCATGGCATGAATGTTTTACTCCTGGGCAATTGTATTTAACATGTTCAGGAGTTTAGACCTCCAGTGAACCAATAACGCTATCCTCCTGGTAAAGAAAATAACAAATATCTTATATAGAAAGGTCCTCAGTTAGTTACATGGTACTTCTGATACATCTAGTTAACAGCACTATAATTGACACCCATTGTCAGAGGAAATATTCCAGGTGAGGCTGGGTAGCACTGCTCATCTTTTTACATTTAAAGACTGAATGTCTATTTTTCCCTTTTGTCACATTACCCTACTTGTTTAACTTGAGATTGTCATGATTTGCTGGCATATTTCTGACATCTCTAATATTTATTTCCTGCAGTTTTACATGCTGTTTTAGATTAACATTTTTGACCTATATTGGATAGTCTGATATTAGAGTTTCTAAGACATCCTTGATTTAGACATCTTTGTATTATTTTTTTTTTTCAGATTGAAGCTGCGTAGATTTTAAAATCCATTGGTACAGACGTTTTTACCAAAATGTTGTTTTCAGCTGTTTCACTTGTCAGCCTTTGCGTACCTTCTTTTTAGTCAGTTCACTCTTTTTTTGTATTATTTTGTATGATTACTGTGTTTAGCATGATTTGGATCAGTTAATTGACTAATACATTCATCAATCCATCCGTTTTCTAATCTGCTTATCTAGCTGGCAAAATTCCCGGCTCTTTTTGGTGTTATCAGAAGGCACAAGCTAATTTCTGGCTTTAGACAAGACATTCACACGCTCCTCAACACACTTTCACACTGGCCTAACTGAGGGACACTCTTGATTTGCTCAGGTTGAATTAGCCTGTTTGTGTATCTTTGAAGTGTGAGAGGAAACCTGTGTGGACACAGAAGATACCGCAGCCAGAAAGGAAGGGTACAAGGACTACTTTAGTCATGTCAGGAGTTTTCATTCTTTTTGGTAATTCTGGTGTGTATTTAAGGGGTTGTGTTGTTTGTTATAATATTTATTTATTTATTGAGCTTCTGTAAAAAAATTAATTTTCACCTTGGGATGAATATACTATAGTGTGGTCCAGATATAACTGTGTAACTTTTAATGCAATGCAATGCAATAATTGCATAGTTAGATCTGGACCACCCTGTATTACTGTATCTGTCTAAGAGGTCCTCTACTGGTGTAGTAGATAGAAAGGCGTAGTGCGTTGTGTCGCCGTTTGAAATTTATACATGCAACAGTCCTACTCATAAGCTTAAACCAATGTGGTGTTGTTATGATTGGTACATTTTATTAATTTTTTTTGCCTTTCCCTTAGTATTTTAAATGATCTATGCAGTTAAACTGGGGTTTTATACCTAGGGAATGTAATTTGGATATTAGATTTTCTCATTCTTGACACACCAATTTAGATTTCTTTTGGGTGCCACTATTTTGTGGTAGGAGCATCAGCTTTTGCCAATGCAAGAGTTCTGCCCGTGCCCGACACACATCCTTATCAGCACAACTTATAATTTCTGGCTCATGCCATTCTTATTTTTCCATGTTTGGGCAAAAATATGTGCCATTTTCTAATGTCTTTCTTATCTTGGTATTCTGGCTTTCTATTTGTTCAACGGTTTCTGATTCCTGTCCTGCATTTCTGGCTTGGCAGAAATTAGGGTTTTTTGTCTTTCTTATTGACCTCTGCAATATTTTTCAATATTTTTCAAACTCATTTAATCTCACGATCTTTTAGTAAAACGTTTTTTACTGTCCTTTGCTAAGAAAGGACCGGCATTACATAAGATATATTTCTTCATGTAGCATTTTCAGGTGAAAGGTTCTTTGGACAGTGCAAAGTGACTGTTTTCCTACAGCTAGATCAAGATTTACAATCTTTATGTATATTATACATTGTCTACATATCTAAATCTCTGTTTATCCTTACAATCATCTCAGAATTCAGTGGAGTTTGATCAAATGGTTGTCTTATCAGAAAGTCTGTAATTCCCAAGCGGCCTTACCCAGCTGCTAAACCCTTACTAAGATAGCTTATCTCCTTGAACATTGCATAAATGTTCATTGTTTTCATGTTCAGCAGTTCACATTTGAAAAAACTCATAGGTGACTTGTAACTTTGCTGTTTTAATTAATAAGGGTGTGTGTTCTGACAGGGGTACAATGCCTCCTTCCATAGTTTTGTGCTTTTGGCTGGCACTCATTTTATTTTGTCAGGTACAAGAACATGAAGTGACCTGGCACACAGCGTGGATCTCTAAATCCGATCTTTTCCTCAAACTGACCCCTAGTTAATCTTCTGGCCATGAGTGTTTTAAAACTTCTGCTATCATGTTTAACACAAGAGGGACATTCTTTTTTTCAGGGATAGAATCAAAAACAAAAAGAAGTGTTTTTCCCTAATGACTGGAAGTTGTTGTGAGACAGAGTCTCCAGAGACTATTATAAGAGAGATTTTTAAAACCATCCATCCATCCATTGTCTCCCGCTTATCCGAGGTCGGGTCGCGGGGGCAGCAGCTTGAGCAGAGATGCCCAGACTTCCCTCTCCCCGGCCACTTCTTCTAGCTCTTCCGGGAGAATCCCAAGGCGTTCCCAGGCCAGTCGAGAGACATAGTCCCTCCAGCGTGTCCTGGGTCTTCCCCGGGGCCTCCTCCCGGTTGGACGTGCCCGGAACACCTCACCAGGGAGGCGTCCAGGAGGCATCCTGATCAGATGCCCGAGCCACCTCATCTGACTCCTCTCGATGCGGAGGAGCAGCGGCTCTACTCTGAGCCCCTCCCGGATGACTGAGCTTCTCACCCTATCTTTAAGGGAAAGCCCAGACACTCTGCGGAGGAAACTCATTTCAGCCGCTTGTATTCGCGATCTCGTTCTTTCGGTCATTACCCATAGCTCATGACCATAGGTGAGGGTAGGAACATAGATCGACTGGTAAATTGAGAGCTTCGCCTTGTGGCTCAGCTCCTTTTTCACCACGACAGACCGATGCAATGCCCGCATTACTGCGGATGCCGCACCGATCCGCCTGTCGATCTCACGCTCCATTCTTCCCTCACTCGTGAACAAGACCCCGAGATACTTGAACTCCTCCACTTGGGGCAGGATCTCGCTACCAACCCTGAGAGGGCACTCCACCCTTTTCCGGCTGAGGACCATGGTCTCGGATTTGGAGGTGCTGATTCTCATCCCAGCCGCTTCACACTCGGCTGCGAACCGATCCAGAGAGAGCTGAAGATCACGGCCTGATGAAGCAAACAGGACAACATCATCTGCAAAAAGCAGTGACCCAATCCTGAGCCCACCAAACCGGACCCCCTCAACACCCTGGCTGCGCCTAGAAATTCTGTCCATAAAAGTTATGAACAGAATCGGTGACAAAGGGCAGCCCTGGCGGAGTCCAACTCTCACTGGAAACGGGTTCGACTTACTGCCGGCAATGCGGACCAAGCTCTGGCACCGATCGTACAGGGACTGAACAGCCCTTATCAGGGGGGCCGGTACCACATACTCTCGGAGTACCCCCCACAGGATTCCCCGAGGGACACGGTCGAATGCCTTTTCTAAGTCCACAAAACACATGTAGACTGGTTGGGCAAACTCCCATGCACCCTCCAGGACCCTGCTAAGGGTATAGAGCTGGTCCACTGTTCCGCGACCAGGACGAAAACCACACTGTTCCTCCTGAATCCGAGGCTCGACTATCCGACGGACCCTCCTCTCCAGGACCCCTGAATAGACTTTTCCAGGGAGGCTGAGGAGTGTGATCCCTCTGTAGTTGGAACACACCCTCCGATCCCCCTTCTTAAAGAGGGGGACCACCACCCCGGTCTGCCAATCCAGAGACACTGTCCCTGATGTCCATGCGATGTTGCAGAGGCGTGTCAGCCAAGACAGTCCTACAACATCCAGAGCCTTGAGGAACTCCGGGCGTATCTCATCCACCCCCGGGGCCCTGCCACCAAGGAGTTTTTTGACCACCTCGGTGACCTCAGTCCCAGAGATGGGGGAGCCCACCTCTGAGTCCCCAGGCTCTGCTTCCTCATTGGAAGGCATGTTAATGGAATTGAGGAGGTCTTCGAAGTATTCCCCCCACCGACCCACAACGTCCCGAGTCGAGGTCAGCAGCGCACCATCCCCACCATATACAGTGTTGACACTGCACTGCTTCAGATTTTTAAAACTGATTTTATTAAAAGCAAGTTACATTCAATACAATAAAGTCCAGCTTAACAAGACTATTTTCAGTTCAACTTCCATCCAAGAGAAGGCCAACAGCCAGAGTAAATCTTTAAGAGTAGAAAAGAGGAAAGATAATCATTTTCCCCAATAGAAATGCCTATTCTAAAATGTTATTGATTTGATCCTGCCAAGTCTTAAAAAGGGCGGCACAGTAGCGCAGTGGGTAGCGCTGCTGCCTCGCAGTAAGGAGATCTGGGTTCGCTTCCCGGGTCCTCCCTGCGTGAAGTTTGCATGTTCTCCCCGTGTCTTCGTGGGTTTCCTTCCACAGTCCAAAGACATGCAGGTTAGGTGAATTGGCCATCCTAAATTGTCCCTAGTGTGTGCTTAGGTGTGTGTGTGTGTGTGCACCCTGCGGTGGGCTGGCGCCCTGCCCAGGGTTTGTTTGCTGCCTTGCGCCCTGTGTTGGCTGGGATTGGCTCCAGCAGACCCCCGTGACCCTGTAGTTAGGATATAGCGGGTTGGATAATGGATGGATGGAAGTCTTAAAACGTTTTGAACAAATCCTCTGAGTGAGAATTTGATTTTTACCAATTTCAAATAGTAACATCTGTTACCCACTGACTTAAAAGAGGTAGGCTCTGATTCTTCCAGTTGAGCAAGATAAGTCTGTGTGCTAGTAGTGAAGTAAAGACAATTACCATCAATTTGGCCTTCTCCACTTTAAGCCCACCTGGGAGCCCACCAAACACAGCTGTTAATGGATTAGGAGGGATTGTGACACCAAAGCTGTCTGATAGACATTTAAAGATTTTGGTCCAGAATGATGTTAATTTGGTATATGCTCAAAACATATGGCCCAATGAGGCTGAAGCTCAATTGCAACATTTGCAGGTTGGATCTTGCCCTGGAAACAGTTTGGGCAATTTTAAATGAGATAGTTGTACTCAATAAAAGGTTTCAAGTTGAATAATTGTATGTTTTGCACATATGGAGCTAGAGTGAATTCTGTGCATGGCTGCCTTCCATTCCTTTTCTGAAATGTTGAGTAAGATGTCTTTTTCCCACTGTGCTCTGGGATCTTTTAAATGAAGGGACATTAAAATGTTTTATATATTGTGGAAATGTTGTCTGAGTCTTCAGGACTGCTATATATTTCTCCTGGAATAGAACTAGGTAGGAGGTGAGGAAAATTGGGTAGATTTTGTTTAGCAAAGTTTCTAATTTGAAAAAGTGGGAAAAATTGTGGTGATGGGAAGCTAAATTTGAAGTGTAATTGTTCATAGGATGCAAAGACATTATCTATGTACAAATCTCTAAACGATTTAATCATGAATGTTTTCCAAACTTTGAGAGAGTGGGAAAAGGTGTTTATCATGTAGAGGTGCCACAGATAAAAGCTTTTCTTTCTTGAAGTGCACTACATTGGTTCCATATTCTGAGTGAATGAATGATAATTAAATTAAATTGTTTTTGGAATAGCTTGTTGGCCCATTGTTATCGATGTAAACATTTTCTTTAAATAATCTGAAGTTACCTCCTTCTGTTAATATTATGTTGATTTTGTTACCACTCAAACATAATCGGGATCTCTTCCTCTGTCAAAATTATAGACCCTTATAGCTAATTAACATAGACTAAAGTTTTAGGTCAAAGGTTAAATAGTGTCATTGACAAGCTGGTCAAACCAGATCAAACCAGTTTTATAATATGTGCAGACTGCTATACATTATTAATGCTGTTGCATGTATTGATTCTCCTACTGCCTTATTGTTTGTTGATAGCAAGAAAGCATTTGATTCTTTCAATAGGATAATACTACAACATTTTATTAATATGATCAAAACTTCACGTAAATCTCCCCATCTGCCGTACTGAATAACTCAGATATATTTCACACATTTTCACTATCCCACACTTTAAGACTGCCCTTTTAATGCATATTCCTTGTCTTGTCTCTTCGGCCTTTGGCTCTTGTAATTTGTTCTTTGAATATGATTTCTCCAATTACTGTATGTGATTCTCACCAGTCTATTTTACTTAATGCAGATGCTATTATTTTTTTCTAAATAATGTTCCTTCAGACCTTTTTCACTTTAAGCAATACAAGATTAAATGGCTAAATCATTTTTACTACCCCTCAGCAATTTTTGCAAACCTATTACCTTTCTTCCTGATATCTATATTGTTCCTCAGTTTTAATATCAGGGTATAAATGTATTCCATATCCTAAAAAGTACTGCATTTCATAACTTTAAATATTTACTTAATGGAGTAGTTAATTTTCTAAACTTCTGGCCCAAGACTAATGATTTCTTTCTAGCCTGGGGTTAAAACTGTCAAAATGAACTCCACTTATTCACCTTAGCTTTATCCATTCAATGATTGTACCTCTACCACTATTCTAAATAGTCTTAAGATTAGATCTGAAATTTCTAAATTTCTTTGGAAGGGTAGAAAACTCACATGTAGAAACATGACATCCTCTTCCTCTACTCGGTTATATCACTGGGGCATTGTTCTTCTAACCAGTCAGTTCTGGTTCAAATCCTCTGGAAAAGATGAATTTTTAATTTTGATTTTCTAATTTTCTTTTTCTTTTGGATGTTCTTCCTGTCTCACTCTTATTGTCAAGAGATTTTTTTTATCATGTTTCAGCTTTGGAGATGGCAGTAGGGGTTTTGTTCAGGTTTCTTCTGTTTTTTGGTTTGCTCCTGTTTTCGAAGTCAGTTTAATTTTAAAAGGAAAATTGCTCAGTCGCAAAAAATGGGTTGGGCTGCAGATTTTCATCGTGCAAGGACATCTCTTGAGAATGATCCATGATGTGGCTGGCTTTTGACTTTAACTGCAAAACAAAATATTGTTACCATGTACAATGACAATAAAGTTGAATCATCAACAAACACAATAAAGACTCCTCAAATTAATCCATTCTTCATAACCAAGTCTTTTTACATTGTGTGCTCAGAATGCTGACTTGTAAAGTGAAGCAAAACTGCATACAGTGCTCCATGGAGAATCTCTATTGACTTTAGACTGGAAGACATTTAAGAGGTGTTTCATAACTAGAGAGGAAATTGGGATACATGACTATGACCCAGAGTCGAAATAGAGTTGCAGCCATGGAAGCATAGTGATTCTCTTAACATGAAAGAATGAAGATGATGTGCATGTATTCTGTATTGGTTATGTTTCTCAAGAGACCCACATTCTGAAACCAGTCAATATCTGATAATTTACTTTGGTGTTTGTGGCAGTTAGTTAGGGAAAAACACTGAGGAAAACTGTCGACCAATCCCTCTTCTGCTAAATGACATTCACAAAGTAACAAGTGAGAAACCGTGGATTCAAAGAGATACCATCCTATCATATTATCCAGACGTGTGGCCTTGTATGACTATAAAATGTTTCCCATTCTGAAGGACTACCGTAATTTGATATCAGTTATTTGACGTCAAGTCAGTTACAGAAGGAAAAGAGGCACAAGCTACACAAAAATATTCTCTTTGAGTGGCATAGAATGTTTTTGGACATTACAACAAGTATATTAGTGGTCACTTTTATATCTTAAAAAATAAAACGTTTTGGTTTTACCAGTGTTTAATACCTCTTAATAACCTCTCATATGCTTCTAACCTGTCTTTTCATTTCACCTCAGCAAAAATGCTTAAGAGAGATGGCATGGGCTTTTGCTATAAAATGTCCAAATGTTACACAGAAGGCCGATTTCTTTAATTAGTCAGCCTTTAATATGTATTTGTTCACTGACAAAATAGGCAATAACTACAAATTAGCTGATTAAAAATAGATATCTAGCATTGTGATTTCCATCCATCCATTTTCCAACCCGCTGAATCCGAACAGGGTCACGGGGGTCCGCTGGAGCCAATCCCAGCCAACACAGGGCACAAGGCAGGGAACCAATCCCGGGCAGGGTGCCAACCCACCGCAGGACACACACAAACACACCCACACACCAAGCACACACTAGGGCCAATTTAGAATCGCCAATCCACCTAACCTGCATGTCTTTGGATTGTGGGAGGAAACCGGAGCGCCCGGAGGAAACCCACGCAGACACGGGGAGAACATGCAAACTCCACGCAGGGAGGACCCGGGAATCGAACCCAGGTCCCCAGGTCTCCCAACTGCGAGCATTGTGATTTATTCATTAAATTAAAAAATGTCATTACCAATAATTAAACTGGAAGTACCCTTTAACTATGGTCATGTGTAGTCCCCATCTTCCTTAAAAGCCGTTTGTTGAACCATCCCCACCCATCTTTGATAATGCTTATTTCAAATATTTGCAATATCATAGAAAATTGGGAAGAGTCATAAGAGTTTTTAACAGGCCTGTGTTGCTCACATATGGAAGTGGATAGCGGATGTGCAATATTGTTATTTTTTTAATTGTTTCCTCGAGATAACGGACTAATTTTATTGAGATCAAGAGAAAACAAGAAATAATTGTATCTAATGTTTAATGTTTAGCTTATTGAAGCCATGCCCTGTTTGAAATGGCAGAAGAGCAGAACTGTCACATTTTTGTTCAATCAAGGGCTGACGCAGGCTGAAATATGTTTTTGCCTTAGTTTAGAAAATAGTAACGTTAGTGTTCGGCATTTAAGAAGACGGTTAGCAAGGCTTCAGCTGTATAGGCATCGCAATCTAAGCGAGCCTGATGCCAGGAGCAATGATTAAGTTTCGTTTTCTCAACATCTTGATAAAATTAGTCTGTTATCTCAAAGAGACAATTTAAAAAAAAAAAAAACGATATTGCACGTCCTCTCTCGGCTTCCGTACTCACAAGTTCAAAACCACTTCATTTACTTTACATTGATGCACACATACCATGATTGGTGACAGGGGTTTATACTTGTTTTTGCAAAGTTAAGTCCTTATATTTTTTTATAATTCAACCCTTTTTGTTATGTTGAATATACATATGTTCAAATTTTCCCCAGCTATCCTTGCTTTTTAGTCCAGGTGACTATAACACAGTTTAAAACCCATGCTTTCTTTTAAAACCTCAACTCTTCTGAAACAACATTCAGTTAGAGCCCAAATGCCTTGTACAATTAAGGGAAAAACAGATGATAAAAAGAATGAAATGAGAAGTGTTAGGAACTGAAACCTGCTGCAGCGCAATGAGACTCGGATACTGAAGTTACAAATGTGCGAGGTGATTTCTAGAGTTAAGGAAAAATGTGCCAACACTGTTGCTTCATATCTTAGTGGCCTTGACTGACTTGGCTGATTGTGCAGTTCTTTAACAAATGTCTCAGTGGGCTCTTTACAACATGTCATGCACACACACATACTCACAAAAATAGGGTCCCTTTTGGCATAGTGAATAAAATTTGACCTATTAGGTGAAAGCAGATTATGCAATGCAGCTGCAGCAGTTTCATCAGCTACTTATGTGTCCAGAAAACCATACTGTACAAAACGAATAGTGGCTGAATAAGAAGGTAGGGCACCTGGTGTCAGTTAGCTGCTCTCCAGGTAATTCCTCATAAAAAGAAGAAGTAAAATGTGAAATAGCAAGCCACATTTTGAAGGCTAAATTAACAAACTGACGTTTTACAGCTACCTTGCGGCTCCATACTCCACACTTTACAACCCCAGCTCAAACTCTGCTTGTGTGGCTTCTGGGTGTTCTCCTCATTTCTATGTGCGTGCACTACTGCTGTGTTTCTCCCTCATCCCAAACATGTGTGTGTTCTGTTACATGGTGACTCAAAGTTGTCTACATACACGCGAGTATAGTTGTGAATGTGCTGGTGACATAACAAACGTTGCTTCTTACTTTGTGACGTACTGTATGTGTCACAGTGATAGGCAACAGGCCCCTTGACCCTGAACTGGACGGGTTTAGCAATGGATGGATGAATAAGCTGACCTTGCATAACCAGGGATCATAAAGTTAATATAATTCATTATTGTATAGAATAGTCATTTCTGAAAAAAAGAAAAAAATAGTGTTATTTTTCTTTTGCCTAGTCAATTGTCAGCTTGCAAATTTGTGAAACATGTAAGCTAAATTGATTATTTGCTTGATCATTTCGTTTGCCAAATTTGAATATCTTTCATCTAGTAGTGTATTTTTTATAACATAGTTTACCTCATATAAAATGCCTATCTGTGTAACGTTAGATCAACTTTGACAAGAACAGGTCATTTAATCCTACAATGCTTGCAAAATTGTATTCACCTATTCGATGAAAATAAAATCAGGTTGAGTTCTGAAGATCCTTAAAATCCTACAGTCTAACACAATACTTGCTAACTTACAGTGCTTCTTTACATATCAGTAGCTCTCTGTATGTTTAATATATAGTGTGGCCTGTAGGGGTGTCACTGAGTCCCAAATCTCCAAACACAACTACATTCAGACAATTCACCTTCAGTTGAAGGTATTTTTATTAAACAAAGTACCCTTCCACTAGGGATGCTCTGATCAGGTTTTTTAATCCCAGTACCGATCACTGATTTCATGTTACTTGATCGGCTGACTCCGATACAGATTCCAAATTTTTTTTCCCCCACTTTTTCCCTTTAAAAACGTTTTTGCACTAAGGTCCTGCATAACCATATGCATACAAACCTGTGTGTTTGTGTAAAGTGTATTTTTATAATTAAACTGTTGACCACAGGTGTTAACTGTTCATTTTTTATTAACAAAATTAAATGTAGGTTTATTGGTCAATGCCTGTAAAATTAGACTAAACTACCGTAAATAAAAGTAATAAATAAATAATATATATATATATACACTAACTAGGGGGATTTGCCCCCTGCTCGCTTCACTCACCAACCCCCGCCTGCGCTACGTGCCTCTGCCGCTGGCGTATGTGGATTTCACTTTTACCAAACAACAAAACTTAATTCTCGTGGATAGGCCTCTTCATTGGGAATAAACACTACTTTTCCCTGATGGCAGCATGAATTAGATGATCTACAAGTCTCTGACTTAAAGTTTAAAGCCGAACAATATCTACATACTTTTGTCATATCACCTGTGTCCTGTGTATATTCAATCTCTTTTAGCTTTTTGCTTTTTGTCAATATCGCATTGAATTTTGATTCCGTGTTAGAAATTACATAGTGATAATGCAATGTATAACTGCCCGCGAGTGAATATCGTTTCTTTCTCTCTACAAGAAATGTGTCTGACAATAGCATTCACTCAAATGAGAAATGATTGAACCATATGCATGGTTATGTGGTCAGGACTTTCCCAAATATCTTTGAGTAAGCTCTTGTCTCACGGGGCTTGAAATTTTCTCTTGCAGGATTTCACTTTCACCAAACAACAAATCTTTTAATTCTCGTGGATACGCCTCTTCATTGGAAAGAAACACTACTTTTCCCCAATGGCAGCATGAATTAGACTATCTACAAGCCTCCAATTTAAAGTTTAAAGCCGAACAATATATTCAATATCTTTTTGCTGTTCCGTTATTTCACCGAGTAATAATTTACCTTTGTTTGCACTAATGCGATCTTTACTATCATTTTTTTGAGACTTTCGAATTTTCATACTTCCATTATCTCTAACCTGCTCTGCATGTGCACTGCGCCAGTGTTTTTGAATTCTTTACGACATTCTACTTTATCATCTACTCTGTCTTTTATTTTTGGCCCCAGGTGTGGTTAAATCTCTTGGCATAAAGTCTCGTCTTGCGGGACATGAAAGTATCTCTCTGAGAAAATCACGTCTTGTCTCTCTTCCCATGATTTTGTTTTATAATAGAGAGATAAAGTATGTCCAAAAATATTTTTTCGTAATACATATGGCCTAAAAGAAAATAACAATTATATTAGTGGTCACTTTAATTTTAAGAATTCTGAGTTACCAATTTTGATTCTTTTTAGACCCATTAAGAACTTTTGCATGTCACCCCTTGCATGTTTTTTGGTTTCTGTTTTCGGGTTAGTATCTCAACTAATAGTATATTTTTAAAAGGAAATGCATGCTCATTAATCACAGTAATGTACTTTTTGCTTTCATTCTTTAGGTGTGTTTATTTTGTCTTGTAAATTTGTTATTCATAGTATGAATGAGATTGGGTCTTTTTGTCCCATGTCCATATAGGGCAGGTTTAAACCATGCACATGTTGTTGCCTAGAGAAAGTGCAGTTGTATCATAAATTTTGAATAACTAAAAAAATTCATTCATTGCACTCTGTAATGAAAATAGGATTATTTCACATTCATGTGAATGAAGTTACTCATATATAAGAGCTAATACTCGATTACATGTGATTCAGTGATGATCTGAGATCCACTAATTACTGTTTAATGCATTTCTAAGAGCTAGCCAATCACTAAATTGTTAGCTACATTTAACTGGTAGTTGTGCTATGTTCACAGACATTTTGAGACAAACTCAAAATTTATGTTATTTCATGTGCATTTTATTAGGATTTTCCCTTATTGCTGTGAAGGTCCGGGTTGGCAGCAGTTGGTATTAATTGCAATTCATCTTCTTCTTCTTTCGGCTGCTCCCGTTAGGGGTTGCCACAGTGGATTATCGTCTTCCATATCTTTCTGTCCTCTGCATCTTGTTCTGTTACACCCATCACCTGCATGTCCTCTCTTACCACCTCCATAAACCTTCTCTTAGGCCTTCCTCTTTTCCTCTTCCCTGGCAGCTCTATCCTTAGCATCCTTCTCCCAATATACCCAGCATCTCTCCTCTGCACATGTCCAAACCAACACAATCTTGCCTCTCTGATTTGTCTCCCAACCGTCCAACCTGAGCTGACCCTCTAATGTACTCATTTCTAATCCTATCCATCCTCGTCTCACCCAATGCAAATCTTAGCATCTTTAACTCTATTACCTCTTGCTTTCTGGTCAGTGCCACCGTCTCCAACCCATATACCATAGCTGGTCTCACTACCATCCCGTAGACCTTCCCTTTCACTCTTGCTGATATCCGTCTGTCACAAATCACTCCTGACACTCTTCTCCACCCATTCCACCCTGACTGCACTCTCTTTTTCACCTCTCTCCCACAATCCCCATTACTCTGTACTGTTGATCCCAAGTATATAAAGTTATCCACCTTCGCCAACTCTACTCTCTGCATCCTCACCATTCCACTGACCTCCCTCTCATTTACACACATGTATTCTGTCTTGTTCCTACTAACCTTCATTCCTGTCCTCTCTACAGCATATCTCCACCTCTCCAGGGTCTCCTCAACCTGCTCCCTACTCTCGCTACAGATCACAATGTCATCAGCAAATATCATAGTCCACGGGGACTCCTGTCTAATCTCATCTGTCAGCCTTAATAACATTCTGGAGTATATGCAAATTGCCATCATAAAAACTAAGGCAGCAAACTTTGTGAAAATTAATATTTGTGTCATTCTCAAAACAATGATGTAAATATAGCCTATTGTGTATTAAATGGAAGGAGTTTAACTCAAAGCAGATTGAGAACCACAATACCCAATAACCAATAACCAGCAGGACTAACAATATGTATATAGCAAATTATTCTTAATGTCCAAAACCAAGGCCTTCGATTGATACTCAGGGTTCAAACCAAAGCCAATGCGTTTCAGGGGGTACTGCTGTTTTTTAAACTGGAAGTCACTCCTGTGACCAAAATACCCTTCATTTTTTGTGTTTGCCACCATTGAAGCAATAGTATTTATTAGTTATCCATAAAAAGGAATTTTACATAGTTTAAAAAATGATCTGTTTGACTGTTCAAGTGTGTGGCCGTAGTGTCTTTGTTCTTTTAGGTTTCCTAAATCTAATAAGCATTCTTTTTCTCTGTCTTTCCAGGAGGCAATGACAATGTACCAATCATTCTCTGCCAGCAGACGACGCAACAGATCTTCAACCAATGGACTTGATACAAATGAAAAGGGCCAGCTGGGACAGTGGGGCAGGGCCTGGTAAGATAAGTGTGCGGGATGTGGGAGGTTATGTAGAATTTGCACTGCACTGGAGGATCAACATAGGCATACCTATGTTTTGTTATTTTTGCCTGTTCTACCATTGGTGCATTCTAGAAGTACTACAGATGGAATGCCAGGCTACAGAATGCCAAATTGACATCATGGGAAAGTTCATTTAACCTACCAAAGTTCACTTAAAATCAGTTTGAATGAAAAGAAAAGTAGATCCATATTGCGGGTGAGATTCTTGAGACAGAATGGTGAAAGAAAACTTTAAACTGGAATGACAAGACTAGAAAAGAATACAAAATGGAGAAAGCTGTTAAAAGAAAGCACAGACTTCCTCCCATCTTGGAAAGATTTATTCTGCTTGTTTTGAAAAGGCACTGAGGTCCACCTTGTCAGTTTTCTGAGCTGTTATTCTTGCTGCACTTACTCTTATTAAAAATACAACAGACATCACATCCTGCCATCTATCTAGTTGTCCGATTTAACATTGCTGGGAAGGAATGAATGAATTATTTAATCTAACACACATTTCTTGGAACAAATGAAGTACATGGAAGAAATCCTAAGACATGGGGAAAAAGAACAAAATTCTTTCAGAGAGTGACTGGGTATAGGATTTAAATTCAATCTCCTAGAGTGGTGAGGCAGTGGTGCTGTCCATTCTATCATACACAAAATGTGCAATAATTTGTAATGTCAATACAATACCCATACCCATTGTGATAGATAAGTGCCCCATAGCTTTGCAGATATAAAATGTTCCCCTTTTCTATTGAGCCAAACAAGGTTGGAGCAAAGGAAAAGAGAAAGGCCCAATAAAATCACAATTGTCGCTGTGACCTTGCTGTTCAACACTTTTTTTTTTCCTGGGTGTCTCTTTTGTTCCATTCATCCATCCATTTTCCAAACCGCTGAATTCGAACACAGGGTCACGGGGTTCTGCTGGAGCCAATCCCATCCAACAGAGGGCACAAGGCAGGAACCAATCCCGGGCAGGGTGCCAACCCACCGCAGGTCTCTTTTGTTGGTTTTTAAATTTACTCATTCCATAAGTACAACCATCTTGCAATCTCTCGCTTTTTTCTTTCTTTCCAAGTTTTAACCCCTTATCTTCCTACCAATAAAACAACATGTTGCTTATCTCCCAACTGTAGAACTCATTCACCTCTGACTGGGGCAGACTTTAATCCCCAACTCCTGATTACTTGTTTAATATTACCCCCTTGAAGCTCTAAGATCTTATGGGTATAGCACCCTCCAATAAAAGTCCCAGGACTCCTGAGTATCTACCAGCCTTTAAAGGTCTATGTTTTCAAAGAGCTCCTGTCTTGCCTGCTCATTTCTTTTCAGGCAGCTGAGTCCCACTTTTGCAGAATTGGTTATATCTACTGCTACTGGATGGCATCAAGGAATTGTCCCTGAGATTCTGCCCTGCACTGCATTGCTTTCTCTGTAGTGTCCTCAGATTAATTCTGGTGCACCAATAAAGGCCATGTCACATTAGGTGAGTTTTCCACTGATTTTGAGTCATAGCCTTTATTTACATAATCTTAGCTAACTGGACGTAGTTGGCAGCAACCTCCCATAAAGTCTAGTCATATAGTCTGCCATACCCAGCAAGTCAGTCCAACTAGTCCACTACCTGTCTCACCAAAATCAAACACGTATGATTTTATCATTAATTGTAGAACCAGGCTCTGTGTACATAATAACTGACAATCAACAAATGCTCATTCGGAAATACGAGAACATAAAAGGCAGTGATGAGGAGTAAGGCCCACACAAACAGAAGAGAAGATTATCAGTCTCATGTCTCATGTTCTTTGTAGCACAATAAAGTGGAATGAATATAAAAGGGCCAGCAATTGCAGCTGAACTCACCATAACTGTTAACATTTTGTATAGCGCCAGCTACATCAGGAGGCTGTTTTTGGTAGGCAGAAAAAGGGGCAAGCACAGCTACACTGGAAAATCTGCACACAGCTGTTAAGTTTGACATAGGCAGTGATTTTCAGTCATGTAAACTGACATGGTCTGGCAACGAGATCAGCAAATTCAGCTGGCAAGTCTGACATACCATATGACTAGAATTTGTGTACTGTGACTTTGTCTTAACACCTAAAGAGAACTTGACAGTCCAGTCTATATACTTTGGCATGCAAAGGTATACTAAGAGTTCCTCTTTCTCGCTTTCACACTGTTGGACTGTTACCTGCCATGTGCTATGTTGCAGTTACTTTTGGCCCTAGCCGTTTTTTGCCTTCCAGACGACCATTTACATCATATACAATAATCAATTTGCTCATTTGTGTCTCTATGCCTCAGTCTATTTGAACTTCTCCCATTCGTCAAATGCGTCAGAGCCTTTCCTACACGAACCTCGAACAGAAACAGTTTCATCCCAAGAGCTATTAACGCACTTAATCAGTCCATCAAGTGCTCCCAGTAGAACCGTTTGTACTTAGAATTACAATTGTATGTTTCAGCTTATCTATCTATCTATCTATCTATCTATCTATCTATCTATCTATCTATCTGTCTGTCTGTCTGTCTGTCTGTCTGTCAGTCATCATCTATCGATGTTTCTAAATGGTGAAAATTAAAGGAATTTCTTAGAGTTTATAATCGGGGAGAGCGTATTGTAATTGAGGATTAAGGTCAGTTAAAATGAGAGCAGATGAATGTTCAAAGACGTCCAAATGAAAACAAGAAGCCAGCTAAGAGGAACAAAATAAACAGCAGAAAAAGTGGAAGAGTATCTTTTCAGAATGCTCAGAGGAGGAGCAGCATGCCAATCAGGCACCCAAAAGAAATTGCTGTTCTGAGGGCAAAATTAGATGTTCAACAAAGGTGGCTTTTGTAAGAAGCACAAACCATGAAACCTTTGGCATCCACATCATCAAATTTGTTTCAATTAAAACAGAAGATTCACCTTTTTTTAATGTGTTTTGTTTTGCATTTTTACTGGGTACTTTCCTACTGCTCCAAATATTTGGAAAATCAATTAATAGAAGAGGTTCAGCACATTATTTGTTAATTTCTTGATAATCGATGCTCATCTCTTACCACAGTTTTTTAAAGTACAAAAGTAATTAACTTAAAACATCTAACAATAGTAAAGGCATGAAATGGCACACATTTGCTCTGCTACCAACCTTCAAATGCATCTGTTTTCAAAATGAGGGATGTATCTGTTGTGGTCCGTGTAAGTCGTCTCAGACTGGTTTTAGTGAGAGTGGCATAAATTGTATGACTCTTTCTTTGGAGGCTTTTTTAGAAGAGCAGTTGAAATACAAAGAAAAGTCAAAAATAGAATCTAAACCTTAATTTGTTTATTGTTCAAACGCAAGTCCCTTGTGAACTCTTCCTTTAATGTGCACAAAGTTCAGACACTGCTTAAAGTGCAGGGGTAGGCAGCATCGGTCCTGGAGGGCCACACTGGCTGCAGGTTTTTGTTCCAACCCAGTTTCTTAATGAGAACTCAGTTATTGCTGATGAAGCACTTATTGCTCAAGTGATATTTTGATGCTTCATTTTAGTGGTGTCGCTTGTTAAGGTTCCTCACCCTTAATGGCTTATTTCAGTCATAAACAGCTGCATTCAGTGTTTTTAGTGGGTCCTTATTAGCAATAAGATGCAAATGACGAAGGAGCCAGCAGTTCTCCATCAAACTTGTTTCCATTTACAACTGTGTGGCTTCATCATGCACTCATTTATTTAATAAAACACTTGAAAGAAAAATGTGATAGACTAAAAAGTATCAGTTTTAGGCTTCAAATCTTTTGGATGATTTCATTGGAAAGGAAAAAAATCTACAATATAAGAACATAATATTGCAGACCAACATGCCATAAGCTTAAATAAGAACTGAGATTAGCAAGGATTTTTTTCTTATTAAGCAGTTGGGTTAGAACAAAAACCTGCAGCCACTGCAGCCCTCTAGGACCGACGTTGTCTACCCCTGTTTTATGTCACAAATATGATTATATCAGGTATAATGTTTTGTGCATCACATGCCTAATAACATTCAGCATTCCAATGATTTGATGCTCCAACATGGCATACCCATGAAAGCAAAAGTACAAAACTGGAATAATATGATGTCACCAAAATAACAGTAAAAATACAAAGAAACACTACCAAGAAAGCACTAATGCATGCCTGACAATGCACAAAAATACATTTTAAAAAATATATTGAAGCGTTTTGGTGTGAACGTGAAATGAACACCTGACAGTGACACTATGTGTCTCTGGAGTTTCACAGTTTTGGAACTGCATGACAATGTATTAACCAATATAGACTGCATGTTATCCTCAGTTACGCCATTTAGGTTTATCCCACTTGACACCGATGGTGGTCTAAAAGGTTTGAATCAGCCTTTAGCCACTGAAAGGTTTATATTTTTTACATGATAGAGATTCATGACTGATTTATCACCACTTTTGTTTGTTTTATAGTGTTCTCAATGGAGAACAAGACATCTTATGAAGCTTTCTTGCCTCTACAGTTAAATGACTAGCATATATGCATTTCATGAAGAAATGTAAGCACTAAATTCTGCACATGCTGCTCCTCATTGTATCTGTCTATCCAAATACTACTAAATGGCACATTAGCAAAGTAAAAAACCCTAAGGCCTTGCTTTAGTCCAGAACCGTGAGCAGTGGCAAGCACTTTATGACTGCATTATACCTTTAATATGCTTTTTCTTTTCTAAAGCCCACAATAAGATTATTCTCATTTATTTCTACCTACTTCAAAAAATACAGCTGTTATTGAAAAATGTTGAAGCGGCAGTTATCATGGACTGTAGAATAAAATTAGGTCAAAAGCAACTGAAGAAACAATTTGTACTTGAAAGTGTTTTGTTTGCACATGTGCACTGGTTATTCTTTAACCAGCAAGTTCATTCTGAAAGCAGCTTTCCAGAATGTGCAGTGGGCAGTGTTATTTACTCTGGGCTGGGATAATGACTAACATTAGAGTTCTAGAAACTTTAACACTTGCTCAGTGAGCTAGTTATTAGTAAATGATTTGTTGTAGTTTTAAAAATAAATCTACCAACAACTGGAGACTTCTTTGCAAGGAAACCTTTCATGCAACTGAAGCTGGCTTGACAGTCTTTGTTATCATGGGTTAATGTAATGGCTGTGCTACATTTATGTATTAGAACAGACATTTAAAAAGTGGTGTATGCACTTCATGTGGTCATGTGATGTTTGATTTCTGTAATGCCTTTTTTTATGAGTACTTTAAGTACCAGACACAATATGCTATTTGAATATTATGCTGAGGCATTAATTATAACTGGTAAACCACCTAATGTAAATTACAGTACCGAAAAATTAACCACTGCCATCTAGGGATGATTGGCCAGTTCATTTCAGGCACATTTCATCTAATTCATGTTCTTCTTTGACTTAGAAAGTTAAGCATCTTCAATTTTTGGTTTATTATTGATTAAAAATTACAAGAATTTTCACTCCTTTTTTGCAGTCTATGTTCAGTGTGGTCAATGCGGTGATGTGTAACTGGGTATATATTAGTTGCTTGCATTTTATATAATTTTAAATCCCAATATAATTTACAGTAAAATATCCAAATCCTTCCTACTGGAAGAATTTTCTTTGTCAGAAGTTTACACAGGATGATGCCAGAGGGCATTGTTATTTTTACTGTTTCCAAGGTCAACAATCAGAATGGTGATACCCTGTTTTTCAAAGATCTCATCTATTCACATCCTGCTTCTTTTCATTAAAACAGATGGAGCAGAACTTTTAAAATCCACATAGTCAGCCAGCATAGTATTTATAAGTATTTCAGTACTGTCATGTTGTGCTTTTTCGTGGTTTTTTTTC
The DNA here is from genome assembly GCF_900747795.2 of Erpetoichthys calabaricus. Lineage (NCBI taxonomy): Eukaryota > Metazoa > Chordata > Cladistia > Polypteriformes > Polypteridae > Erpetoichthys > Erpetoichthys calabaricus. The sequence goes on along the minus strand of NC_041395.2, from coordinate 51,074,316 downwards.
GTGTTTTGTGCGTCCAGATTTCATAGGTTTTGTTACTCTTCTTTGTCCAGTCACTGTGATGCTACTACTTTTTTGGGTTTGGTAACAAATCTCAAAATTAACTTGTGTAATAAATCTTACTTCAACTTGCGCTACTATTTTTATTTTTCTAACATTTACCCATTGCTGCCACTTTTTAATAAATATCATCCATTCTTACTGCACGCTGCTTCTGTCCATTTTTAATAATTTTTAGGTCACCAATAGTTTAATGGATTTTGAAATAACAAAGTGTCAGTGACAAAGGAAGGGACATCTTATTTCCCACCCCCCTCCATGAGTAGATCCTCTATGTCCTCTGGAGTTTATGGGGCCCACTACTACTTCCTTTTCTGAACATAAGATTCAGATTCAGACCTCTTTTCTGTGACATTCTGCAGTAATAATCTAATATTCAAGCAATGACACAAACTGTTTTCATTTGTTTTATTCTTTTACTGAATGATATTTGTTTTCTTGTATTACTGTTTCTGTTTAGGGTACTGAACCTGTGCTATTTAATCATTAACTTTAAGCAATTTAATTAGAGCCAGGAAAAGACTCTTCATACTGATGGAATACAAGAACTGAAACATAGATTAAAGTTTTATGTATTTATGGCCATTTTAAAGCAAAAATAAATGAATCAGTTATCTCTGTGTGAGCTCTTCCACTGACAATTTCCCGTGTTTCTTCACACACATGAATTCAGCAGATAAACATCTCAGCACTGTGTATGGTCGATTTTGATTGGATTGAAATGAGGGTGGCATTTTGGATTTTCAACACATTATTGTTATGCACTGGAGAGTCTCTCATGTAATTATTGTGACTTCAGTTATTAGGAATGGTATCATAGTCAAAAACTCAGCAGTGCTGGACCAAAGTACTCAACTAAATAATCTGAATTAGCTCTACACATGTAATACAAAGCTAATTGGCTTTATTGTCCAGAGAAGTGATAATGCAAGCATTTTCCAGTTCTGAATGTAGTGGCTGTTAGTATAAGGACCTCCATCACAAAAGCCTTAATACAAGTATAGCATGCTATTGTCTGTTCATTAAAAAAGAATATTGTGTCTCCAAAATCTCTGCCATGTCTACATATTGTCCTTGCTCTCTCTCTCTCTCTCTCTCTCTCTCTATATATATATATATATATATATATATATATATATATATATATATATATATATATATACTGTATTTATATATTACTGGATATATGAATCACTGTCTGATTATATGGATGGTTACCTACCAGGTAATATGTGTGGTTAGTCAGCCAGTCGGCAAACATCTGCCACATCCTTTCAGTTGCGAGAAGCAGGTCATAAATGTGTGATACAGTCCTTGCCAAATAATACAAAGAGTACATGACACGTATTTCGCCCAAATTGGGGCTCATCAGCTGTACACACTTTAGTTTCACCTTGCGGGGATCGAACATCAGATATCAGCACCTGAGGCAATGCCGCTGACGTTGTGTCATTGTGGCTTTTTCGCTTAGTTGAATGGGTGAAAATCGGAGTATTACATTCATAGGTCTGAATCACAGTATGATTATTTAGATGGTTACCTAGCAGGTTCCGTGTGTGGTTGGTTGGCTAGTTGGCAAACATTTGTCACGTCTGTTGGGCCACTGCTAGGACCCCTGCTGGACCTCCTACCCCTTGCCTTCCTATGGGAACATTGCTGGCTTCCAACCAGGACTCATTTTGTCGCTTTCCCCAGTACTTCCCCCAAGTGTATGCATTTTCAGGCACCGAATATACTCATAAATGTTACTGCCCAATAATGGAGCTCAATTATTATTTTGGAATGGCAGCTGCTTTTGCCATTACCAGTTGTATGCATTTTAAGGCCCTGTACCGTTCAACACAGTTTTGGTCGTGACTGCGATCCCCACCACAACCCTATGTGTATTTTGTGAGGTTATTAATGTTTACTTGAAAAACATATTCTCCAGGCAAAGTTGTTCTGTATAGTTTTATTGCTTCTTTATTTACTGCTGTTTGCATGCTTTACCTTATAGTGTTATGTTGTTTGCTTTATAAGGCATATTCTTAGGATGTGTAATTTTATAAGCTCACTGTGCTAAGTAGAGTTAATGTTTTGACATGGAAACAGGAAATAATTATAAATCTGGAAAGAAACGAGAACAATCCATCACTCGGCTTATGGGCCAACACAGACTTTGCTAATACTTAGTCTGTTCATTTTTCAGGGAAGTGGACTCATTCTCTCTGGTGAGCATCCTCTTGTTGCTGTGCTTTGCCCCTTTCCTTGTTTTCTACTTTGTCATGGCCTGTGACCAGTATCAGTGTTCATTGATGGACCCCTTAATGGAGGTTTACACTGGAAAGACCACCCCTTTGGAGATCTGGAATCGGGCAGCTTCCTTTAGCTGGACTGCAGCAAAAATCTACGCCATCTGGGTCTCTTTTCAGGTAAGCAAAACATTTTCCGTAGTGTATATTTACGGTTTCCCTGATTGTTATTCATATTTGGAAACTGTCATTGATAGATCTTGTAATCCATCCATTCATTGATTTATTTTGAAACCCACTTAATACAACTAAACAGTGGTGGACTGGAACCTTTTTCAAAGTTGCCTACTACACCTTGCAACGTGTACTGCCTTAATTAGCTCCAAGCCCCCCATGACAATGAATTGGATTAGTTGAGTTTGAGAATGTTATAAAATTGTGCAAATTCAACTACAGGTAAACTGTTCCTGCAGCACTTCCAGCTAGGCCAGTTCATCACCGGACGCATTCACTAGCTCTGAACCTCCAGTTAATTTAACACGTTTGGCTTCAGGGATGTGGAAGGAAATCTAAAATATCCTGCGAAAGCCCCAAGCAAGCACTGGTTCAATTCCAGTCTTATAGGTGTCACATGCTTGTGATATTTTATGTATTACTAAGACCTGCAGCCCTTTATCCTTATTTTGATGTGTTTTGAAAGATTTTCCTTGTTTTGTTTTCTTGGAATGAATTCTTTTTTATTTTTCATGCTGTTTTAACATTTTGACATTTAGTGGCAGCACCGCAACGTTTTCCCATTGCATGGCTACCAGTGTATGCACACCAATTTCTAACATAGGAGATGTAGTTTTATTTAAGAATGAGAAGTTGCCTTTAGCATTTGTTTAATCTTTATGAACAGTAAATAAAAGACTCTTCTGAGTTCCTAAGAGTAATATTTTCATTCAAAATAATTAATTTCAGTTTTCAAGGTTGATAGCTCATTGGGTTGACTTGTTAGAAGTTTGTCCAATCATTTTAGCCAGGTCTGTTGGATGTTTCTGACCTCTGCTTAGTGACTCCAAACCTCAGCACTAGGTTCACTTTTAGCAAATTCTGGTTATTTTCAGGATCAATGTATTTGCTGGCCACAATTATTAGTTTCTTTTAAATTTTGCCTACTATTTCATTTAGATCATTCCTTCATCACATTACTTGTTTATTGTCACTCACCTGGGACGTCACCAGTTTCTATGTTTCAACAGTGGTTACTTAGGATGTGGCTGCTTTGTTAGACACATATGTGCACATTATTCACTGCATGATATTGAAACAGTTACCGTACTTTATTTAAGGATGAGCAATAAGAATGTATATGAACTTTATTAAAAAGGTACACCTGAATATAACTCTTAAGAATGGTTTTCTTCCTTCTAAATGATTTTGTAATTAATTTAAAAATATAATTTAGGACTGCTAATAACATTGATTTTGATATTACCCTTTCACTCTTGACAAAATGTATCTTACCTAGCGTTGACCTATGCCTGTTTCTGACTAAACGTTAGCCCACCATTTTACTTAATCTCCGCCTCACTTACGTCTCTTGTGACAGCCCCCTGTAATTTTATGGATGGATTTATATGGTAATTACACTAACTGCAAATTGGATTGTTTCTACACCACACTAGCATATCAATCTATTTTGTGCACACAAAATGATTTTTATAAAGGACGCCTATCCACTGACAAATTCACTTTCCTCTTTCTCATTGCCAAAGTCATCCAAAACCACCTGGGTAACATGTCGCGTGCACTTCAGTCAGAAACTGAAAGAGGGCACGTTATGGTAGGACTTTGTCAGCACATGATTGAGGAGAATCCATCCATTATTTTAGGCATCATGGTGCTGTTATGACTTGTTTACTGATCTCATGAATATGGACAGAAAGCAGTCATCTGATTAAGGAGTTTATTGAATTGTTCTATTGTTCTAGAGTTTGGAAAAATAAGGAAATAGTGTCTGATATCTTTGTTCTCTATTGTAGTTTCTTTTTCTAAATAAATAAAGTATTATGCCTAGCGCTATTAAAATGTATATCTATTGAATTTTTATTTGTATTTTAGTACATATTACAACATATTTAGTAAGTTTTAACCAGGAGTCATGCATCATGGTAACAGTCATTAGTGAGATACTTAATTACTGCTATTGTAAATCCATTATAGGAGGAGGAGGTGGAGGTTGGGAACATGCACTGATACAGCACACTGCCATACCCATCACACGACAAACCACCTCAGGATCCAAGATTAGGATGCGAGTGCTGCCATGCACCCGCATATATCATGGCAACAGTCATTAGTGAGTTGTTTAATTACTGCTATTGTAAATCCATTATGGGAGGAGGAGGAGGTTGGGAACATGCACTGATACAGCACACTGCCATACCAACCACATAACAAACCACCTCTCAGGATCCAAGATTAGGACCCAAATGCTGCCATGCAACGGGTGTACAAGGAAGGAATAAAGACCAGTTAAGGCATTAGGCATAGTACAATTTTATTTTAAAATATATTTAAATACATTTATTTTGAATTTTATTTTTATTTTATGGTTTTGTTTAAAAATTATATTTATATTCAGCAATATTTAAGTCAGACTGAAAAACGGACATTCTGTTAATGCATGTACTGAGCTATTTATGTTGTACTGTTGCAGGTGAATGTTCGGATTTGCAAGCTGTTTTATGTATTGCATGTTTCGTTAAGTTGAAGTGTCAGAATTCGTTTGTCCTTATGACATATGATAAATAAAGTAACTGACCTAAAGTAAAAAAAATGAAAGTACATGGTATCAAGAGCTGAAGACCAAACATGCATGAGCATGAGGACTCTGTTTATGGCAGGCATTTGTGTATTCTTTATAACCTGGCAGTTCTCCTCACTTGTGTGTTATTGTCTTATAGATCCATTTCATTTACTGAAAATACAGAATATGAAATGCAGGATTTTCCTTTCTATAGGTGTTTTGTCTTGGTAGAGTAATATGTTACTCTACTTTCCCCTTTTGTATTATTAAGATGTAGCCTTTGTCAGAATGCCTCAAATCTCCCAGACTTATAAGGTATTGTACCATATAATTTCACCTCACCTTCCCTTCTACATTTATAACCTCAGGAATTTAGGTGTAGTAAAAGACAAGCAGGAGTTAAGTTACAATTTAAACAATGTATTATTGATAATATTCATAAATAATAACAATTTGCAAAGTACATTTGAATATTGGTGACCATACACCCTGATAAATAGTGATGTGTATTTTCAGGCGGCACACAGACTTGTTAGTTACTTAAAATGTCTCTAGTTAAGTCCTTATTATGGGTCAGCTTTCTTCAAAATAGGCCATATGCCCATCTCAATATGGCTGCCGAGCTGTGCTCTTCATCGTGTTGTCCTTTTCAGTTCATGGTGTGAGATGCTCCTTCATCATTTGGTGTAAGAGAGAGAGGGTGAGGTAAAGCAAGCAAATTTATAGTTTTTCTGTCCAACCCCTAGAGCCAATAAGGCGTCATGGTACTTAAAGGCTTCTGATACAAGCCAGTTCCAAACAGCCATACTTCAGACCAATGGGGGGACAGAATACCTTCACACCTGTCCTCCAAACCATGTGTTAAGGTAAAGCTTGGCAGTTAGGCAGCCTGGCTTTCCTGAGGGGTTTGCCTGGGAGACTTCAGTAGAGAAATATTGGCCAAACTTGTTTGAGGCACTTCCCCTAACCCTGTCGTAAAATTCACTTTCCTGACTTAGTCCTAGGGGGATAAACATGAATGCTTCTCACTATCCATCCATCCATCCATTTTCCAACCCGCTGAATCCGAACACAGGGTCACAGGGTTCTGCTGGAACCAATCCCAGCCAACACAGGGCGCAAGGCAGGGAACCAATCCCGGGCAGGGCGCCAACCCACTGCAGGCTTCTCACTAATGTAACACTAATATTTCATTGCTTTGCCTAAGTTACAAATAAAGACATACAAAATATTTATCAACTTGAATGCAAAATTTCACATCACATGAAAGCATTCGCTTTCATGCTGCCTGTCAGCATTATGTCTTAACGCTACATTCATTTCTGACAGTGAAGTGACTTGGAGTGTCTTCTCACTAAGCTGTCTGTTTTTGAAGTGTACAGGTTGAGGTGACCCCTTTCTTCAGATGAAGACATTTCAGATAATGGGAATCAATTGAGAATAATGCATGCATAATATAGTGGAGTGCATTAATGTTGAATCTTTTATGATGAGGAATGCCAATAACATTCTAGCATTGCAGTTTCTAGCACTCTTTTCTTTTCAGATGTTTAAAGAACTCATCAAATTATCCATTACTGTGTTTTTAACCTCTTTCTACCATATTTGATCTCTGTGCACCTCAGGTTGTGCTGTACATGTGCCTGCCAGATTTATGTCACTATTTTCTGCCAGGATATGTGGGTGGAGCACAAGAAGGAGCACGCACACCAGCGGGTGAGAAAGCATTAAAATCTGGATTTGAATTATTTATGTGAAACTTTTCTTCCATTGTAATAATCCATTCTAAGGTCAATTAAGTCACATGGTGTAGCCCCCAAGCTTACAAAATTTTAGGAGTGGCGTAACGTTTTGATGGCTGGGTTTGTTCACAAAACATTTCTCAGTCAAAAGTCAGTTCTGATTTTAATCATAGTTCCTAATTAAACTGTTTGCTGTCCTACCGCAGTACTAAACATGATAAACTGGATTCATCCCTGCCAGGATCCCTCATCATCCTTTACTAGATAAAGCAAACCAGAAAACAGATACATGGATGAATTTAAATAATCAAGAATGCCGTAACGGAGGGACAAGTATCCCGATGGAGGTGGATGGTAATTCCTTTCCTGGATTGGATTCCATAATAGAAAGATGTGGGTGGACAGGCATCCCAGCTGGGTTAACTGTTGGTAATAATAATACTTTACATTTATATAGTGCTTTTCTTACCACTGAAAGCGCTGTCTACACAGAGAGGAACTGAGACATGAACCATGATCTCCTTACTGTGAGGCAACAGCGCTACCACTGTGCCACCAGCATGGAGGCCATAATAGAAGGACAGAGTGAGATTGCTTCCCAGGGCAGAATATTCTCCTAATACACAGGGTGGCAGCATCCCTCTGGTGGAACTCCCATTTTATACCCGCAAGCCGTAGTGGGAGCTGTAGTCTTGATGGGTAGCCCAAAAAGTGAAACACACTGTGAACATTGTTGGGAAAAATGATGTTTGCCCTGCACAAAGCATACAGTATGTCTTAAACAATATGCTAAATTTACAGTTTGTTATTATAAAATCTGTGGAGGGGTTATAAAGTGAGTTTTACAGAATTCACCATAAGTGTATGTACAGTACATTTCTGACTTCACCCTCTGAACCCCTCCTTAATAATCCACACACCAATGCCTCCCCCCCCCCCAAATCCACACCCATTTACTATATATTGCCGTTGATTCCTGTATGTCTAATCATCATTTTCCTCTGATGATGACACCTGGTAGGTTGTCAAAAGCTTAGGAATAAAAAAATATTTTAAGATATGTGGCTCATTTTCTCTCTTTGTGGATTTCTAGCTACAAATATTCAAACTGGATTACAGACCTTGGCTTCTATATACAGTGTGTATATATGTTAGTGTTCTGTAGGGGGCATCTCGCAACCCAAGACACCAATATAGGAGTCCATAATGACAAAACAAAGGCTTTAATAACAAAGTCTCAGTAAATAATTACAGGGAAGCAACAAAGTACAACGTAAACAGAAAATAATAAACACCTCTGCTCCCTGGGTGTAACTTAACAATAGTAACTTGTTTACTTCCTTCTTCCGACAAGTTAAGTAAGCTCTTGTCACCAGCTGCTTCCCAACTCTAAGCTCCCTGAGCAATGGAAGCAAGTCCTTTTACGTTGTGCCCCAGTCACCTGCTGTAAGCACTTCCAGGGTCCCGGCTCTTATTGATCACTGTTGTTGTATGGGTAGGTCTCCAACTAGTGGCATTAGAGGTTCCTGCATGTTAGCTCCAAAACAGAGGTTTGCTGGAGAGGGCCAGATTGATTGTGCTCCCCAGTACACCCATAAGGTCACTACACTTCTCCCCCTAATAGTCTTGGGAACCACAAACCCTGTAATAGGGTGTATATTATAACTTCTGGGGTCTTGAAAGACCTGTGAGGTCAATAAGGATACTGCTACCCAGATTAATTTCTCTATATATATTTGTAGTACTAGGGTGTTGTACCGTGTTAGCCATTATGAATGTAGAGAAAAGCCAAGCAAAATGACACCTTTTTTTGGCTAACTAAAAAGATTACAATATGCAAGCTTTCGAGGCAACTCAGGCCCCTTCTTCAGGCAAGATGTAATCATGTGAGTTGCCTCGAAAGCTTGCATATTGTAATCTTTTTAGTTAGCCAATAAAGGTGTCATTTTGCTTGGCTTTTCTCTATATATATTTAATTTTTTTTTAGTGGATAAAAATCAATTGTGTTATTCCTCTGCAGTTCCTTTAAAGTCAGCCCCTTCTCAGTGTGACTTTATAAGTGGGTTAGACCATGGATTATAATGATTGAATCTGGACATAAAGTGTGTTCTAATGGACAGATTATATACAGATCAAAGGAGCTCTTTGTCAGAGTGAATAACAAAAAGTTGGTTGTGGCTGTTGGCAATAGTAGCAGAAAATGCTTTAAAACTAATGGAAGTTTTAGAACAAAT